>NW_024425786.1:3366280-3434202 GCF_017311325.1 Ursus maritimus | reverse complement strand
CTGGGGGGACCTGACTGCTGAAGGCAACTACCCAGGGAAGGAGCCCAGTGGGGCAGAGCCTCCTCCCTCCTCCCCCTCACCCTGTTTGAGCACCTCACCACGGCATCACGCGTGCACACACGCACACACACACACTTTCCTCTCCGGGATGGGTGGGCTGTGCATCTCCAGCCACTCGGCCAGATGGAGGCAGAGCTGATTGAGATTCTGGGCACGGAGGGGGTCTGGCGGCACTGGCTGCGGGTGTGAGGAGCTAATGTCCCTTTTCAGTCTGCCTGCTGCTTCCCACTCCGCCTGCTATTGAACTATTCATCTATAACATTTGTAGGCCTATTAAGAGGGAAATACAACTTCATAGTTACAGATAAGAGATTAGACAGATCAATTTGAAGTCTATGAAATAGACTGAGTGGGGAGGATGCTATAATTTTCGAATTATGATCTTGCTGACTTTGGGGCTGTTGGTTTATTGGCTTGCACTCTGTCTCCTGACCACATCGGGTATGATGTTTTAGGGATGGGGACAGCAGTCTATTGTCAAGTGCTTAAATCCATTTAGGGATGCCAGGGACCGGGACTCCATTGACTAAGGGTATGGATGGCATCTCGGAGCCGCGGGAGCTCACCGCTTTCTGTCTCCCACTTCTGGGTGTGCGAAATTGTCCTGTCAGAGCGTAGAGCTGTGGACTTTGCTGGATGCTCTTAATCCAATAAAGGACGGTGGCTGATGGCAAAATGAAATTACCTGCTCGGGCAGTGAGTCCTCAGAGGGCCCCTCTGTGAGGCTGCCGTCCTCGTTAGCAGCTCCGCTGCCAGCTGGATGCAACCTGTAGGAGGCATTTGCAACGAATGTTCGAAAAAGGCCAAATCCCCTCCAGGGAGGCTGATGGCCCTGTCTGCCTCCCCCCAGCAGCTGGGCTCCTTCTGTTCCACCTTTGTGCCAGCTTCCCAGAGTTCTTACCTCTCTTACAGCTCTCCAGTCACCCGCTCTTCCTTTTCCACCTGTGATCCCTATTGGGAATTCCCTGCTGACACTGACCAACACATCCCAGGGGTAGGCGTTCTTATCTGAGTCCCAAGAATTCTTAGAAGGGAATTCAGGGTTTTTTTTCCTACTTTCTTCCATAAAGCTAAATAATTTCAGAGATTTTCAGTGCTTGGTATTGGCTGTGTGACCTTGGGAAGGTTTCCTAATGACTGCGTGCCTTGGTAGCTAAAGTAGGGCTAGTCATAGTGTCAGTCTCAAGAGGTGAAGGAAGTGATGCCTAGGAAGGGTTCAGCACCAAGTGACACACAGCAAACTCTGCACAGATGTTAGCTACATCATCAATACCACCACCATTGCTGCTGCTGCCACCAACACCACCACTGTTACAATCACCATCACCATCACCACCATCACCACCATCACCACCATCACCACCATCACCACCACCATCACCACCATCACCACCACCATCACCATCCTCATCACCATCACCATCACCACCACCATCACCACCATCACCACCACCATCACCACCATCACCACCACCACCACCATCATGATTATCATCACCACCATCATCACCACCATCACCATCATCACCACCATCACCATCATCATCACCATCACCACCATCACCATCACCACCATCATCACCACCATCATCACCATCCTCACCATCACCACCACCATCATGATTATCATCACCACCATCATCACCATCCTCACCATCACCACCATCACCATCATTATCACTACCACCATCATCAGCATCATCACCACTGATACCATCACCATCATCATCACCACCAATACCATCACTATCACCATCATCACCACCATTATCACCATCACTGTCACTACCACCATCACCATTACCACCATAGCCATCATCAACATCATCATCACCACTACCACCACCCTCACCACCACCATCATGATCATCACCATCACTACCACTGTCACCACCACCATCATGACCATGATCATGACCACCACATTCACCACCACCATCATTACCATCACCACCATCATCGCCACCATCATCCCATCATCACCACATTATTATCAATTATCTAGTCCGACCTCCTCATGGTTTAGGTTGGATTGTTTGAGTGTTCTTAGGAACATTTCTTTTTTCCCATATTTTAAGAAAAAACAGGCACACAGGCTCACACACACACTGAGAGGGGCAGATAGATCCAGTGAAGGAAAGCTGATCAAAGGAGAGGGGGCACAGGAGATACACCAAGAGTCAAAGACACACACAAGGAGACATTTGAATGATGGCTGAGAAAATGTAGAATAGACTTAGGCATGTTGAGACCTGGGGCAGCAAGGGCATGGTCCTGGCTTTGATCAAAGTAGCAGCCTCCAAATGGCACCTTCTTAACAAGTGGCAGCTCAGCACTCTTGATGATATTGTCATATTTGTGTTGTAGACATGATAATGGTGACCATCAGTTTGTTGGAGGGGACATCACCTCTTGTCTTTCAGGCTGAATTAAACTGGTGAAAAGCTTTGGTTCCCCTTACATAGAACATGATATTAGTAGTTTAAATTCCAAAACAGAGATTAGAAGCAACAACACAATGGGCGACGGGACATTGGTGTTAGTGAGACTTTCCTGTGGTCTTACAATGGGCAACAGGACATTGGTGTTAGTGAGACTTTCCTGCGGTCTTGGAGTCATAGTGGAGACCCCACAACTGAGATCAATAGAGGACACTTACCACCAGTTTCAAAGACAATACAAGGTCACAATATACATGCAGAGCTTTCTAAAAGACAGTGAAACTGGCTCTGTGAGTTGTCACCCATCTCTGGCGTACATAAGAGGAGATGAGAACTTCAAAAGAGATTGACCAGATAGCAGGGGCCCCCAGGTTTCCTTCTGTTCCTGGGCCAGGGTATAGAATCCAAGGCAGGGAGGCTTCATGAAAACTGCTTTATGAGTAGGGGACATGCCTGTCTGTAAGAACCCCATCCCTGTGTCCCAGAGCCATACTATCCCCTGGGGTTGCTGGCGACAGCCCTCGGGAGGATCATATCTGAGTCCTGGATTTTGGTGAAGCTTAGAGGGATGTGAAAAGAATGGGGAAGCCTGCATTTCCAGAATTTGGGGAAGGGAGGTCAAGTTACCTAGCTTCCCCCATGAACTTCATGGTTATTGTGAGAAGTAGCCAGACCTGATGTCTTGAGAAGACCCGGTCCAAAAGAGCTGCCCACCTGAGTGAGCCAATCCTGGTGGACCATGGCTGTGAGGAGCTCAGAAAGAGCAAGATGTGTTCATCAAGAAACTGAGTTAGCAAGGCCAGCCCTGGTTGTACTGCAGTAACAAACAGCCCCCAATTATGGCCATGTCACAGCAACCCCAATCAAGTAAGAGTTTATCCTTTAAGGGTATCTTCAATCTCCACCCAGCCCTGAGGAGCCTGAGAAGTAGCTATTAAGATATATCACAGACCATGTTTTCCACTCCTTTATGATCAGCTGAATCCATGCATGGTCTGGCCAGAAATTAGGGGGAGAACAAATGTCAAAGTGGGTGATAAAGTGAAGTTTGATTGAAATTGGATTGATCTTTTATCTGCCTGAAGTGAGACTACTCTTAGGGTCATCAAGTACAGTTGTAGAGGTGGTGCACTGAACAAAGGTGTCCGGCCCAGTGGACTAGTAGATGCTTAAATCCATGCTTATCTCTTGTTATCTGAGATTTACATCCTAGCAAGGGTGCTGCATCAGTTCAGAGGGAGAGGCACCCTCTGTATAATTCATCCACCCATAAAGGACCTTTAAAAATTTGCATAAAAGCATCATATATGCTAAGGGATAGCCATTCCAGTACCCGAGAATCCCTAGAAAAGCCTGTGGATGCACTCATGCTATCATTCAGGGTTGAACCAGGGAGCTCTAGTCCAGCACAGTTGAAAGACATTGGTGGGAAGAAAAGTAAATTTGCATCTTGACTGAACTTCACTGACTTCGGTCCATCAAGAACACAATAATAGCACAGCATTCTAAGGAAGGAAAGGGAAATATGTGTAGGCCAACTAAAGGAATAGATGGTCAGTAGGATGGAGACCATCCCAGGGCCCTGAGGGCTGGTGCATGTATCCCCAGGTTCAAAGAAGTTGGGCTGCTGTTTTAGCTGCAGCCTACTTCTCCCCCGGGATCCTCCTGAAATGCTGATACCGTCCCCAGCGTTCTGTGTTTGAGAAAATGAGCAGCATAGAGACCAAAGTGCCCGAGGTCACATGCTGGTTGGTGGGAGGCCTGGGATTCAATCCCAGGGCTGCCTGATGCCAAAATGCGGGCTTTTCTTCTGTGCTGAGCCTCCTTCCGTAAGCTTAGGGAGGCAGAGCTAGGTCTGGGCGGGCATTCACCTGCTATGGCTTTGCCTGTTCAGGCGCCCTGGTCTGGTCCCTGGGGAATCAGCCAGAAAGGTCTCAGGGGATCTTTGCAATGCAGGAACCAGGGGTTCTGTGATGTGTATGTAGCAGGCTGGACCCAAAGCACCAAGAATTCACTTGAGGTCTCAGGAACATGGCTCCTGCCACCCAAGCCCGTCCAGTTGCAAAGTATTCTTGACTTGGCTTTTGTGGCATTTCCTCAGGAACTCCTATCCCAAGACTCCTCCATCAGAGCCGAGTTCGACAGGGAGTAGTTCTGACTGCAGGGTGAGAACTCAGCTCCTGGAGGCTTCCAGTGCAGCCGCAGTGGAGGAGGACCAAGCCGTTGGCTCTACTTTACCGTGAAGGCAGTGGCCTTGTGGTCAGCCTGCCCCTCCTCTCCGGCAGGACACATGCCACCTTCAGCTCCTGGTGGAGAGGCCACTCTCCGTGCCACAGCTGGGGCTGGTTTTGCATGGATGACACTGTCCCATCTGCCTCTTAGACACGAGACACCCACATCTGGTTCTCAAGGAGCTGTAGGATTCCAAAACTTCCAGCGTGGTTGAAAATAGGCTGATTATGCCTCCAGAGCTGTCTTACCCAGTACGGTGGCCTCGAGCCACGGTGACCGTTGACCACTTCGGATGTGCTTGCTGTCACTTAGATGGACTGTGTCAGGTACCCGCTGGATTTCAAAGACTTGGTCCAAAAAAAAAAAAAAGGATGTAAGATGTTTCATTAATAATTTTGTATTGCTTATCTGTTGAAATGATCTTATTTTGTGATATATGGGGTTAAATGTTATAGCGTAATATAAAATAATATAAAAATGAAAAATGAATTATATCTGTTTTTCTTTTACAATTTTTAATGCGGTTGTTAGAAATGTAAAATTATGTATGTGGCTCACATTGTTTTTCAAAGGGCAGCACAATGGCTGGGTCAAGAGCTCAGGCTTTTAAAGATTGGCACTTGGAAATGATTTGGGGCATTACTAGGCAAGAAGGGAACAGCTCTGGCCTGGAGAGCCTGCTTTATCCTCTCTTCTCCCTCCTCACTTGAGCTGGGTCTCCGAGAACACAAGGCGATTGCCGACGAGGAGGAACGCGTGTTGTGCATTCTGTGACGTGGCTTTAATGTTTGGGAACCCACGCTGATCGCGGGCTGTACGCCAGCACCAGGCACCCTCCTCACCCTCCATCACTCCATCCCTGCAACAATTGCGTGAGGCGGGCGCCACTTGAATCCCCTTCTATGGGTGAGGGAAGTGAGCTCAGAAAGGTCCAGCCACGTGTCCAGGACTCTGAATTCTGGAAGTGGCCGGGGTTCGAGCCCAGACTGTCTAGCTCCCACCCGGGGGCTCCGCTCCCCCACAGCTGCGAAAGCAAGGATGAAGATGCCCACCTGACCAGTCAGAGGGTGCCTCGAGAGACAGGAACGAGAGGGGGCCCTTGAAGCTCGCTCTCCTGGGGTTACATCTGGGAGGCTGTCCCACTGTGTGGCTTTAGGCAAGGCAGCTGGCCTTGTCATCTTTCCGGTAGGATGGTGGACACCTCTGGGTGTCCTTGGGGAGACTGAGAGGAGGGAGGCAAACGCCTATCATTCACTGAGCTGATGCTTTACTTTGGGGAGGGAACTTGCCCCAGCCCTTCTCTCTGCACCTGCCAGTCATCCGGTTCCTTCACTCCTCCACACACTGCAGCTGTGTGTCAGCCCCCTGTGAGGTCTCAGGACCACCCCCCCCCATCTAACAAGATACAGGTCCAGCCCAGAGGAAGCTGGTTGGCTAACCGGGGAAATGGACATGGAGGGCAGAGCCCAGGGGCTCACCCGCGCCCGCCCGTCTTCCTGGAATCAGGTGCACCAGGAGCACCGAGGAGGTGCTCAGTCCCCCTGAGCCAGGGAGGCAGAACTGAAGGCAAACAAGAGGGGGTGGGGGCATGAGGAAGAGGAAGGGCATTTCCTGGGAGGGAGACTCTAGGGCCCCTGGAGTCCAGCTCCTGCCTCAGCCCCATCCCTGCTGGAGGACACATTCCAGCTGCAGACAGGATGAGTCTGAGCTCTGGCCTCCACGTGGAGGCTCAGCTTGGCTCCTCTGATAACCTTGGCCCCTTCTCTTCTGGTGAGCACGCTTCTTCATTCCAGCAAGCATTTACGGGGTCTGTCCATGAGTCCGGGGATATGGTGGTAAACAAGTCAGAGAAGGTCCTTAACTTTGGGCTTTTCCTTTTCAATGGGGAAGATATAAAATAAATAAGCCCTTAAGAGGACAAGATGATGTATCGTGGTTGTGCTGAGAAGGGCATTCGCCAGCAGCTGCACCGTTAGGACTCTGGAACATCCATGCAGGCGTGGGGATCAGGGTCCAGAGATGAAAATGAATCACGGGCATTTCATCATTTAGAAATGGGTTGCATTGGGGGCGCCTGGGTAGCGCAGTCGTTAAGCGTCTGCCTTCGGCTCAGGGCGTGATCCCGGCGTTCCGGGATCGAGTCCCACATTGGGCTCCTCCACTGGGAGCCTGCTTCTTCCTCTCCCACTCCCCCTGCTTGTGTTCCTTTCTCGCTGGCTGTCTCTGTCAAATAAATAAATAAAATCTTAAAAAAAAAAAAAAAAAGAAATGGGTTGCAAAGATATTGGGAGGGCCGGTGGTACGGAAAGAAGAACACAGGGTGTGCACTTCTGGCTTCTGAAAGCTGCCGCCACCCTTCTGGGCGGGAGGAGGAAAAGGAGACAATGTTGCCAGAGCTGCGTGATTGCGATTCTGCGGATTTGGTGTGAGGAGCGGCCAGAGCAGAGACTCGAATCAACACCAGCCAGGTTTACAGAGCACACTGCTCTCCACTTGCCTTCTCCCTCCTCCCAGGGCCCCTTCTCCCCCCGGTGGCAGGACCTTAGTGGAAGCAAGGGAGCCTGGAAACGAGACAGACAGGTGCACAGTGCTGATCAGAGAGTTGAGAAGTAATCCACACCTTGGCACAGAGGCTTTGGGTGGACTTTCTGGTCAAAGCAAAGGTCTAGGACCTGCCCCCAAGCTACCCTTGCAGAACCAGCAGGCAATTTTTATTGAGATTTATAGTATTTGGAGGAAGCTTTGGGGGGCTGGTGAAGGTGGGGGTGGGGGCGGACTGAGCTGACCGCACACTGGTGCTATGACGAAGACCAGCTGGGCGTGCTGAGGAAAGGGTCCTGAAGATGTGGATTTGGGCTGAGACCTGCAGGAGGAGACGGTCACTTGAGGGGTCCTCCCAGAGCACGGAGGTCCGAAGATACGTCTGTGGCTTGGGTCCCCTGCACGCTCAGCTGCCTAGTGACCCAGCTTCCCCAGCACCAGGCTCTACCTTGCCAGCCCCCATCTACAGTCCACGCTGGAGTCCCTTTCCAAAGGCTTCTGGCAAATTCCACAGCAGCCCCCACCTGTCTGGATTCCTGGGGCTGCCTTAACAAAACCATAAACTGGCAGCTTAGAGCAACAGAACTTTATTCTCTCCCAGTCTGGATGCCAGAAGTAAAAAATCAAGGCGGCAGAGTCCTGCTTCCCGGGAGTTTCCAGGAAAGAATCCTTCCTTGCAACTTGTAGCTTGTGGTGGCAGCCAGCGTACCTTGGCCTTCACTGGCTTACAGATGCGTCACTGCAGTCTCTGCCTCTGTCATCCTGTGGCCTTCACTGCTGTGTGTCTGCCTGTCCTGTTATCATAAGGACACCAGGCATACTGGTCAGGCGCCCACCCTACTCCTGCATGACCTCATCTTAACCGATAACCTCTGCAATGACTCTATTATCCACATGCCGTCACAGTCTGAGGTTCTGGAAAGGACACAAGTAGGGACGGGACACTCTGTCACCCAGCACGCACCCCACAGTAGCGTTCTACCCACGTCTAAGAACATCGCACTGCTCGTGCCCAGCCTCCAGATCCACCTGCCTTCCTGCACTAACATGGCCAGGGGCTGGGTCCCAGCTTGTCTTTCTGGTGGGGGAGGGGGAGCTACCGAGTGGAGCCTGCCAGCACCCTCCCAGCAAGCTCAGCACCAAGAGAAGGGTCCCCTTGTATCAGACGTATTTATCAGATTTTTTTTGTCATTGAAGTTACTGATAACACCCGGAATCGCCCACCAGCCTGCCGGGCCAACAAATGGAACTTTTCTCATTTTCCTGTATCCCGTTCCAATATTTGCCCGAGCGTCGAATGTTTTGGTAGTTGTATAACACGGCGGACATGAGATTTGTTTTATGCTTTCACTTTACTTTCTCTCCGAGGCATTTTCCCCGTGGCTCCAGTCTTCATAATTATCACTTTAAAAGCTGCATAATGTTGCATTAAGAGGATGTACCATGATTTACTTAACTCAACGTCCAGCCGTGGGAGAACAGTTGTTTTACTATTTAAATAGTGTGATTATGAACATCTCTGGAATTTGGCTTTTTGATTCTTATTTAATTCTTTGAAGGATTACATTTAAAATTAAACATTGCATTTTCGTTTCCTTTAAATAAATGATCTCTCCAGTATCCTGACATTTTCCTAAGAATTTAGCACTGAAGATAGATTGTAATATACAAGACTTTGCTGTTTGCCTGTTCAAATTTTCCCCATCACAGTAAAATCACATTCCCTGGAGGCCATCCTCCTTCTCCTTGACCTCCACATGCTCTGGCTGGAGTCAGTTTCACCGCAGTGATGGGGGCAGCATGTGGGACAGCAGGTCGAGTCCCCTTGACCACAGAAGTTCGCCCAGGGATGGGCACGTGGCCAGGTCTGTGCCAATCAAGGGGGGGCCCAGGGTTTCTGTAGAAATCGTTGGGAGGATGGAACCTCTCTTTCTGGAGCTAAGGTGATGGAAGCCTGGAGTTGTTGGCAGCCATTCTGCCACCATGAGGTGAGAGTCTGTCTGGGAACAAAACAAAATGGAGGGGAATGGAGAAGAGAGATGGAGAGAGACAAAAAAAAAAAAGATAGCGAGGGGAGATGGTGTGGGGAGAGGAAGGGAGAGAAAGAGGGATGGAGGAAGAGAGACACGGGGCCCTGAAATTGTAGATTGAGCTCCCGGAGGGTACAGGTATACAAGCCATCAAATCACCCTTTCTTGCTTACGCCTGTTTGAACTGGTGTCTCTTGTCACCAGAACAGTGCTATTGGGTACTCTGCTTGGGTGTTTGCATACTTTAGAAACTGCAGAAAAAGGAGAAACTTTCATCTGTTGGCATGTAGCTGGTAGCTGCTAAGCTTACAATGGAGGAAAGTGAAGGGAAAAGGTGAGTGTGTCTTAGGAAGGTAGCGGGTCAGTGATTTGGGCTGAGACCTGCAGGAGGAGACGGTCACTTGAGGGGTCCTCCCAGAGCACGGAGGTCCGAAGATACGTCTGTGGCTTGGGTCCCCTGCACGCTCAGCTGCCTAGTGACCCAGCTTCCCCAGCACCAGGCTCTACCTTGCCAGCCCCCATCTACAGTCCACGCTGGAGTCCCTTTCCAAAGGCTTCTGGCAAATTCCACAGCAGCCCCCACCTGTCTGGATTCCTGGGGCTGCCTTAACAAAACCATAAACTGGCAGCTTAGAGCAACAGAACTTTATTCTCTCCCAGTCTGGATGCCAGAAGTAAAAAATCAAGGCGGCAGAGTCCTGCTTCCCGGGAGTTTCCAGGAAAGAATCCTTCCTTGCAACTTGTAGCTTGTGGTGGCAGCCAGCGTACCTTGGCCTTCATTGGCTTACAGATGCGTCACTGCAGTCTCTGCCTCTGTCATCCTGTGGCCTTCACTGCTGTGTGTCTGCCTGTCCTGTTATCATAAGGACACCAGGCATACTGGTCAGGCGCCCACCCTACTCCTGCATGACCTCATCTTAACCGATAACCTCTGCAATGACTCTATTATCCACATGCCGTCACAGTCTGAGGTTCTGGAAAGGACACAAGTAGGGACGGGACACTCTGTCACCCAGCACGCACCCCACAGTAGCGTTCTACCCACGTCTAAGAACATCGCACTGCTCGTGCCCAGCCTCCAGATCCACCTGCCTTCCTGCACTAACATGGCCAGGGGCTGGGTCCCAGCTTGTCTTTCTGGTGGGGGAGGGGGAGCTACCGAGTGGAGCCTGCCAGCACCCTCCCAGCAAGCTCAGCACCAAGAGAAGGGTCCCCTTGTATCAGACGTATTTATCAGATTTTTTTTGTCATTGAAGTTACTGATAACACCCGGAATCGCCCACCAGCCTGCCGGGCCAACAAATGGAACTTTTCTCATTTTCCTGTATCCCGTTCCAATATTTGCCCGAGCGTCGAATGTTTTGGTAGTTGTATAACACGGCGGACATGAGATTTGTTTTATGCTTTCACTTTACTTTCTCTCCGAGGCATTTTCCCCGTGGCTCCAGTCTTCATAATTATCACTTTAAAAGCTGCATAATGTTGCATTAAGAGGATGTACCATGATTTACTTAACTCAACGTCCAGCCGTGGGAGAACAGTTGTTTTACTATTTAAATAGTGTGATTATGAACATCTCTGGAATTTGGCTTTTTGATTCTTATTTAATTCTTTGAAGGATTACATTTAAAATTAAACATTGCATTTTCGTTTCCTTTAAATAAATGATCTCTCCAGTATCCTGACATTTTCCTAAGAATTTAGCACTGAAGATAGATTGTAATATACAAGACTTTGCTGTTTGCCTGTTCAAATTTTCCCCATCACAGTAAAATCACATTCCCTGGAGGCCATCCTCCTTCTCCTTGACCTCCACATGCTCTGGCTGGAGTCAGTTTCACCGCAGTGATGGGGGCAGCATGTGGGACAGCAGGTCGAGTCCCCTTGACCACAGAAGTTCGCCCAGGGATGGGCACGTGGCCAGGTCTGTGCCAATCAAGGGGGGGCCCAGGGTTTCTGTAGAAATCGTTGGGAGGATGGAACCTCTCTTTCTGGAGCTAAGGTGATGGAAGCCTGGAGTTGTTGGCAGCCATTCTGCCACCATGAGGTGAGAGTCTGTCTGGGAACAAAACAAAATGGAGGGGAATGGAGAAGAGAGATGGAGAGAGACAAAAAAAAAAAAGATAGCGAGGGGAGATGGTGTGGGGAGAGGAAGGGAGAGAAAGAGGGATGGAGGAAGAGAGACACGGGGCCCTGAAATTGTAGATTGAGCTCCCGGAGGGTACAGGTATACAAGCCATCAAATCACCCTTTCTTGCTTACGCCTGTTTGAACTGGTGTCTCTTGTCACCAGAACAGTGCTATTGGGTACTCTGCTTGGGTGTTTGCATACTTTAGAAACTGCAGAAAAAGGAGAAACTTTCATCTGTTGGCATGTAGCTGGTAGCTGCTAAGCTTACAATGGAGGAAAGTGAAGGGAAAAGGTGAGTGTGTCTTAGGAAGGTAGCGGGTCAGTGATGGGCCAGATCACACAGGGAAGGGGCGTCTGGTGCATTCAGCACACTCACTGTGTGGGTTCAAAGAGCACTGGACAGAGAGCCCACGGACCCGGAGCTGGTGCCAGCTCTGCTGCTGTGACCCTGAGGAAGACCCATCCTGTCCCCGAGACTCTCTTCCCTCATCTGCAAGAAATAAGGGGTTAGATCAGATTCCAGCCATCGCGGCAGCCAGACTTGATCTCTTTTCAAACATACCTTCCGTGTAAGATTTCACTCGAGGGGAAAAGAGCAGCAACCAACCCAAATGGCTCCACCGTAAAAGCAAACAGTTGGCAAGTCGGTGAGCTCGATGGCTCATCTCCACCGTGCCTTCCAGCTCTGAATCCCTGGGACATCAGGATGTGTTTGCTTCCCTCCCCCTCTCAGTAAACACTGCAACGGCCAGGCCTCAGTGGCAGACGTCTCTGCCTGCCTTCCGGGAGGGGAAAGCAATTGTTTTCCCTGCCTCTGGGCCCCCCAACGCCCTGGACAGGTGTATCGGGTCAGATGGAGGTGGTATATGGAGAATCAGTCTTTTTTTAATAATGCTCTGTGCCATGAAGGAGTAGGTCAGCTTCTCAGACGCATCCCGCGAGACTAAGAGCCGTAGTCTAGAGGTGCATATTTCAGACGAGTGATTTCACACCTCCCAGTGCACAGTCCCCTATCATTCCAGCATATTGACCTGGCCCCTGCCTCTTTTATTCCATCTGGAGCCTTGGCATTTGGAAGAATGTTTGATCATCCCGGCCAGGAGGGCTTGTCTTTTTAAAATACAACAACTGCATTGAGACTTTCTGAAAATGGCCTGTAAGCCTACCCAGGCAAGGGCGTGGCTCTCTGCAATTCTCTGGTCCTTAGTTACCGGGAAAACTTTTGAAGGTCACGCTGCAGACACAAAGAAATACGTTTCATGATCTTCAGGAGTCATCACCAGATAATTCCTGGCCTGGTTTGGCGTCTGTGCCCTTGACTCTCAGCTAATGAGTTCAGGGAGATGTATAGGGCTAAAATAAAATACTTCTGTTAGAGTGCCTTATCTTTTCCAAGGTGGCTTTACATTAATTTCCTCACTGTCTTCCCCCCACGACTCTGTGAATTAAGTAGAGAGCAGGTAGCATGATCCTGATTTTGCAGGAGAGGAAGGAGGACCCAGAGACGTTACGGGGCTCCCCCAAGGTCACCCAGCAATTAAATGGTAGAGTCACCGTGGTAATCAGGTCTCCTGACTCCTGGTCTTCGCTCTCTTCATTAAGCCCAAGTTTGGATTTAGCAGCTTAGTGAAATTTGAGGCATGAGGTTTTACCCACAAGTCCTTGCATTCACCTCTAATGACCAGGGAATTTGTCGCTTGATTTACTGACTAAAAGCAGAATAGTTAATTAAATATAGCGACAGCAAGCTTCGGTGGGGAAGGAAAAAAAACTCCCGTGTCATTGTTCTTCCGCTAAATGAGAAAGTGCTGAGCCATCTGTCTAAGACAGCAACCCCAAGTGGAAATTTATTGTTCTTTGGTTATTGTTTCAAAAGACACAAAACCTAGAGGCTTCTGGGTACAGGTACACAAGGAATGCACGATGAGGGACAAGTGCGGCACAGTTGTTCATGTGAGTTAATTTTCTTAGTCCTTTGGAAAAACAAAGCCAAGCAAAACTCTGAGTATGTTCCCCATGAATACCAAAACGAGATTAAATTCAACATCTAAAGACTTTTAATAAAGACGAAGCCAGAAGGATTCAACCGCAGGGAATTGCCGACCAAAAGCATTAGAAAATTGGAAACCAGAAATGAGAGACCAGAAGCCAGGAGACATCCCGAGTTCCCCAGGAGACGGTGGCAGAACCCAGCTTGGACGGGAGGATATTCTTCCTGTTTTAGAGTGAACAAAACTGAGTAATTATCTCCCCGCAGAAATCACGGCAGCCAGTAATTAATGGGCAACGCTGCTCCCAACCTGAACACCTGTGTCTGCACAGCCCCGAGTGGCAAGAAAGACACTCTGACAGTGTCACATTCAGCTGGCACATACAGGCAGCCTGTCTTCCTCCAGCGAGTGTATGAACCACCGGGATGATACCATCTCTGTGTGGGTCAGCAGGATAATTATCTTTCCTCCACTGCCTTGTTGTATTTTCCGGAAGGATACGCTGAAGTCCTCAGCCCCCGGCACCTGTGACGGTGACCTGCCTTGGAAATAGGGTCTTTGCAGGTGTCATCAAGTCAGGATGAAGTCAGTGGTGTGGACCCTGATTCAACACGACGGGTGTCCTTGGAAGAAGAGACTCAGAGCGGGGATGGCCACGTGGGGACGGAGGCGGAGACTGGCGTGGATGTGCCTGCAAGCCACGAACAGCCCGGGGCCGTCAGCAGAGGCGGATGGTCTCCTGGAGCCTTTGGAAGGAGCACAGCCCCGCCAACACCTCGATTTCAGACTTCTTGGTGCCACAACTGGGAGACAGCAAATTCCTGTCATTTAAAAGCCCCCGTTTTCTGGTGCTCTGTTATGGAAACCACGCGAAACTCCCCAGAAACACCCACAACTCCCCAGAAATGTCTCAGGTGTGGTCTTACAGCCTTGTGCAATGGAGGTGCTGTCCCCCGAAGCATGCAGAGTCGGGGAGGGATGTCGAGTCTTGTGACACAGGGTGGCGGGAACCTGAGAGCTGCCAGGGCATCTGTGGGTAGAACCCCACCTGGGTTCTCTTCCTGGGGCACCCAACAGCACCCACCAGACACAGGGTGAGCACTGAAGTGTGCCTAGAACGTTCTCCCCTTGCACAGCCCCAGGGCCACCCCACCTCGTCCAAGTCCCTGCTCCCACATCGCCTTTCCTGAGAGGTCTTGTCCAATCAGCACGGAGACGTGCAGCCCCACGGCCCTGGCGACCCACAGCCTCTGCTCTAGGTTCCCTCACACTGTCTTTAACTCCTTACTTATTATGTATTTTGTCTGTTGACTGTCTCCCTGGAAAATGCTCTGTGAGCCTGTTTTCCTCACTGATAAGCCCCGGTACACATCGTCGGCACTTAACATTAATTCCCATTTGTTGAGTAACTGGATGAATGAATTGCAGCCAAAGACATCTGGATACTTGGGGTCAAGTGGCTCTGGCTGGCCCACGTGCACCTGTGCGCTTCCCAAAACGGGGCTCACCTCTGCCGAACAAGGGATAGTTGCCTTCCGTGTGTGAAGTCTGAAAACCGTGGAGTTTCACCTGGAAGCCCCCATCTCCTAAGGAGACATGCAGGCCATCATAACTCAGCCACCTCCACGTTTCAAAGCAGCGGGGGCAGAAGGGCTGAAATCTGGGGCGAATGTCGTCTTAGCCTGTCTGGACCGCGGTAGTAAAAAGCGCGCAGACTCGCGCTCTTACCCCTCTCCGTGCTGGGGGCTGCCGTCCAGGGTCACGGTGCCGGCAGATTCGCCGTCTGCTGAGAACATCCGCTTGCTGCTTTGCAGACAGTCGCCTTCTCTCTGTGTCCTCAACTGCAGAGGGTCGAGGGGGCTCTCGAGGGACCCTTTTCTAAGCGCACTAATTCCACCCATGGGGCTCCACCCCGTGACCTAATCACAAAGGCCCAGCTCTTAATACTGTCACATCGGGGTGAAGATTTAACATGAACCTTAGCGGGACACAAACATTGGGTCTACAGCCAAGTGTGAAGTGTGTCCTGACTTTAAACACATGTACTGACCATTCATTCATTCATTCATTCATTCACCTTATGCAAGACGCTGGAGAAGCTCAGATTCCTTCCTCAATGAGTTGCATCTGTTCCCGACATCAGCAAGGTTTTCAGACCCTTCAGAGCCCCATGCGGAACCCACATCTTGAGAGCACCCCAAGGCCAGAGCGAAATTCTCCACGAAGCGATTGTTCCAGCCTCTCTGTTCGTTACCCGGGGACGTGTTGGTCAGACGGACGGCTGGTCTTGACGCTTCTCCTGCCACGGCATCCACAGAGGGTGGAACAGGTCAGGCTGACGTGTGCAGCCTGGTGGTCGCGGCCATTGAGACCGCCTCTCCCTTCACCTGGGTCCCCAGACCATAGCGGGTCTTTGAATTCTGAAAATGACCTGAGTCCTGACCACTCTGGTCTTCTCCCGGCCGGGAGAGGGTGCAGGTGGCACGGAGAAGCCACGGGTGCCGTGCAGACCTGTGCAGGGGCAGCTCACGCAGAGTCCCAGTGAAGTCCGCAGTCCACGGAACCCGGTGCAGGAGTCGGGGCCTCCTGAGCTGGCTCTCCTGGGTCCTGTGCCCCAACAGCTGCTCCCAGCATCCCGCTGATGCTGCTTTGCTCGTCCTATGGGAACAGTCTGCTGGCCGCTCTCTTCCTGTCCCTCCTCTCCCTCTCTCTTCCTATCCTTCCCTCCCTCCCTCTCTGTCTCTTCCTGCACCCCTTCTCGCTCAGCTGCTTGTCTTGGTTCCTGTGTTCCCTGTATCTCCACCACCCACAGGCTCAGCGTGGTCTCGCTGGTGGCTCTGCCTGGGCACAGATCCATCCCACTCACTCTGGCACCTTCTCTCCTTTTTTGCTCCTTTTCAAAGTTATTTGTGTTTGCAGCAAACAGTGATCAAGAGGTGTGGGCTGAAGCTTGGGCCAGGGGAATGTTCCAGTGCGTCAGAAGGCCTGGGGGTTGTAGCTGAGGGTTTTGTGGCAAGGATACTTCATCTGTGATGAACACAAGGAGGGACGAGCAAGATAAGCAGAGCCTAGTGGGATGTGTGCAGTGCCTCCTGGGAGGCCCAGGGGTCCTGGGAGAGAGTCCTCCCGCCTGCAGGAAGGTCGGCAGAGGGAGACACCGCCTCGCTGCTGCTCCTGCAGGGCTCTCCCAGCAGCGAGAGGGCCTACAGGCATCACTTACACTGGCCCTGAAGGAGTGAGACAGGGGCCTGAGCCCTGGCCCCTGGGCACCCACTGGGTGAGAACGGTCAGGAGCAGCGAGGACATCCAGGCTGTGCACCCAGGCCTCTGCCCCAGCCAGACAACCTGCCTCTCCCTTCGAGCTTGCCCAGCTCATCTCTCCGTTGGGGCGGAGCAGGGTGCTTGCTCAGCGGGAAGGCAGACACAGCCTGCAAGGGCAGGAGGCCACACTGTGGGTGTCCCTCTGCATCGATGGGCAGTGAAAGGTGAGGGGCGACCCTCTTCCTCCTCCTCCAGGCTTTCAGGTGGGTCTTCCTGGTTGACGGAATTGTCTAGTGCCCCGACGTCAACAGTGCACATTGGAGTTGACCTCTCCTCTTATTCTCCTGCTCCCTGGGGTCTACTCTCAAATGAGGCATCTGCACCCAGCCCTTGCCTCAGGCTCTGCCTTGAGGGTAGACCGAAATTAATACACTTTTCATCCGATGGCTGTCTCCTGCCCTGGGTCTCTTGGGGTCTCAGCGGCCATCCTCCTACTGTATTTGAACACATGCTGGTTCACCTGGCAGCATCAGCTGGGTTTCTGAGAGTGGGACTTGGGGCTCTCTGAGGGTTGGCGCCCGGGCGGGGGCCACCCACTGCATTTACCGACGTTTGCTCTAACGGACTCAGGTCTTACCACTTGATCAACAAACATTCTTCTCTAACTTGTCCCTCACTTATTGAATTTAGGAGTGAACAAACATGCTTTGGGGCCTCACTCAGACATGCGTCTAAGGGGAGAAAAAGCAAGCTTTGCGTGCAGACCTCAGGGTTTCAGAGGTGCGTGCCAGGCGTGGAGTGCAGCCTGGTCTAGGCAGTGCCCCCTCCACCCCAAGAAGTGAAACTCGCCCCTAAGCAATAGGTTAGGGGGTATCCCTTGGCTGCAAGAGAGGGAAGGACCAAGGTGCCTTCCTAGGAAAAACAACAAAACCAAAAACAAAGCAAAAGTTTGACTCATTAAAATGCACTGTTTGCATTTGTGTAACCAAGTTGGCTTTCGAAATAGTTGCACCTGGTGAGCTCACGAACTAGGCTCCCGGGCCCTGCTCCCTTGCATTTTGCATCAGGGAAACTGAGACTCACAGGGGCGGAACGAGCTGCCCTGGGTCACATTCCGATTTGTGCAGAGTCCGTGCTGAGGTCACGTCCAGCTCGAGGACGCTGCCTGCGTTCACACCATGAAGCCAGCCCTTCCAGGAACAGACAGCCCATAAAAAGCAGAGGAGTTATCGATACGTACAGAGAAAACAAACAAAAGTAGAGTGTACGGGAAAAAGCATCCTCACGAAAAACAAGATTAGTCATTCGCGGGAGGAAGAACAGAGAACGTTAATATAGAACAGAAAGTAATTCCCCTTGACAACCCCAAGCCGCCTGCCTCCGCCACGGTATTTTCCACTTTGCTACAATTTGTAACGTGATCCTTTTTGTTTTGTCCCTCCTGTGGCTTCCTTTCCCTTCCTTCGTCTGTGGTTTATGCTAACACAGGAGACCCAGGTCTATCACGCTGCCCATTTGGTGTTGGGGAGCGCTGCTGCTGTTTTTCCAGTCTTTCTTTCTTTTTTTTTTTTTTTAAAGATTTTATTTATTTATTCGACAGAGAAAGACAGCCAGCGAGAGAGGGAACACAAGCAGGGGGAGTGGGAGAGGAAGAAGCAGGCTCATAGAGGAAGAGCCTGACGTGGGGCTCGATCCCATAACGCCGGGATCACGCCCTGAGCCGAAGGCAGACGCTTAACCGCTGTGCCACCCAGGCGCCCCAATGTTTTTCCAGTCTTTCTATGTCCCTTTGTCTTCCTCTTTGCTTAGGAAGGATCTCACGTCCAACTCCAGGGGTTCAAAGTCGCAAAAATCTAGCGAAGATTATTTAGGAAGAAAAATGGCAAACTGATAAAGCCCGTCCTTTCACTGTCCTCGAACTTGATGTTTTAATCCACGTCCTGACATGATCAGAACAGCGAGCTTGCGTGTGGGAGGTCCGGCACTTCTTGACGTCTCCTCCCGGCGTCTTGGTGCAGGACAATGCCAGCGGAGGTCTTGGGAAGGTGTCAGAGGCCGTGTCAGCGGGGTTGGTTGGGGAGGATCTGGGGGTCAAGAGGCAGAGGACGAAGGATGGTGCAGCGGGCCTTCTCGGGTCTTTTTCCTGACTGGGTCTTTACCATCAACTCATCCATCTAGAACAGAATCTCAGTTTTCCACATAAAACAGAAAAGGCACTGGTTTTCCTTTCCCGAAGAGTTTACGGAATATAAATGAACCCTTTTATGCAACACCAAGCCGAGATGCAGAAGATCATCTCATACCAACCAGATAAAAATATGATTAAACAATATTTTCCCAAGCATCTTCCTCTCATTTAATGTCTTCTACCAGATATCTCACTTAGATCCGAAGAGAAGATATGCAGAAAAATCAGAAGCACAGTCAAGTTTCCTTGGCTCTGTGTATCTGACCGACGAGAAATTAAGCGGCTCAGAATGCCCCCCGGGGAGCGCATCGCTCATTCCCTGACACAGCTCCAATAATCACACTACCTTAACCTAATAGAAGAGGGTAAACACATTATTTTGCATGAAATTATGTTTCTTAATGAATTAATAATAGGGTTACAATTCTCAACTCAACAAGCAGGGAAATACAGAGTATAAAATAAGGGCAAGCAACTGCATTATAATTAGTCGGTCTTTGCTGTACTGTGTTTCGGAATGCATTAGCTCTGATTGCAGGGAAGGAAGGGCAAATTGTGGGCAGGGGTGACCCCTACTGCTGGGGACTTCGTATGGGGGAGAAAAGAAGGGAGGAGGCTGCGATGAAAGGTCCCGGAATAACAAGGATACATTTTTGCCAACGGACCCCATCCATCCTGAGATCTGATTTTTGGAATCTGTCCTAAATGGAGCTCCTCATTCCACACACTCATGACCCTGCGGCCACAGACTTTTTCCACCTCCTGCACCTTCTTCTGGGTCCCTGGTGGTAAAGAATTCGGCTTTGCCCAAAGAGAGATCCAGACTTGCCCTCCGCTTCTGGGACCTTAGCTTCTGACCATCCCCGGTCCTCTGCCTGGGCTCCTGGTGTAGGTGGTTGCTGGCTGTTGGTATCAATGGCCCTGGAGACTGAAATCAACCACATGAGCAATCCTATCAACCATGCTTATGTAACGAAGCCCCAGCAAAAACTCTGGGCGCTGAAGCTAGGATGAGCCTCCCTGCTGGTAAGACTTTCTGTGTGTTCTCACACGGAGGCAGGAGGGTAATGTGACCTGACTCCAGGGGGACACAACAATGGAAACTTGACATTTAGAACCCTCCAGACTCCACTCTGTGTATGCCTTCCTTTGGCTGAATCTGGTTTGTATTCTTTCCGTGTCATAAACCCTAACCATCAGCATGGCGGCTTTCAGTGAGTTCCGTGAGGACTTGGAGAATTATCCAGCCTGAGTGTGGTTTCGGGAACCCTCTGAGTGTGTAATTGGCATCAGAAGTGAACGTGGTCTTGAGGAAGACGGTGATGTCAATCCTGAAATGTGGCTAGTTCTGGGCAATCCCCAATGTTTTGGAAAATTGTGTTTCTTGTTCTCCTGATTGGAACTCTGGCACTGTCTATGGCCCGCGTGTTTGGGGTGTTTTTGGCCGATTTAGCTGTGTGAGATGAGGTGGGGGTCTTTATTTTTCCATAAAGAGTATTTACGTACAACACAGAGCATTTATTTTTAGTGAAGTCACCCAGCTTTTGGATGTAAGTGAAGTCTTGACCACCTGCAAGGCTCTCAGCGAGGCCTCAGGACTCGGAGCACAACTACGTTCGCAGAATGGCTCAAACCAAGCGCTCCACAGCTGTCGACAGTACAGACGGACGCGCTCGCTTGGTATGCCTCCACTGGAGCCGTGATGCCTACAGTTTGCTGAGGGGCCATTGCTGAGTTTCCCTAGAGGCCCAAAGAAGGCATCACAGTTTTACTGGAAAGAGAGTCGGTGTCTCTGAGGCCACAGGAGCAGGGCTGACCTGTGTTTTTTGTACCCATCCATCTCCCTGATTCGTACCAAGGGTGTTCCAAATATCCAATAAACCTTTGAACATGTTGTGCTGATCTTTATAGGGTGTAAAGGTTGGTGAAAGTCTTGGGTTAGCTTGAGGAAGAGAAAGAGGAGGAGAAAGTGAAGGAAAGAGAGAAGGGGAGGAGGAGCGGGAGGAGAGAGGACAGGAGACATCACTATTTGGAAAGAACAGTTCATGGGCAGCCATACCTGAGGTCTGGAGGGACCACTCACAGCTCTGGAGCCTGGAAGAGCTTGCTGCATGGAATTTAGAGTATTTAACTGCCCCTCAATGACACATAAGCATCTCCACGGAGACCCCCTGGGCTTTCAAATGCCTTGCAGGTGATTCTCCCAAACACACTTTCTATGTCCACGCTACCGCATGCCCGAAGATCAGTCAGAACACGAGAGTGGGGCTGGGAACAGATGTGTGATAAAGTCCCTGCCGGCGGGTGTGTGAGTTCCCAGGTTTCATGTGGAACGCACCTGTCCAGGGACTCCCGTGCCCATGACAGATTCAATAGTGGTGGAGGCTCCGAGCTCGTTCTAGCTCACAGGGGCCTGGGTCTGAATCCTCTGTGCGTCACTCACTTCACGCTTCTCCGTGGGCGTGCTCCTTAAATTTCCTGCGTGGGTCTGTCTGCAAATCCAAAGCATTGGGATGCACCAGCCGCATCTCAGAGTTGTAATCAGCATCAAGTAAGACGATGCCGACGAAGGGCTTAGCCCACTGCCTGGCTCCAGGAACAGTTTCTAGTTTAACACTGGATAAAGGAGAGAATGCCTATACGAGCGAGGCACCACTTTAGGTTATGACCAAGGCAAACAGCTTCTGAAAGGGCAGTAATACCCAGCCATAAAGACTGTAGGCACAGCGTGAGCAAAGGAAAAACACCTTCAACAGCAGTCTCCCTTAGAACAAACTCAGATCTGTTGGCTTGGACCTGGTGGTGATCTTGGCCTTTATTTGCTATTAACCTAAGCAGAAGAATTCAAATAAAGTTGCTGTCAGGAGTGTATTTCTTCCTAAATCCAGAGCATAATAAAAAGCAATGACTGATCTGGGTGTCAGAAGAGTAATCGAAAATTCTACTTGCAGCAAATACAAATAGTACTTGCTGTTAAAAGGACAATATATTCCAGAAAGAGAGAAAAATCACCGATGACCAGCCCCATAACTTTCCTTGACTCTCAGTCTGGTGAGTTTTGGGACTTGAGTCAGAAAGGAAATTTGGCTCTTATGTTTTCCTCCCAGAAATTTTTCAAAAAAGGGATCCACTTTCGAGGAGGTAAAAGCAGTTTATAACTTGGAACAGAGACATTTTTGCTTTTCAAAGATTGGGTTATGTATTGCTTTATAGTGATCGGAGCTCACTCTACTCAAACTGGGTTTGGTAAAGGAGGAAGTTTGACTCATTCTTGGCAGATGCAGTAGTGGACAGACCTCAAAGCGTGCTGGATCCAGGAGATCCAGCCATGTGCGTGACTTATACCCCTTTTATCCCTCAGCTCCTCTTGTCTCTGCTTGGTTAGACCCCCTAACAGCTCTCTGCAGGTGGCAGGCAACATAATGACCACAGTGCTGCAGGCTAAGGCCTGGGGGAGCCTGCCCTATAGTTGGCCCTCCTTAAGAATTAGAGATCAGGTCACTTGTTCTATCTTCAGGCTGCTCCTATGAGAGATGGTGCACTTATTAGCTCGATTTTACAGGTGAGGAAACCAAGGAGCAGCTTTCTCAGACCGCACCATGGGAAATGGTGGAAGTGCTGCTAGAACCCAGGTCGCCTGCCCTTGGTGCCCACACTCTCAACCTCTGGCATTCCAGGACTTGTATTTCTCTCCCTCCCAAGCTGATGGAGGAAAGTTTCTCAAAGTTTCGATGACACGGAAGTCTCTGATTGGACCTGCTGATGTCACATGACCATCCTTGACCCAGTCCCTGTGGTCAAGAGGGTGCAATGTTCTTACCGGCCAGCTTGGCTTATGAGCTCGCTTCCGTGGTGCAGAGAGGGGTGATGGGACACTGTGATTGACGAGTCTTCCAAAGGCACAAAACCAGTGGATGGGCCATTAACCGCACCATCCATGGTTCCAGCACTCTCCACAATGAGCACCAGAGTGTGTTTTGCAATATTGAGGGAGGCGAGGAGGGCATGTAGGAGTGGAGCTACTGTTTGTGGGGAGGTGAGCCCGGAGGATAGTAGTCTCTATTTTGGCATCCTTTCCCCAGTTCCTGAAAAAGACACACACTGTAGGCTCCTGATATTCGAGGGACTTGTTGATTAAAGAGAGATGCCCTCGAAACTGGAGAGACTTGACTGTGCTCACGTACCCCACAGAGCCTTCTGTGGCAGCCCCAATGCAATCACATTGTTCAAAAGAGAAATGTGAAAATCAGCTGTCAGATGCCAGCTATCCCAGGATCTTACAGGACTCAGACTGGTATGGGAATTAATGAACCAGCGTGCCAACCAGCGGAAGTCCTCTCCAAAAGCAGCATCTGGTACAAGGTAAGAAGCCCTTCTTCTTGCTTGTTGAGCAGACTGTAGAAAAATCTTCATACTTAATATGCACAGTCTGTTCCCATCTTCCTTCTAATAAATTGGCGTAACATCTTGCACAGCTAAATCGTTAAGGGGCGAGACTAAACTCCAGAGGCCAGTTATAAATGCACAAAAATAATATAGAACTAGGTACATAAAGTGGAAGCTGATTCCTTCATCTATACTAATGGATTTTAAACAGAGAGAATAACTGAGGAGAAGCACCAGGCACATTAGAAATTAATGCCAAGCTCCCCAGTTCATCCAAGAAGGCCAGCGCACGATAAATGATTCACAGGAGCAATTCTTAGGAATAAAATCTCACATATTTTTACATTATCCGATTAGCATCATGCTTTGAGAGGCTCCTTGACAGTGTGCGCTGGTCGCAATGTTCCCACACCGTATTCCACGCACGTACCTGGACGTCGTCGGCTACACCCCAACGAATTAAACATTCTCACTCTTGGGTTTTTGCTGCCCAGTTCCAAAATGTCTCTTTATTGACTGTAGATTACTGTTTCTTTTCAACCATGCATAATGAGTTATTCCCAATATATGTGAAAAAAATCTTTCTCTGAATGCAAAAGTAATGAATCCCCTTTGTAGAAAATCTAGAAACATAGACACCTACAGAACAAAAAGGAATTACCTGGAGTTGACCACCGCGAGTGTAACCTAACTGACTTTTGAACCTCTTTCCTTCGGCTCTGTATGGATATATATACGTCTTACAAAATTTGGATGATACCACATGTCACGTGGAATTCTGCATCCCGGTTAGCGATTCCCCCTTAGCATTATGTTGTGAATAATTTGCACTTTTACTAAATATTTTTCAGAGTGTCATTTTTAATGATTGTATAATATTCCATCCTATGGATTGTCATAATTCATGGAGCCATTCATTGGGCGTCCCTCATAAATAATACTACCATAATCATCTTCCCACATACATCTTTCTTTATGCATTCAAGCATACATTTATTCTGACCTTGGTTCTGTGGTAATCCCTAGAGAAACAGCGGAAAAGGCGGCAGACATGATTTCTTTGTTCAGTGATTTCCTACTTCCTCAGGATAGATACCTATATGGGGTATTACTTTTTAAAACTTCTTCATACGTGTTGTCAAATTGCTTCTCACATGGGTTGTGCCAATTTACAATCCTCCATTACCCAAAATAACCACAGCTAGCTTTTATCACAGGCTTACCATGTACTAAGGGCCATAGAAGTGTTATCTCAGCCCTGGATGAGGTAAATACTGTTAATATTCTCATTTTATAGGTAAAGAAACTGAGACTCAGAGACCGGAAGTTACATAAGCGTAAGAGGTGGAGACGAAATGCAGACCCAAGCAGGCTGACACCGTAGCCAGATCCTAACAGGTATACTGTAAATGATCTTTATTAAATTTTGGCCAGTTAGGAAAGAGAGGAGTGTCTTACTGTGGGTTTTATGTCAATTTATGTGGTTACTAGTGGAAGAACTGATTCTAAGCTTTTCAGCTCTCTGTAGTCTTTAAAATGAACAGTTAATGACAACTTGCTTTCCCACCAACTGACACAATTCCTTGGTACCCTCCCCACCTTTCCAAATGGTGCACAGTTTGGAACCAGACGCTAATTTTGTTTTTTATACTTGACATCCAGTGTTAGTTTCTGGTATATAATATAGTGATTCAAAAATTCCATATATCACCCAGTGCTCCTCATGACAAGTTCACTCTTTAATTTTTATGTTGAACTGAATAATGGTGTGGGGTTTATAATATATCAGACACTTGAGTCCAAATATGATGATATTCAGAAGAGATATTTTATAAATGTAAAACCATCCAAGGTCACAGCCAGGAACTTCTTTCTATGTAATCAATTATCTTTGAGAGTGCATATCTTAAAATTTCGTTTTGTAGTTTCCCCATCCACAGCTTACTTGCAAAACCGAGTTTGGGCTTGAGAGTTGAGAATTTCCCCAAGTTCGAAATCCCCGCATCGTCTGTATCCTTCTGTCTCGAGGGACAATGCATGGCTTTTACTGGTCAAGACTCTCCAGTCCATCTATGCTCTTCAGGCTATAGCTTGTACAATATTCTTACTCACCACTTACCCACCCTCTGCTATCCTCAGCCTCTGCTCCTTTAGTGTCTCCTGCCACTTTTCCTAGAAATGTGCTTAAGTGCTTCCCGTTTTAGAAACCTTCTCTTGCTCTCATTTTCTGCTTGAGCTCACCACTTTTCTCCCCCTGTTTCTCTAAAACTTCTCAAAAGAGTGCTACATTCACTATTTCAACTTCCTGGCTTCCAATTAACATCTCGGGCTGGTTCCACTTCTTAGTACTCTACTGAAGCACTCTTGATAAGGTTGCGAAGAGCTTCCTAAAGCCAAATGAAGTGGATCTTGTGATCTCTTTCCCACAGATCTTCCTGCTGCCTTTGACACCATCAGCCTCTTGCTGCTGAAAACCTCTCTGCTACCACTGTGTCCTCTTTCTGCTCACTTGGCTCTCTGAGCCTTCCTTCTTTGCTGTGTTCATTCTCTCCTGGTTTTCATTCCACCCCCCAAATATTGGTATGCTCTGGGGCTCAGTCTTTGACTATTTCCTCTTCTCATACTATATACTGTCCTAGGTGATCTCATTACTCTAGGTGGTTCAACTGCCCCCTATAGCCTGATGACTCCAAATCTATACGTCCAGCCTGCAGTTGTCCCCTAGTTTAAGAATCATATACCATTAAATTCCTATAACAACTTGATGTTCTGTGGGTAACTCAGTGTGTCTTATTCATAAACCACTCCTCTTCCTATTTCTTGATTTCAGTTCCAAACACCACCAGCCATTCATTTCTTAAACTGGTGGAAGCTCGGGTCATTAATTTGAGATTTCTATTTTTTCCTAATATAGGTATTCAGTGCTATAAATTTTCCCTTAAGTACTATTTGGCAGAATCTTCCAAATTTGACATGTAATGTTTACATATTCCTTCTATTAAAATACTTTTTAATTCCTCTTTTTAAAAATTTCTTTCTTGACCGATGGGTTATCTAGAAGTGTGTTATTTAGTTTGAAAATACTTGGGGATTTTCCTGTGGATATTTCTGTTATTTGCTTATAATTTAATTCTATTTTGGTCAGAGAACATACATTGCATGACTTGAAAACTTTTGCATCTAAGACTTGTTTTATGACCCATAGCATTACTTGTCTCTTGACACTTGTTCCTTGTAGTCTTGCAAAGAATGAGTTGTTGCTGTTTTTGGTGGAGGTTTTTAAATAAATGTCACTGAGGTCAAGTTGGGTGACAGTTGTAATACAATCTTCTACATCTTTACTGTTTTTTCCATTATTTATGTCTATTATGGAGATAGAAGTGTCGAAATCTGCAACCATTTGGATTGTGGAGGCAACCATTCTGCAACCATTGGATCGGTGCATGTTTTCTTGCAGATCTACCAGTTTTTGCTTCATGGCCTCTAAAGCTTAGTTATTGGGTGCATAAACATTTAGAATCGTCTTGTCTTCTTGATGAAATGACCTTCTTTATCCCTGATACTATTCTTTACTCTGAAATTGACTTTGATATTAATATAATCATTCCCACTTCATTTTCATTAGCGTTGGCATGGTATATATTTTCCCCATCCCTTACCCATTTGTATCTTTATACTCAAGGGTATTTCTTGCAGGACGCATCAAGTCGGATCTTGTTTTTTTTTTATCCAATCTAACAATCCCTGACTTTGCATGGGGTATATTTAGACCATTTACGTTTTATGTGATTGTTTATGTGATTACGTTTCAAGGCACCATTTTGCTACTTGTGGTATTTTTCTCCTTTAATCTCCCCTCTATTTTTTTTTTTTACCTGAACTTTCTTTCCATGGATTAATCAGATATATGTCATGATTTCTTTTCGTCAGCTTTTATGTGATTGTTTATGTGATTACGTTTCAAGGCACCATTTTGCTACTTGTGGTATTTTTCTCCTTTAATCTCCCCTCTATTTTTTTTTTTTACCTGAACTTTCTTTCCATGGATTAATCAGATATATGTCATGATTTCTTTTAATCTACTTCGTCAGCTTATTATCTTCAACTTTTTGTCTTGTTATTTCAATGGTTCCATTGAGCTTTACAGTATTAACCTTTAACTTATTACACTTAGCCTTTGCGTGCTAACATAGCGCTCCGCATATGGTATGCGGACCTTGTAATACTTTGCGTGCTAACATAGCGCTCCGCATATGGTATGCGGACCTTGTAATACTTTGCGTGCTAACATAGCGCTCCGCATATGGTATGCGGACCTTGTAATACTTTGTGTGCTAACATAGCGCTCCGCATATGGTATGCGGACCTTGTGATACTATACTTCCATCTCTCTACTCCTGCCTTACTTCTATGTGTTATAAACTCCACGATACACTATCATTACCATTTCAGTTAAACAGTTATAATGTAAACAGATTTAAATTTAAAAATCTTACATGTTTATCTATGTAGCTCTCATCTCCAGGACTATTAATCCCGTTACGAGGACCTAGATTTCCATGTGGAATACTTTTGTTTCTTCCTGTGGGACACCCTTAAATATTTCCTGTAGTGCAGATCTGCTGGCGATAGATTCTTTCTGCTGCCATTGTTTGAGACACAGTTTTGCCAGGTATGGAATTCTAGGCTGACACTCTGTCTCCTGACTTTAAAGGTGTTGTGCCACTGTCCTTTCACTTGCATAGTTTCTGATGAGAAATCTGCAGTCATCCATATCTTTATTTCTCTGTACAGACAGAATGCTTTTTCTCTGGGTGCTTCTAAGGTTTTTCTTTTATCACTGGTTTTGAGCAATTTGGTGATGTGTCTTGGCATAGTTTCTGTTGCATGTGCTTGGGTTTGCTGAGTTTCAATCTGTGAGTCTATACCTTTCTGTAAGTTTGGCAAGTTTTCAGCCATCATTTCTTCAAGTAATTGTTATGTCACCCCCTCTGTATAAAGTAGCTTTTTAAATGTCCACATCTGCCAATTAGAACATCTATGTCAGTTCTGGTGTGATTCTGATCGATAGACTTTTTTTCCTTATTATGGTTGTATTTTCCTTTCAGTTTGCTTTAATTGGATGCTGGGCATTGTGGCTTTGGTCTTGTTGGTGGTTTGATATTTCTGTTTTCCTATAAACATTACTGAGCTTTGTTCTGGGATGTAGTTAAGTTCTTTGGCAAAAGTTTGATTGTTTAAGATCTTGCTGTTAAGATTGGTTTGGTGGGATCTGAGCAGTCCTCAGACAAGGGCTAATTATCCCCACTATGGCAGTAAAATCTCTCTGAGTCGTCTACCCAATGCTCCATGAATTTTGAAGTTTCCTTGAGAACAGGCACTATTCCTGGCCCTGTGTGAACATTGCAAGCAGTTTGCTCTAATCCTTTGGGGTTTTAAAAATCCCTGGCCTTGGGTGGTTTCCTCACGCCTGCATGCTTGTTATACTCGGCTGGATACTCCAGGGGCCTTTTCAGGTCTCTGGGGTTCTGCCTGTGCATCTCCTTCCTCTCTGGAACTCTGTCTTACAAACACTGGCCACCTTTGTCTCCCTAGACTCTTAGCTCTGTCTCCTTACTCAGGGTAGGCTCACATCACACAGAGAACTGGGATGATCACAGAGCTTGCCTTGTTCATTCCTCATCTCTTTGGGACAGTGTCCTTCATTGTCTGGTGTGTGATGCCTTAAAAACCTGTGTACTATATATTTTGTCCAATTTGTGGTTGTTTTTGCAGATAGCTAAGTCTCGCCTCTTATTTTGTCACCAGAAATGAGGATCTCGGGGCGCCTGGGTGGCACAGCGGTTAAGCGTCTGCCTTCAGCTCAGGGCGTGATCCCGGCATTATGGGATCGAGCCCCACGTCAGGCTCCTCTGCTGTGAGCCTGCTTCTTCCTCTCCCACTCCCCCTGCTTGTGTTCCCTCTCTCACTGGCTGTCTCTATCTCTGTCAAATAAATAAATAAAATCTTAAAAAAAAAAAAAAGAAATGAGGATCTCATTATAATGGCTCCTACCGATGTCTTTGTGTCTGTCTCACAGTTTAGGGTGTGAGTGGCTAGAAGACAGGGTCCTTGCCTTACTCATCAGGATACAGTCTGTGCTGAATGTGGCCTTGGAGAGCAAGCTACCTGGGTCCTTGTTTTGTTGCTACCATTCTTTGTTTAAGACCTTGGGCAAATTACTTAATTTCTCTGTGCCTCTGTTTCCTCATCACTAAGTAGGTATAGTAACAGTGCAACTGTTTGGAGTTATTTTGAGGCTGCAGTAATGCAGGCAAGGTGCTCAGTAGAGCAGCCGGCACACAGCTCTCAATAAATGCTACTACTAATCTAGTGGTAATTTTTACTGCCAACCTCATTTCATATTCTGCTTCTTACGTGAAGAGAGCAACATAGATTGGCACTCAGTGCTATTTGGATGGATGAATGAATGAATCTTAACTCTTGCTGGATTCTCAGTGTTGAGCTAGAGATGTGTAGACATTGCATCATTGCTGGAATGCAGCTCTTGCTTGATTCAAATAGCAGGAAGCTGTCTATGGGCAAGGTAGAACAGAATGTTTTATAGAAATCCAGTAATGCCTTGAGGGGAGCTGTAAGCAGATAATGTAATGGGAGGACAGCTATATCAGCACTTTCCTGATTAGGCTGATGCCTTAGAATTGGCCTCAGACTCCTGAATCCGGCATGATCATTTCATGCTCATTCCACAGTGATGGCAGCCGGGAAATTTCAACTATTAGGAGATTTGGGGAGGGGTAGAATTCAGCGCAAAACATGTGCTCAGGGGGAGATTCACTTTATCAGGTTGTATTTGAAAACATGTCACCGAGCATTATAGATCTTCACACATGATCTAGAGTTCTTTCTGCTAGGACAGAATCATAGTTTATTTTCTTAGCTGGTACATGTTGACACTGTACCAGAAGAAATATGTGCAAAGAATCTCCTTTTTGGAGTGTCTTAGGTAAACAGTCCTTGGTCCTCAAACACAAGTGTCTACATAATAGGCTTTTTATTTAATAATTGATTTCCACGGTAACAACACGCAGCTGATCCCGCTGGTCATAGTATGTTTTCTCTTTGCTAAGGTTCGAATCCAGAGCCCTGTCTTCCAATGTGCCACGGGATCATTAGGAGAAGAGCTAACATCACCCAAATTAATTCGAACATGGTAAATAAATGGACCACAGACATGTCGGCTTCCCAGATCTGCAGATTTGCTTGAAATGAGGACAAATGGCAGTACCCCCTGAAGTGAGCATTGGATTAATGTCCTCATCGGATGAGAATCAGAGATTTTTCTTTCAGACCATTTTGGCATGACTTTTATGGGCTTTTAAAGTATTGCAGGGACGTGAGAAAATGAACTAGACCAACCATCTCGGTGCATCTGCACATTTTCAGGGACTGATGTGAGGGCAGCCGCTGCCCACAGCAGCACATAAAACGGGTCATTGAGCTGGAAGATGGGCATTTTTTTGCATCTTAAGTACAAGATATGAGTAATTAGCTTTACACTCAAAATTTTTTCCATGTGTATTTGATATCTTTGCTTACACTCTCTTGTGTCTGGATGTAAAGAAATGGCACAAAACTTACTTTCCAGATGGGGTCCCACGTAAGAAACTTTCCCAATGCCAGGGTTTGAGGAAGGAAGGGAAACCATAAGTCTATTCCCAATAGAGGCATGGGGTGGTTCTGGTTTTTCTATTTGACACTTCTAAACTGTGGTGCGTAGACTTCATAGCTTCTGGTATTACTACCGCACTTACTTTGTCATTCACGTGGTAGAAATATTGCTCTCGAATAGCCCTGTAATTTCTACCAGTGGCCGTATATATTGAGAGGACTATTGGTGCTTCACAGAGAAGCACTTTTAAAAGTCTGACCGTTTGTTTTTATTGTGTTTATTTTTATGGTTATCTTTTATTTATGTGAAATGGTAACGGTTTTCCATATACAGCAGTTGATACCCAAATTTTTCTTAAAAGAATAGTGAGTGGAGTAAACTTATTAAGTAAATTTCGGCATAGGTGGCATAAACATATTGCAGGAAGCATAAGGGTGATGCATACGTGTCTCAGAAAGGCCATGGTGGACTGTGAGGCCAGGGAGAGGGGGCCTCTCGACTCTGCCCCCGTGCCTGATGGGGACCCCGGCAGAACCACTGTGCATACCAAAAAGCAGCTGCTTGTAGATATGTGGCCCCAGCCACATGTTCTTAATTTCTCTGTGCCTCTGTTTACTCATGCACAAAATGGTAATATTAGCGATAATCCCCTAGAAAGAAGCTTATACAGATTAAGTAACCCCATGAATATAATCTGCTTTACAAACACTAAGTGCTGTGTTACCTGGCGAGCTTCTTTTGAATGGCTTTTCCCATCTATTCCGTCCAGCATAGCAGAATCTCTGCTCTTCCCTCTTACTGGGCAGAAGGCTTGGTGGAAGCCGCTCCTTTCCAGGAGAGACTCTCCCTGTGCAGGGGCTGTGTCAGTCAGAACAGGGTTCAGCGAGCAGAGAGTGGACCAAAAGCAGAGCCAGTCCTCAGCAATGTTGAACAACACCTGTTTTGGCGTGGTCCATTTCTGTTTCTAGGTCTACTGCCCAGCTCTCATGTCTTCTTAGGGACCCTGGGGAGGTCCTAGAATTTACAAACCCAGGTGAGACCGAGGACCTTTTAAAGTATTACCTCTCCCGGGGACATTGATACTGCATTTGGCTCTGAAGGGAGTCTCTCTGTGTCAAGATTAACTGGGAAGAAGCAGCCTCTTATATTCATTCATTCATTCTTCCAAAAAATCTTTATTAAGCACCTACCCAGTGCCCGGCACTGTTCTAGGAGCTGGAGACCCAGCAAGACCCAGACGATGAGCTTCCTGCTTCCCTGGCTCTTACCTCCTGGTTGGGAGAGACACAGGATACACGATGCATACAAAGAGTTTAGAAAGACATCTCATGGAATAGATGATGGGTAGGCAGTAGCCCAGCATCCACTGGGTCTGGAGAGCACCTGCAGGCCCCTCAGCCATGTGATGCCTAGAATTGCAGCGTGGTCCCACCTCAGCCAGACTGGCCCTGCACTGCCGGGGGTTAGCAGCTTTGATAAAGGGGCCGTCAGGGAATCACTGCCATCTCTATATATTCTCGCAGTCGAACATCAGTAGGAAAATTCAGTCTCCACTTAAACTTTCTATTTGATTCTTCAGACCTTGGACCTATCAAATGGTCAATGAATTGGTTTGCTCTGACAATACATGCGGAAATGTCTTGTTCAGCAGCTGCTACACCAGGCGAGAGGTGGGCCCTGCCCTTCTGGGGCTTTCCATGTGGAATGTAAGCAGTGGCTACCACAGCGACTGTGGGGAGCGAGAACCAGGACTGAGTCCTGCGTCTGCACTCTACCATCTCCAAGGCCTGAAGCAAATAGTTTAGAGCCCCCAGGGTCTCATCAGTAACATGACTACCATTTTACTTTCCACGTGGCGTCTACATGAGCGCCAACGAACAAAAAGCAGGGGGTGGCCGACTTCATAGTCGTCGGCAGAATAACGGCCTCCCGGAGATGGGCGCGTCCTGCACCTGCAGGCCTGTGACCTCACCTGGCGAAAGGGGCCTCGAGCTTGGGAGGCGACCCTGGATTCTCGTCCTGGATTGGTCCTGGATTTTCTGGGTGCGCCCAACGTCCTCTCCTCTGGAAGCTGGAGAAGGCAAGAACCGGGATTCTCTTCCACGGCCTCCAGACGCACAGAAGGAGCACAGCCCTGCCAACACCTTGATTTGAGCTGGGTGAGACCCATTTTGGTCTTCTGACCTCCAGAGCTGGAAGATGATTTACATTCGTGTTCTTTCGAGCCATCAGATTTGCGGCGGTTTGTTGCAGCTTCCACGGGAAACTCCTAGCACAGCCCACGGGCCGAATGCAGGCCACGGCTTGTTTCGGTATTGCCCGCAAGGGGATGGTTTTCCCACGTGAACGTTTGCAATTGATTTGACAAAAAGGATCACTAGCTGTCACCCCAATTAAACAAAACGTTATTCTAGAAACAAGAATGACATCATATTTTTAATATAATTATTGCGTAATTATATACTATTTATATTATAATATGTAATATATAATATCTAATATTATATGTATAGTACATAATATATAATAAGTAATCTATGATTATTATTATATCCATCAATAAAAATATGTGGCAATTTGTTTTCTTTCTTGCTATGTAAGTACATACATAATATTGTCAAATTTGCCCCTTGACCCATGAAGCCTAAAATAGTTATTATCTGGTTATTTATGGAAAAGTCCACCGGCCCCTGAGCTGAGCCTGGGGACCTCCTGGCCGAGTGTCTAGCAGATGCTTGGTCAGCAGTGGCTGTTTTCACCGGCATATGTGGCTGTGTGCTCCACCATATGTGGCCACAGCTCCCCTAAATGGCTTCCTGCCAGGAGCACCCCCCACCCCCCACCTCCCGACACTGCTCAGACTGTCAGGCACATGCTAGAGAGGTGACAGCTCTCGGGTCCTCAAGAGCAGACCTGCGGATTCGCAGCAAGGGAGGGCCCCTCACGTGTGGGGCGCCTGGACTCTCTTTTGGGTTTGCTTGGGGGTTCAGACCCCAGCCCTTGCAGGAGCCGCTCCTCACTGACCTGGAGCCAATGACCTCCCTTACCCGGGTGTCCCACTCCTGCGGGATGGGAGTTCTGTTCCCACAATGCTTCCTCAGCCTGCTCTTTGCAGACCCCCTAGAACCCCTGGCCAGTTAACTGCTGGGGCACTCGTGTGAGCTGCATACTGGCCTGGGCTTGGACAGGCCCCGGGCTCCCAGCAGAATTGCTTGTCTTGAATCCCATTAAGTCCCCAAGTGGCTACTCCCCTAATTTCCGATTTGCAGGGATTTTACTTCTTGTTTATTTTTGGCGAACAGGTGCACGCCCTGGCTCATGGTCCAGGACCTGAGCAGCAGCATAGGCTGGCCCACGTCTCTCACTGACTCTCTGCTGGTCTCTGCCCGGTCCCTTCTCCCCGCCAGCATCCACAGTTCTGCTTCCGCATCTCCACTCTGTGCAGGTCTTGGGCTTGCTGTGGTCCACCGGTCACAGCTCCTGCTTTTGAAGCCTCTTGAAGCATCATCAGAAGGCCTGTCTCAGCTGATGACCATCTTGGCCGGGCTAGGTCCCCATCTCCAGTGCTCTGGGTGAGGTGACTTCTCCTACGAAAGAGTATGAATAGGGCAGAAACAGGTGTCTCCAGGTCCAACCTGAGACCTGGTGTGGGGCCAAGGCGGGAGTTTCTTGGCGTTGAGTCTAACCTATGAAGACTTGTTAACCCATTGTCCTATATTTAAGCAAGGCTAGGGTAAGAACGTACGCTTCCTATCCATCAGGTCAGCTCTTCTCTGGCGCTCTCTAGGGATTCCTGCGTGCTACATGAACACTCCCTCTGTTCCCTTCTTCCTCGCGGTGATCTTACATTTCTGCAGAGTCGTGTGCTTCCCTAAATGCTCTCATTACATCAGCTTGGGTAAGCCTTCAGCGATTCACACGCTGTGGGAATGCCTCCATTTCAAGCTCATCTCTCCAGCAAGAGAGATCCAGCCATCCCGCTTACTCATAGTCAGTGTTCTTTAGTTTGCTGAATGTCACATGTTCTGTAATAGGAGGCTTCTTGGTAGAAGCCCTCCTACGTGGCTGGGGGTGGTTGGGAGGGCCGGAGCAAAGACAAGTGTTTTATGTGTCTGCACTCATGGCAGGGAGTACGGACTGCATGGGTCCTTCTTGTCTGGAGGGAGCATCCTCTTTCCTTTTATCTTTCAAAGCACAAGCTCCACTGACTCCTAGTTTTTAAATCATTCTCCCCAAACGGACAGTCTATCAGCTCCTTTAGAAACCATTTTGTCCCCAAACACAGTTCACAGAAAAGACCCGAAGTTATAAAAGTCTTTAAAAACACCTACTGGAAGTGAACTTGGTAGGGCTTTGACCTGGCTGTGAACTGGTTACTTCAACCCCTCCGTGGTTCAGACTCAGGTGTCCTGGAGAAAAGGTCATCAAGAGCTTCTGTCCCCATCACTTTGTCCCCACTCCACCCCTGGTGCTCTCCCCTCTGTCAATGGCCAGAGCGCCAGCTAGCCCTTTCTCTTTCCTTCAATACCATTTGGAATGTTGTATAACTTTTCTGGATTATAAAGTTCTCATAAGCTAACTGTGGCGGGAGGGGGATAGTTTTAAAGTTCCTTAATTAATGCAAAAAAAAGAATTAAATCCGTAATCACCCCACCACCCAGGAGCAATCCCTGCCACTATGTCGCTGACTTTATTCTTTTCTCCTCACTAGACATGTTCACCTCGTTGGGGCCGTATTCCATGTTCAGCCTCGGTGGTGTGATCTCAGAAAGGTCTTCTGTGCCATTAAAATTAAAAATAGAAGCTATTTTTATGCCGTACAGTTCAGTAGGGTTTGCTCTGAACTGCGGGGTGGAAAAGGCTGGAGTCCCAGAGTGGTGTTTAGAATCCTTCCCATTCAGGAAGCCAGCTCACGCTTCCAAGGTGTGCACAGCCAAGGTGCTGAAGAGACACGTGAATTCCGACGTGGGAAGAGGAAGAAAGAAGCCTGTCGTGGGGTCGTGGGGGACTGCTGGGGGGATGCGTCACTCTGCTCTGCAGACCACCCCCCTTGACAGCCTGGACCACGCCCTCCCCTGGTTTTCTCCTTCTACAGGTAACATCACACTCCTTTCCACCAAAAAGCCCAGCTGAGACTGTGTTCCTTGACTTGCCCTTCCAGAAAGCTTGCTTTCCCTGTAGAATTGTCCCTCTGCTGCTCGCACATCGTGTTCTTGGGGTGTTTCTCTCCACATGGCGGTTTAGAGCAGGAAGAACGGGGATGGCCTCATTAGGAAGCAATCCCGTCAGCTCCGTGTGGCTCTCTGCTCTTAACCTAGCCAGACAGCTACCCCGACGTCAGGATTTGTGTGCTGCTCTGTAGTTTTTATTGCACATGTGTGAGCGTCTCCTTTCCTTTTCATTAAGCAACAACAGCATTCTTCTGGGTGTTCAGCACCATGAACCGGAAAGCAAACATTTTTTTTTTTTTTCCTCTTGAGAGCAAGTGTAATTTTACTTACTAAATCACCTTCTAAACTCAGTTAGGTTCCCTGAGGATGTGTTTAAAGATTGAATAAGGTCCATCTCTCATCAGCGGGTGTGTGTCCTTTGTAGATTGGTAAACAGGAATATTTACAGTAAGGGGAAGCTGAGTTTACTATGGAAAGACTTACTTTGGAGCAACCTCTCCATTACCTGTGTTGGATTATCCGCCTGTAGGTCAGCCGCAGCCATGAAACATAGACTCACTTCTTATTTCCAGGCAGCATGTAGACAACCTCCTAATCCACTTGTCATGAGATTTTCAGGAACGGAAACTCCTTACAGCAGACAAGTCATGGAGGCATTCCCAAACCCAGAGGTCATTCAGATCACTCTGTGTCCGTGGGCTGTCCACTCACATGGACGAGTGAGCGTGGACTCTGGACAGAGCAGGGCTGGGGCTTCCTGGGCATCTCGCAGAGAACGGGGCGGCTCACTCTTGGCGTGTAGCAGGTGTCCGCTCCATCCTGAGAGGGAGCCCCCCACATGTCTCCCCGGCTTCATCCTAGTCCTACCCCTGATTTTATTTTGTAAACCATCCCAAGGCTCGCCTTAATCTCACCCTCTGGGTACAGGTGTCCCGCCATGCTGCAATCATTCATTAAGTGTCTGCTGTATGCCAGCCCCGGTGTAAGATCCTGCGGTGTCATTTAGAGGTTGACAGACTAGCAGAAGAATGAACATACTGACTTAGAGGAAAAGTCAGCTTGTCCTGACTACTTGTCCTTAACTTGCCCTTGTACACTAGTTTGTGCTGTGTAAGCCGCGAGAGAGTAAATCCTCTGCTTAGAATGGATTGATAGTATGTAAATACCATAATAGTAACAGAAATAGTAGTAATAATTTTACTAAGAACATTCACAGGAGTGCTGACAGTAATGTTACTATTGCTACTAGAAGAAATAGTAACAGTGGGGGGCGCTGTGTGATACAGAGTAGCCAGCAAACCCTACAGGGCACTTCCTTGGTCTAAACTCTTCCTTCACCACGTCCTGGCCACATGCCGTTGGACAGGTGATCTAACCTCTCTGTGCCTCTGTTCCCTCATCTGTAACAGCATTAAAACCCGCATTCGTCTGATGAAGCTGATGTGAACATTCGGTTAGGATGTTTACAGAGCTGAGGACAGAGCCCGTCCTGTATGGGGTCTCACACGACTTCCAACCATCATCGCTCCCTGAGCCGCAGAGCTGTCCCCGGACCTCGGGGCCGTGCGGTGAGGCCCGCCCAATGCTCCTGCTGCCGTGGGGATTGGCAGTGAGAAGGTTAATTCTATGTCTCAACTTGACCAGGCCATGGGGGGCCCAGAGAGCTGGTCAAACGTTATTCTGGGTGCTTCTGGGGGTGTTTCTGGATGAAATTAACTTTGGAATCACAGACTGAGTGAAGCAGAATGCTCTCCCCAGAGGCCAGGGAGCGTCGGCCAGTTCTCCGAGGGCCTGGAGAGAATAGAAAGGCAGAGGGAGGTTGTATTTTCTCTCTGCCCTACCGCCGAGCTGGCACATGGCTTTTCTCCCGCCCCCCATGCTCCCTGGTTCAGGCCTCCACACTCCAACCGACTTTCACCACCTTTCCACCTGACTTTTCGGCACCTTTTCATGGGAATCCTCAGCCTCCGTAACGGTATGAGCCAATTCCTTATAATGAGTATCTTCTTGCATCTATGTAGAAATGTATTTATATGTGTTCTGCTATATTATAAATATATAATCATAAATTATATATACAAAGTATAGATAGGAATATTTCTCTCCATCTCTACATCCTACTGGTTCTGTTTCTCTGCAGAACCCTGCCTGATACAGCAGGTCTGGATGGCACTGGGCTCACCTGTGCCAACCGGGGGCTCTGCTCTGTGCTAGGCTTGGCCGGCAGGTTTCCACACGTTCCCATCCTCATCTCGGGGGCAAGAGGGAGCCATGGGGAGTACAGGGCGCGAGAGCCAACCATTCCAACGGCTAAAATGCTGTCAAGACTTGGTTTGTGGACCACCTACTAACATGCCGTTGGCCGAAGCATGTCACGTGGCCAAGCCCAGGGCAGGTAGGGGTGCCTGCCCACGATGAGGGGGCACTGCTGTTATGTCCAGGTGGGCTGTGGCCAAGGAGGGGCTTATCCGGGCATTTCCTGGCCTCTCCAGGCATCACTGTGCCTTGTCATGTGGCCAAGCTCTTTTACATGGAGTGGCGATCTTAACACTTAAAACACATTAGGATCTTGTGCAGTGAAGTTGTTCCTCTCCTCCCAGGGGGGACCAGGAAGGGGAGGTGGTGGGTGTGCAGGTTATGACATCATTCTGGAGACGTCTTATCTAAATCCTTGTAACAGATGTTTGGCGAGAGGTAAAACAGAGACATAAGCCTCTTAGAAGTATTGTCGAAACTATCATAATCTCTCCTAACATATTTAACCAGTGCACGCTCCACGCAGGGTGGCCCAGCACGTGGGATGTTATCAACGCCTGCCAGATACAGTTCTGATCTGCCTACGCACAGGTGACTTTGAAACAGAGAAAGGAATCTTTTGTGCTGAGGAGAATGGAAGTGCACAGACTGCTGAATGTTCAGAAGAAAATTCACTATCCGTTTGGACAAATCTTATCTGTGTGTCTTTTTTTTTTTTTTTTTAAGAGGAAAGCCAAGGATCATGAAATCCACTCATTATTCTGGAAGGAATCGGGCCACTGTGTGTACATTCTTCTGCTTTCCCAGAAGCCTGCTCACAAATGTCCCACGAAGAGCGTTGCCCCCTCCCCCGTTCCTGAGTTATCCAGGAAAAAGCACGTCCTAAAGTCTCAGTAGTATAGCTCCTGTGACTGCCCTGCAACCTGTCTGAGGTCCCCGCCAGGTGCCAAATTGATCACCCAAAATGCTTACTGAGGACCTTCCCTTTAAGGCCCTAGAGTGCTTGGCGAAGCAACTGTTGGTGAGCATTGGGGTAGGGTCGGGGTGGAGGAGAAGGTCGGGTGGCCAAGTGAACGCTGAGAGCCTCAAGCCCCTCCGGACAGAAGCTTACAACTCCTGGTTGGGGTGTCCATGGCAGTGTCAGGTTCTCAGGAATTGGTTGTTGACCTACAGGTCTCCCTGGCACCCTGCTTGAGTATGAGCTCCTCGAAAGGCCAAGGATACAGTGTGGGTATCTCCATCTTCACGACAAAAAGTCTCAGAAAATAGGAAGAGAGAGGGAGAGAGGGTGGAGGACCGAGCGAGCCCGCGAGCTCCTTGGCGTTTCCCCAAACTTCAGAGACTGTTGTGCCACCACCAAGATGACCACCATATCCGAGCACCTGAGTGTTCACTTCGTTAAAGTCTTTCTTCAAATGACTGTTAAATCAAGCCGTCTTTTACGTTAAACAATAATATTATCACATCGCCGGTTTGGTGTTCTAATCCCATGTAATCTTTCTAATATACTATGAAAGAAATGCCCACCTATTAAAATAAAAAGGGCTTAACCCCATACCATGCGGCCATCCCCAGGAATATCCCCTCTTCTTCCCTCCCTCCGTTCCTCCATCCCTCCCTCCTTCCCTTCTTCCTTTCTTTTCCACTGATTTTTCATCCATCTGTTTTTCTGGAACGTTATGGTCCAGGACCCCTCCCCCAGTTGTCATGGCTTCTTGAAGACACTCGAGCAACAACCGCAACAGTGAAACAAGCAAACAAACGAAGCAACCACGGTGTTGCTTAAATGTGATTTGAGCAAACTTGTCACCACTTGCAGCCTGTAAAGACTCCAGGGACAGAACGGAAAATTAAGCTTATCTCAAAGGAGTCCCTTCGGATCCGGGTCTGATAGATCAAAGAGGCTGGTCTCTGTAATGGTACAGAAGAAGGACAGGCTTTTGAAATCCATTTCTCCAGAGTCATAAGCTCATCATGACATTTATGAGAAAACACATTTGTTTCTTTTACCATCTGAGCTTCCCTGAGCCAAGAGGAACACTTAGTTCTTAAAGATTCCTATTCCTCCAGTTTTTCTACGTTGGAAAGGAATGCAGACCCAGGGTGTTATACGAGATGGTTGGGCGGGGGTGGGGTACTGAGGGGAGCGGCCAGTCCCACTACTGGACCGGGGGGGGGCGGGGAAAATACCTGTGTGCAGGCGTCTGGGCATGAGGATGGGGGGAGACTTCTGTCTGGTTCCTGCTTGCCTGCAGAGCTTGCTCGCACGAACATTAAGCCTCTATTACCCTTAGCTCGTGCTAATGCCACAGACGTTAGCGAGAAATTAGACAGGACGGTCTAGGGGCAGGTTTCTATGGGACGTACCATTTGCACTTTTCAGAGCCGTGCCCAGGGCTCTTGGCCACATGCCTGGTAATTTCCTCACCAAATCTGTTGGAGGGTCCTATTTTAGCCTCTGAATTTTCAGGTGTGTGTAAATCATCAGACACTCAACCATCATGTCTTCTCCTTTTAAGCCAGTTTCCTCCTCAGGTGCGACCCTGGCTGGGCCCCTCCCTCCTGGGTTTCCCGATGGGAAACCGTCCACACACCACAATGAGGTCTGTGATAAAAACGATGGGGTAAAGTCATGTCATAATTAAAATGAGTCGATCATACATTTCTTGAAACTTTAATTACGAATTCTTTAATGAATATCTCATTCTGATCAATCTTAAGGCGTTCATGCAAATGAAAAACGTCTCATGGAAACGCAGCGATGCGTGAGCTACTGTACTTAATCCTCAGCTGAAGGAATTTTAATCAGCACGGTGTTATAGGACCACAGAGCAGGGACTAACTCACCTTGCTAAAAGGGAGAAGCCCTTTATTTATAGGGCCTGGGACCTCGTTAGTGCCAAGTGGAGACAAGGAAAGAGAAACCTCTCTTCAGCAGAAAGCCGAGTCCTGGAACAGGGAGATGCCGGTGAAATAAATGCTCGATTTGAAAGGATAGAGCTGCCTTTTTGCTGAGCTTTGTTCCTGAAAATCCTGATGGGATGCATGGGGCCACCTGCATGGAGATCACGGGCGTGTTTTTGTGAGCTTTTTAAAAAGGAAATATACGCAGTAAAGTGCGCCAACGTACAGCCTGATGAATTTTTATGAAGTGAACACACCTGTGTAAGCACCACAAGGACCGGCAACAGGGCACTTCCAGCACCCCAGAAGCCTCCCTGCATCCCCTCCCAGCCATCACCAACCCCCCTCCTACCGCCTCTGATTTCCATAATCATCACTTTGCTTTGCCTAACTTTTTTTTTACACTTTATATAAAGATAACTATAAAGTATATGCCACACTTTTCCGTCGGGCTTTTTTTAACTCAAATTCCCATCTTCGAGATTAATCCACGTTGCTCTAGGTAGCAATAGACTTTCTTTCATCGTTGTAAAAACATGCTACGGTGGGTTTGTTCATCCTCTTGTTGATGGCGTATCGGATAGTTTCCAGTTTTGGGCCATGACAAAGAGTGTGCCTATAACATTCTTGTGGGATTTTTTGATGAACGTATGTACACGTTTCTGTTGGATAGATACCCAGAACCAGGCGCTTGACCTCTTCTCCAGCCACACCTAATTTCTAAGTGACCTCCCATCCCATGGCTCTGCACACTCATCTTCTTTTCTTTTCTTTTTTTTTTTTTTTAAAGATTTTATTTATTTATTTGACAGAGATAGAGAGAGCCAGCGAGAGAGGGAACAGAGCAGGGGAGTGGGAGAGGAAGAAGCAGGCTCATAGCAGAAGAGCCAGATGTGGGACTCGATCCCGGAACGCCGGGGTCACGCCCTGAGCCGAAGGCAGATGCTTAATGACTGCGCCACCCCTGCACACTCATTTTCCGATGTTGGACTGCAAACTGCTCTATGCAAGTGTCCCACTAGAACTTCTACTGGAGGTCTATCAGCACAACTGAAGACACAGTCAAGCCTTGAATCATCACCTTCTGTATCTCATTCCCCCGTCCAGTCCACCAGCACATCCCATTGGCTTTATCTTTGTTCCAGCTCTTATGGCTGCGTAACAACCATCCCCCACCCCTGCCATGTATTACCTGAAAAGGACAAGCATTCTGATACACTCGTGGATACTGTGGGTCAGGAGTCAGGACAGAGCACGGTGGGGACATCTTGTGTCTGCTCCATGTTATCTGGGACCTCAGCTGGGGTGACTTGCGGGCTGGAGGATGGGGTCAGCTAGACATGTCTTCACCCGCACGTCTGGTGTCTGGTTAGGATGACTCAAAGCTTAGACTGCTGACCAGAGCCCATGTGGCTCAGCTTCTTCACAGCCCAGCGGCCTTGGAGTGGTCAGACTTCCTCCCCGGCCCCATGAGGCTCCAAGCACAGTGCTCCAGTGAACAAGGGAGTAGATGCATCGTCTTTGGGGACGCAGCCAAGCTGTTGTATGCTATCACTTTTGCTACACTCAATTAGACAGAGCAGTCAAGAGCCCACCACATTCAAGGGGATAGGAGTTCGCCTCTGGCCCTTGATGGAGGGTGGGTGGCAAAGGCATGCCGTGGAACAGTGGGAGGCATATATTGGTGTGGGGGGCTGACTTTGGAAAATATAACCTGCCATCCACCGTCTTCCGAATACATCCAGAATGTTACAGCTTTGCCCAGACACATAGCTTTCTCCCGGGCTCCAGGCATCATGACCTCTCGCCTGTATTATGGGTGATGAGGCTGACCCTGCTGTGCTGATATTGCCGGTGATCACAACGGTAGCAGCGTGAGATAGTACCCGTCAAGCGGTGACAACTATCACAGTACACACACAGCGTCAGAGGCAGTATTCCATGTTATGGGTGAACAGTGGGAGCGGAAGGGACCCCAGCTACCCGGTTGTGTCCCCAGGGCTCCAAAGTAGCAGCCCTGCCCTCCCAAGTGGCGTGCCCTGCTGCCTGCTGAGTGTGGCTTTCTGATCAGGGATGTTTTGACCCACTCGACCCAATGCCAGGCACAGGGAATGTAAGTGACCAGTCTCCAGTGTTGGTATGAGATACGGTGCAGTAACAAGGGGCTCCAGGCGAGGGATTCGACACAACAAAAGTCTGTGTCTACTTACACATAATCTGCTGGGAGTGCTGATGACTGCTCGAATCCGTCGTCTGCGGCCTGTGTCAGGACACAATCTGACGGAAGCATCACTACAGTGGCCGAGGGAATGCACACGTCCAGAGGGTGTCCCACCAGCAATCCAGTGCTCTGCCCAGCAGTGACGTGGATGCCCGTTACCCACCGGCCAGAGTATAACATGGCCCCACCTAACTGGGGGGTGGGAGGGTGTAACTCCAACATGTAGCGTCAGCAGGAGATCAGGCTGAAAGTGGGTGAGGATAGAGTCCCTCCACACCACTGTTTCAAAATATAGGTTTTATTATTATTTAGGTATGGCAAGGAGGAGGCCCACCTGCCATGCAGGGCCATGCAGGGAAGCACCAGGCTTGGTCAGGAAGCAAGAAGGAGAAGGAGAAGGTGGTTTCCATAGGAAGGAATAGATGAGAGTAAGCAGGTTTAGGGCTGGCTAGTCTGCAGAATTTCAGTGGGCTCCAGGGCATCCCTAGCTGTCTGGTACCTGCCCTGAGGTGATTAGAGCAGCTGGGTAGTAACCTGGAGTTGACAGGTGATACAGGAAGTCATGGGGTGTGGGCTCTGGACTGCCTGGTGGGCATTTGGAAAGCACGTTCTTACAGGTGAGCTTTTCAGCATCTTCGGGAATTGGCCAGGCCCGAGAGGGGCAGGCCCTCCAGGGTCAGCAGGGCCCCAAGACGTCAGGGCACCAGAATACAGGAAGTGGAAGGAGTGGTTAATACGGCCATGCCCGGGAATGGAAGAGGAAAGTCCCCAGGAGCCGCGGAAAATGCTGATGCCTGGTCTCCGACTCCGTTTAGTCTCTATTGTCTGTGTCAGCTTCCTGCTGACCCGGTCCCAGGAGTCTGCCCGATGGTCCGCCTCCACTGTCTGCTTCGAACCGGCCAGACTTACAGCGCCCCAGTTCCAAAGTCTCGGGAGGGGCTGCTGGCTGGCACAGCTCACCCCTGTCTCCCAGCCGTCGGTCAATCTGGCCCATGTATGGATTGTCCCGCTCCAGTCGAGTCTGGCTGGGGGACGAAGGGTCCCCCGGGTGGCAGAGACCAGTCCCCTCAGAAAAAGCCCTGGCCACAGGTCCCAGGGACTCATGCTGGAATGGATTCCCACATCCCCCCCGTACCCAGCCATTCTCCAGGGAGATCAAGTGGGCGGGGAGAAGCAGATGGATACCTTTCTTAAAAACCACCGGTAGCCACACGTGGCAGGATTCCTCAGACATGGGCTCAGAGCCAGCTGGAACCTGGAGTGGCCCGGTGTCCTCAGGGCCTGCAGGAAGCAGTCACTACCCTGGGGGGACTCTCCAGGCCCACGATGCTATGCCACGGAAGGTTACGGGGAGCGGGCGGCTGCCCTGTGTGTGTCTCTCCCAGACTGATCTCACTCTGCGGGGCCCCACGCCGCCCAAGCAGAGAGCTGTTCCCGGCCCCCGTGCCCAATCAATCACTTATTCCTACGGTTTGAGGCTTATAGCTGCTCATCTGCTCCCTCCAGTCCAACTTGTCACGGCGCGACTCGGGGAGACATCCGCACAGCTGTATGAAAGCCGTCCAACTCTTTCTCCATGGCAACAAACTGGGGAGGCTGGAAATCCCACCAGCCTCCTCTCTTGAGCTGGCGGCGATCGCCCACCCGAGCCCACCCACCCCCTGGAGCGCAGGCAGGGCGGGTCTTCATCAGCGCCTTTGTGCCTTGCAGCCAACGCTCCCTGTTCTGGGCGATGAGATGCAATCTCTGGGCTGTTTATTGGGAGGCTGTGAGCGTCGACCGCAGGGTCTACTCGCGAGTTTTATTAATCAGGCTGCTGTTTCCAGCCAACTCCAGCTCACGGGGGAAGATGGATAGTGTCAGGGAGGCCAGCTGCCCGGGAGGAAGCTCTGGCCCCCACCCTCGGCCTCAGAGAGCCGCAGTGCACTGGCCGGGAGGGGTCTCTGAGCGCTGGGGCCGAGCATCTGCTGATGCCGCTGCACATTTGCAGGGAGACGTGGGGGGAACGTTCACCCGAAGGCTCTGCTGTCTCCAGGGAGCACCTTGTAGCTCTGTGGATAAACAGATTCTCGGCCCAGACGTATGTGACTCATCAATACTTTTTATTGGTTGCCGTCAGAACGTGCCTTCAAATCAAGACGACACCGTGTTGGGGTGTCCAGCATACACCCAGAGAAGAGGAACCGCAGACTGGGCTGATGCAAGACGGGGGAACACGGGGCAGAGCCTCGCACCTCCCCCCTCGCGCTGCAGCCCCGCCCAGCCTGGAGCCGAGATCCATCTCTGGGGTCTGGCATCTCCTCTGCGGGTCTCAGGGAGCCCCTGCCTGTGCCAAGCCCTGTGAAGTCCTCCTGGCTCGAAACCCCATTAGCGGAGCAGTGTTTCAGTCCTCTGGCACTTTTTTGAGTGAAAACACTGTTTGTGGTATTCGCTTCATTCTATCAGAAAACTTCATTCTTTTAGCAAAAGCTTCCTGGCGCCGTGAAGTTCCTGTTCTCTTCTGACTCAACCCTAGTGCAGGGACGGCTGGGGAGGCAGCTCCGTGACATACGCAACGTCCGATCCGTTATTAATCACTGTAAATCTCGAATAATCTCTACAAACATATTTTGTTCCCTACGAATATATTTGTGCCAACTTTCTCTAATAAATCTTATGTCAGACTGGCTATTGTCTCTCTTCACACAGCGTCTCCCAGCTGAAATATTTAAGCAATATATGAGCAATAATAAAAATCGCTTGCTACAGTCACTTCTGTTTTAGGAAAACAGACTACAATAGGCAGCAGATTTATTACTTACAGAGGACTCCATTTGGGGCTGTATATTTTTTTCCCCCTGGTGGATTATTTTCTAGCTTTCAAAATCATTGAAGAACTCCATGTTTGTCCCTGACTTTATGCAAAAAGGGCAAGACATTCCTCTTTCTAATGAGAAGAGATATAAAGCAACCTAAGAAGGAAAACAAGGAGCCCTTTCTGAGCCACCCGGCCATTTCCTCTTCCTCCCATCCTCTGGGAAGGAAACACAGTGTTCTCACCAGCTCCTTTCGGACGTCTCACCTAATGGAGCTCTCTTCCACTGTTGCTCTCATCCAAATTTCTTTCCTCCGCTCCTGAGCAGATGGTAGGGCTTGGAGAAAGGTGCTTTGAAGAACGGGTACTTTGACAATATGTTTGGGACAACTGATGAGGGAAGAGAAGGCAAGCTGAGGACAAAGCAGAAACTGACACCCCGCAACGCCCCTCCTGCAATGGGATGTCCGTGACATTCCTCAGGCCCTCCCGGCTGCCCTAAAGGAAAAAGAAATAGTTAACTTACAGAGACCACAATCCTGCAAGACTTGAGTCTCCCTCAGTTTACAAATGTCGGGGTGGGGGAATGGGATAGGCTGGTGATGGGTAGTAAGGAGGGCACATATTGCATGGTGCACTGGGTGTTATACGCAAGTAATGAATCATGGAACTTTACATCAGAAACCAGGGATGTACTGTTGGTGACCAACATAATATAATAAAAAGATTATTATAAAAAATAAACAAAACAAAATGTCTTAGCGATCTACAGGAACGAAGAATTTCTATCAATAACCTAGCTTCCGGAAGGGAATGTAGATACAATTAAATGTCCTTATAATCTGCAGTCTCCAGGAAGTTCCCAACTATCCTCATGTTAAGGCCTCACTAGAGGGGTAAACAGCCTTAACTTGACAATAGCAAGACCTCTGGTATCCTGTGAGTCTTTAACATATGAAAGTACTCTCTTGAAACCTCCCTCTTTTCCTGACCTCCCCCAGCCCCATAGTATAGAATCAGCCACCCCTCACACCCCGGGGCAGGAGCTCTTTCAGCCCGGGGTCCTGTCCCCCTGCTCTAATAAACCACCATTTTGCACCAAAGAAGTCTCAAGAATTCTTTCTTGGTCGTCGGCTCCTGATTCCACCCCACCGAACCTCCCCTATATCCCACAACCTCATCACAAAGAGAGATGATTGAGGACATTTCCCCCAAGTTCTTTTGTCCGGGGAATCAACATCTACAACTCAGATCTTCCCTGGAGCGTTTTCTCTGAGTTGTCCAAACACTTACTGCTCTAGGTTGTACCCCAACTCTAGGAAGCGGGTTCCCGTGGAGACTGGTGAGGAAATAGGTGGTCAGGGAACTGGCCCTACCCTGATGGCAGGCAATGCAGAGGACAAGGAGACATCTGGGACCCCGACCACATCACACCTGGGACGGGAGACGGGAGAAGCGTGTAGCCGAACGGCTGCCTACGATCTGGGGCGAATTCCATAGCAGGTAGTCACGTTGCTGTTTTGTGAAGCACTTACCAGTCATTACTGGTCATTAACACATCCACCGACAGGAGAAATCCCAGCGGGGGGCGAAGGAAGGAGCTTGGCTGTTTCGTGTGTAGTGTGAACATCGCACAGCTGAGGCTACGGGAAGGTTGGGTGCTGTGCTTCCTTCCATATGTTCCTGGAGAGGTGACGATGTCTGAGCCGCCCAAACCAGCAACTACTGTGAGTCACGCACTCAGGCATTTTTTAAAAATCAGCCGCAGTGTTTTGGAATGCAGGACGAGCCTCTCATTAGGACACAGGGGTGGGGAGAGTCACCACTTACGTAAACGGTGGTCTATGCCGAGAAGTTTCCAGGGGTGCTTGTGTCTAGAGGCTGGTCTGGGCTAAGGTCCAGCCACACGGAGAATCAGCCGATCACCCCTGACTCTGTGGGACTGCCTCACCCACCAGTGCTCCTCACACGGCTGCTTTTCTGGCAAGTTCTATGTAAACCAGGTTGCCTGAGGAAGGTGTGCTCTTTGAAACAGCCCTTTTGTCCCAGGACGAATTGCCCCTTCATGACTCCTCCTGGTAAGTTCAGACTCGCCCACGTTAGCAAGGCTTCGTAAAGGGCTGGTTGTAGCTTCCACACACCTGTGCACCGTGGGTTTACATAGAAGAACCAGGGGAAGGGCGTAAAGGTGTCCCCAGCTGGCCCCCAAAGGGGCAGCCACTGTAACTTTGAAGGGAGGGGGGAGGAGCAAGTCAACGCACTTCAGCCGAACCTAAAGACACAATGTCTGTGCACACCTCGTAGGTCCCTGGGACCCATGTGGACGTTCAGCTCGGGGGGTGTCTGCTCACAAAGCCAGATGAGAGGCCTGGAGAAGACCAGAGATCTCGGGGTCCAGTGGAGGCAGCAAGCTAAGCAGGTTCTCCTAAGCAGAGCTGGAGGCAGCGTCTCGGAGGCTCTAGCCAGGGCTGCAAGGAGGCTCAGCTCCCTCCATCTGACAGAGGGCACACACAAATCGTTCAGGAGCCAAGAGAATGGGACCTAAGGCACCCCAGAGACACTGATGTGCAGCTAAAGACGACACTGGATGGCAGACGGCCTGGGGTCCCCCAGCAGGAGAGAAGCCCCAAGGACTGGTGCTACAGGCCTCCCACTGCCACCAGCCACCAGAGAAATGAGGCTGAGGCATGCCACTCTCCATCACTCCATCACGATGCTGAGGTCTCCCGGCAGAGCCTCCAGAAAGACCTCCTGTCTCATTTGTCCCCTGCAGCCATGCGCTGGAGGGAGGGCTTGCCGGGGAGTGACCCCCAGCAAGGGCCCTGGAGTTTGGGGGTCCGGGGCAGGCTCACCTACACGGGTGTCTGTGACCAGGTCTCCACCCGCTGCCTTCCCTTTCACTCCTGAAGTGCCTGGAGCTCAGGGTCGGGGTGGAGGTGGGGATGGAAGAGGCCCGAAACCCCATGGAGGCAGAGACTTGGAGGGCTGAGGGGTGCACTCCTGTCTGCAGGAACATGGTGCCCAGTGGGAGGCACGGGGGAGCGGTCTGCCCTGGAGCAGACAATAGGGCTGTGCGTTGCCTGTAGAGAACGGAAGAACAATAAAGAGACCGACTTGAAGTCCATCCTTTCCGTTACCATCATGTGTAGACAGCACTATCCAACGTCAGGGATAAAAGATGCTGCCGTGCAGGGGGTGGGGGTTTCCTCCGGCCCCTGGCACGTCACCGAGCGCAGGGACACCGCATTCCGGGCACGTGTGCACTCCACTGGCCCGCCACCCCCCACGACAGGAGGTGCAGCTGAACACAGCCCCACAACGAAGCACTCCAAGGACCTGCTTCCACGGGAGGCGTCCCCATCCTTGGGAATAAGGCCAGTCCCCCTGGTGGTCACCGAGGTCCTGAGCCCCCTGAGATCCCGCCCGGACGCTGCATGGGCCCCGTCTCGGGCTCCCAGTGTTTCCAGCCAAGTTCTTCATGCACAAGCGTTCCCTGCCTCAGGCATCTCTAAGGAGCGCGTCCACCGGCAGCCTGTGCTGGTTGGGCTCCGACGCAGATTAATGGCCCGCGGGTGCCTGCGTGATTATTTCTAATAGGTTGATCTGAGAAATAAGCTATTAATCGCTGTCACATACTGAGCTCCCATCATCTCAGTGCGGCAGGGAATCCAGCATCTGCCGCTTGGCATGCTCTGGAATGTTCCTGGGGAAAGGCTGGAAACAGGCTGCTTTGTGGCTCAATCGTCTGTGGTTTCAGGATGGGTGAAGGCCCTGGGTTTGCTGGGCACTTTGCACCGCCCTCTCTCTTTTCATCATTTTCCTCCAAATCATTCTGGCGCCACAGCTAGCGTTCCGTAAAAGCTTTGGGGTCGGAGAGACTGCGTTCTGACTAGATACCCCTGTTAGCCCTGCGGTCTTCCGCATGGTACCACTTTCAGGGTGCCTCAGTTTCCCGTTGGGAAATGGGTTAATATTCCCTCTCTTCCAGGATAGTTGTGGGATATATTGCAGGCACTTCACAAATGGGTCCTGCCCCAGGCATTCTCCCCTCCATCATTCCCAAGCATCTCACGGGGGCATGTTGCCTCCTCCCCTGCCCCCACTCAGTGGTGTCCCTTGTCTCCCTGACGGTGAGCTCAAGAGAAGGAATGGTGGCCTCTTGTTCACTCCTTTCTTCCTCCTTGCTCTCATCACTAAGATGCCTGTCCAGACCTCTTTGTCCTTAGAAAAATGTGCTTAAGTTCCAGGCACACAGGGATATAATTCTGGGGGTCTGAAATCTAAGACTTGGCCTGCCATAAGTATGGGGTCACTGGACAGGGCTGGTACCCATAGGGGCCAATGTCAAGTGTTCAGCCGAGCAAGAGAGCCAGAGAGATGCCCATGGTCAATAGTAGAGAAGCAAGGGTAAGAGTTCAGAGACGTGGCTGAAGTGCTGGCGGAGGGGAGGACGGGCTAGTCTGGGGACCTGACAGGCCTGTGAACTCTGAGCATCAATTATAGGGGCCTCTGATCCCACAGTGAGACCACTCGTTCTGTCTCTCCTCTGTTCCTTACTGCCTTCCAGAAGGGCTGGTGATGCTGGAATTAGCCCTTCTATCCATCTGTCCTCCCTACCTTCAACCATCCATCCATCCATCCATCCATCCATCCATCTTTTTTATGGCCCCACCCTGTGCCGAGCACTGGGCATCGTGGGGATGCAGAGGCAAACAGAGTATGCTCCATCCCTCTTCATCTAGAGAGAAGTACGTCACGTAGAGGAAGTATCCCTGTGATGAGCTCACGAAGGAGGGAATAATTTACTCCTCCGGCAGGAACTGTGGGCAACCTCTAGCTTTGAACCGTGGAGGACCTGTGCAGGCTTATCCAGAAGAGGAATGTGGGTGAGAAATGTGGACAGAGCAAAGCAAGTGGCCCGATTCTGGGCAGTGAACAGCACAGCTGGAGTTGGTAGGAAGGAGCCCGGCGCTGAGTCAGGACAGGCCCAGACGAGGAAGGTGTGGCGCACTGTGCCGGGACGCCAGGACCGCTGAAGCTTCTGAGCAGGGAAGGAACAAGGTCCATCCCGATTGTCAGACAGTGAGTGCTATCCCGCTGTTCTCTGGAAATCCATCTTTCTTTTGGCTACCTATCCATTCTACGAATATCCATCCGTCCTGTGTCTGTCCATCCGTCTATGGCTATTCTATCTATGTCCATCTGCTCTTCCTATGGACATCCCTGCTTCCTATTGTATTTATCCATCCTGTAGCTATTCTGTCCATCCTCTGAGTGTCCGTCTGTCCTATGGCTATCCACCCAGCATCTCTACGTGGTGCATGAGAGGTAGCGGTCGATGTCGGGATGACCTTGATGGCCCTGCCCTATTGAGGTTGGCGCTCTACGAGGTAGACCGGGAGAAAACGGGTACACATGAGTGAAGCCACACATTTGGCTTGGTCCCCACAGACCCCAGGATCCTGTTCATGAAGGAGCCATGCCCTGAGAGACTGCTTTGGTCGTGCTGGGCTCGTAGCAACCCCAGCACCTCTCACGGGGCTGATTGTGTTGGGGTTGGTTCAGCAGCCCGACCCACCCTGACTCGGGGAGCAGCCCCTTCTGTCGAAGGCTCTAGGAAATGCCTGAAGGAGCCTGCTGCCCACCAAGGCCTGGAAGGGGCTTGTGTCTCATGGGTCAGACCCAGCAGGCACCTGTGTGGACAGCCAGCAGAACGGTAATGACGCCTAATGTTTACTGGCGTATCTTAGTGCTTCACATGCAGTCACTATCATAGCCCCCACTTTGTGGAGAGAACATGAAACACAGAGAGGTTAAGTAAACTTCCCAAGGTCACACAGCTGGCAAGGGACACAACGGGAACCTAGGGGGCCAGTTCCAGAAACTTCATCCTACCTGCTATGTTATTCTGACCCCAAATCCCCTTCAAATTAAACAAATCAGCCTCAGCTCCAGACTTGCACCTTTGCTGAGGTCTCCAGCATGACCAACACATGCACCATGACAAACGTGGTCTTGCTTCTTCCTTCGTCTCTACCTCTTGGACACGCACACATGCCCCCTCTTGGCTGAAAACACAATTTACATGGCTCCCATGCTCTAAAGCAGATTTTCTGGCTTATCTGAGAAGCTGAGTAACAGAAGGAGAGATTGAGAGTGAGTGCTAGTGGCCAGCGTGGCTAAATGGTGGCCGTCCCCTGGCTGGGGTCTCAGACTTGGGCATGGCAGCCCTTCTGCTGGAGCCCAGGGGCCTCCGCCTGCCTCGCACCGTGGGCTGGCACAGCGGCAGGGAGTTGTTATTGATTCTGATCAGCCATTTGTCATGGGAAAGTGAAGGTGCCGGCGTTTGGAGAGCTGCACGCTCTGCGCTTATTCAGTTCGGAACCTGCACAAAGACATTCTTGGTTCGGGAAAGCGGCAGGCTGAACTTCTCCTTGCTGTGCCCTCCTCCCTGACCAGGTGTCGCTGCTAGAGAAGCTCACAGTCCCTGGATGACCCCGGCCGAGGCTGGGTTCTGCTCAGGTGGAGACTGGCCTCAGAGGCTGATGTCCATGCGAGGGGCCCAGGAATTATCATGGAAGGAGATGGAGGGCTCCCAATGAGAGGGTCCCTTTACTAAATGACACTGACGTCAAGGGTGTGCTGTGAAGAGTTTCCTAGATGCTTCCAGGATGACCAAAGAAAGGAAATGAGTGGTATATAATACATGTCCTTGATGTGGGTGGGGGGACATTTTCCAGCCCCAGAACTAATGATAGTCACTGTGGCGATGGGACTCCCTCCTAGTTCCCCATTCGCAAACTCCTTCCACATTCACTTGGTCCTTCTGACACATACCGGCAGCGTGTTGAGTTTTCCACAAGCTCTGGCCACTCCTTCTCTGCCCTACAGTTCTGTGCCCCAGTCAACTACCCTCCCATGCGCCCGTCAGCCATTCAACTTGCTCTGCACACATTGGACTCCAACCTGCCAGCTCCACCCAGCCTTACCCAAAAGAAGATGACTTTACCTTCATTTACAGAAAGAAACATCTATCTATCCATATCTATCATCAGACAGGTGTCCATTAGCAGAGACCAAGTGTGGTGGGCAGAACTCTAAGATGGGCTTCAAGACTCCCACCCCTGGTGTACGTGTTACCTGCAGGACTGTGAATATGATGGGTACGCTATATGCACAGTTGGCTTTAAAGGGACATTACTCAGGTGGGCCTGACATAATCCGGTGAGCCCTCGAAAGGACGTACAGTGTACTGTACCATGTCTATTAGCACACAGGGGTGCTCTCCCTTCCCCTTGAGAAGAACCATCTCTTGATCAGAATGTGCCCACCTTTTCTGGCCTTGCCTCCATGACCTCTTTTGCTGGCCCCTCTTGATCAACATGGCCTCTTACTGCTGGGGAGCACCAACACTCGGACACGGGCACTCTCCTCCTGGCTGTGTATCCACACTCTCTTGATGGTTTTGTTGGCTTTAAATAGCACCTACATGCTGATGACTTCCAAAGCCGTGTCTCCAGCTAGACTTCTCAGAGCCATCTGTCTGACTCCTGACTCACCATGTCCCCTTGGATGTCCATCTCAAACCTGACACATCTCAAGCTGAGCCCCTGATCCCCGCCTCTGGGGGTGGCCCTTTCCCTTTGCACTACCACTCACCTCGGCTCTCCCATGTTCTCAGGCCAATGGCCTTTCCCGGGCACTGCACACTGTTGGACATGCCCTCCTTCTGAAAGAGGCCTGGCTGTGTCTTTCACGACTCTGTGTTCCCCTTCCCTGTCTTCTTTGCAGGCACATTCCTCCCTTCCAAGAATTAAATATGGGAATCCCTCAGGGTTTGCTTGCTCTTTCTTCACCCTATACTTTCCCCCTAGACAATCTCACCCTATACACTTAGCTCGTATAACATCCCTTCTGGACCTCAGACCTGTCTGGGCCACTGCTTCTTTGAATCACCTCCTTGGGTATTTCCAAGTTACCCCAACATGTCCCACCTAACTTGAGATGGTCCCCTCCAGCCCTCACCCCTTGCAGCTTCCCTTCCTTTGGAAATGGCACCACAAGGACTCTTGCGGGATGTTCTTGAGAACTTCCATCCCCCAGTTCCACTCTTGAACCGACGCTCACGTCCTATTGGTTCTACCTTCTAAATATCTCCAGAATCTCTCCTTCCTCTGCCTCCACCAGCACCGCTGTACCTCATACTGGCCCCTATCCGGACACCTACCTGGGGGCCTTGCCCTCATACCCTCCCCGTCCATGTTTCTATCCAGCTGAAACCAGCAGGATCTCTTCAAACTCCAGCTCTGATCTCATGAGCTCAAGCCTAAATTTCTTCAAGGACGTGTTATGGTGAAGGCAGAGTCCCGCACGTGTCCAACCCCATTGCCTCTGCAGCTCCGGCTCCTCCCACCCTGTCCGCCCTGCCCGGCACACACACACACACACACACACACACACACACACACACACACGGGACCTGAGCTCACCGTCTCACCTCCTTGGACCCTCTTAGTGCTGTTCATCAGGCCGTGTCTGTTTCTTCCCTCCTCTGCCTACGTTCTGCTGCCCACTCCTGCCCCTTCCTCAAGGCAGCTGTAGTCGTCTCTTGGGGCTGCTGTAACAGAGCTCCACCATCTGGGCTCTTAAGCAGCAGAAGTCGACTGTCTCCCAGCCCTGGAGGCTGCAAGTCTGAGATCAAGGTGCTGTAAGCAGGCTCCTTCTGGGGCCTGTGAAGAAGAGCCGGCTCCAGGCCTGTCACTAGCTCCTGGTGGCGCATTGTGGCATTCCGTGGCTTCAAAGGGGGCACCGCCGGGTCTCTGTCTTCATTGTCTCACAGCGTTCTGTGTGGGTCTGCGTGTAAATTTCCTCCATTTATGAGGACTGCAGTCACAGTGGATGAGGCCCAGCCTGGTCCAACCCCTTCCTTCCTTTGCTAACTCCACCTGCAACAGCCCTATTTCCAAATAAGCTTACATTCGGAGACACTGGAGGTCAGGACTCCAACATCTGGGGCCGGAAAGGCGGGAGGACACAGTTCGACCCATGCCAGGAGCTGACCCCTAACCTCTGTGTCGGGGCTGAAGCCCCTGTAGGGGGCGCTCCCCACACCGTTTCCGAGCCGGCGTGCGTGCTGGTTCACGTTGCTGTCACGACAAGGTTTGTGCAGTTCCTTGTTTCATCTCTCTCTCCGTCTCGTCTCCTTTCCAACCGGAGCTGTGTCTATTTTTGCTAGCTATTATATCCCTGTCACATCATAATAGCTCACGAAAGTTTCTTTTTTTAAAATAAAAGTAGTCATCTGCAGCCGGAATTCAATACCCTCTAGGCTCAGCGCTTGAAGTGTGCGCATCCCCGGGTACGGAGCCACGTGTCAGCGGTTTGGATGTGGGATATAAGAACGCCGTGCTTTTCCTCAATAGTTTTAGAGCAGGACAGGGCTCCAACCCAAAACCAGCAACTAATAATAAAACAAAAACAACTCCTGCAGAAAACACAAGATGAAGAAGCTCCTCTCCTTCTCACACCTCCTAATGGGTCCCACCGAGCCACCTGGGATCCGTGGACATCAAAGGTGTGCGAGCAGCAGGTGTGTGCTGCTCCCGCACAGGGAGACCCCCCCACCACCACCACGCTGGTTCCTTTAGGGATGGCCCCCTGCACGGCTGCACAGAGGCCTTGCTGGCAGGACCCGTGCACGGCTGGTGGCCTCAGATGTGGGTCTGTTGCGCCCACCTGGTCACTCCCATTCATCCCGAGGAAGCAAAAATAAAAGCTCTAGGGAGAGAGTTAGTAGCGGTGTTGGCTGAGGTTGTTGGGTGCTTGCTTTGTATGCGGTGACTCTGTGGCCAATATCACCTCTGGAATGCAGGCGCTACCAATGTCACCCAAATGTCCCCACAAAGATGAGGAACGGAGGCACGGTTCAGCTGAGCCTGTGGCGGAGCGGGACCTTGAACCTGGCTTGTATTCTCAGCAGACCATGCTCCAGTCTACGGTGTGGCCTCTCTCACCATTGAGTTAGTCCCTGAGATTCGGGCTGGCTTTCTCAGTGAGCTGCCCAGCGTCGTTTCTGGGGCCCGGTCAGCCCAACAGCCCCCAGGACCAGTCCTTGCGTCCACCATCGATCCTCGAGCTCCTGCTTTCTCTAAGCACTGTCTTGGGTGCCGGACAACAACCACGAAAAAATCCACATGCCCGCCGTCGCAGAGTGACTTTGTAGCAGAATGTGGGCAAATGGTCAGCAACAGCAGCAACAAAAGTGTATCATAGGGGGTTTTAGCTGTTGATGTGTGCTGTGGGAATAGTGTGACCAGGCAGGGATTAGAAGAGGTTGGTGAAATGGGGTCCGTTTTAAGCAGGGTGATGGGGGAAGGCCTCCCTGAGCAGACCTGCGGCAGGTGAAGGTGAGCTCGTGGCTATGCGTGGATTAGGGCTCCCGCAGAGGGAGCGCCAGTGCAAAGGTCCTGCGGTGGGAATGTGCCCTGCGGTTTTGTGAGGGGCCCCACGTGATAGAGGGAGCAGTAGGAGAAGGGGGAGGAATGGGGACAGGACGAGCCGGGCCTCACAGGTCGTTGAGGACTTGGGCTTTGACCGAGAGAGATGAGAAGCTTCCGGATGGCTTTGGGCAGAGGCTGCATGCCCGTCCTCACGTTCGCCCTCCTCTGACCTGCGGAGCGCTGTGCCTGGGTCTCTCTTCCAGCACTTACCACTTACCACTTGTGAATTACTTATGCTTGTCTAATAGCTCCCCTTAGAGTGTCCGGGCTCCAGGAGGAGAGATTTATGGCTAATTCATTTTGTGTACCAACCATGCCCGGGGGGTGCTGTGACACAGCAGGGGCTCAAGCAGGGCTGAGGAATGTGCGCGTAGGACAGCATCAGGGAGGAACCTTCCGGAGCCCCTTTCGTCCTCCAGTTGTTCTCTCTGATTGCGTTGTGGAGAAGCCCGAAGAGGAGTCCTTCCGTCGTTTGGAGGAGTGGAGATTAAGGAGCCTGTTGATGACGTTGGGCCACGGTCCCTAAGAAGGCTGGCTTTTTTTCTCGAAAGAGAACTTACACGCCCTCAGCCCACTCGAGACAGAAAGTGGAACAACGGTGACTGACTGTCTCGTGGAGACCTGCAGGCTGGGGTGAGAAATCGCGCACGGCCCCTTGCGGTCGTGTTCAGTTTGGGAGGGCTTCTGACCTGGCTGGATTCGTGCGGTCACCTCGGTGACAGTGCCCATTATGCTTCAGCAGCTAAGGGAAACCGAGGCAGGCACTGAGCACTGGCTGTGTTCTTAAGAAACATTCAGGTCTACGATCATGACAATAAATCGACCAGCACACACAGACCCGTGTGCACAAGACTTCCACGGAGAAACGCGCGGGAGAAGGAAGAGAGGGAAGGACAGAAAGCCTGACCGCGGGCAATGCTCCTTGAGGATTTTCCAGAACGAAGGTGAAGGGGCCCAAGGCTACCTCACAGGTTGGTAGAAGCTGGCCATGGCCAAGTGCATCTTTGAGCCTTTCTTGCAAAGCTGGTTAAAACATAACCTGGCTGCCTCTTCTTGCAGAGTCTTCTGGATACTCAGCGCTCGAGTGAGGAAAATTAGACCCTTCAGTTTGTGTTTGAATTAATCTCTTAATTGTATACGCCTGACAATACTCTGCCTCTTGGGCTGGAACGCTTGGTGGGAGCACGTGCTGTGGCGGGTGAGGAGCCAGACCTGCTGGGTGGGGAGGGCGGGCTGTGGGCAGAGGCAGGGCAGGGCTGGTGTCCCCGCAGCCACGGGGAAAGCTGACAGGACTGCAGGACAGGTGGGAGTCTGGCAAGAATGCGCCCTGGTGGGAATGAGATGCAACCAAGTGGCTCCCCAGGGTCAGAAGGGAAGCCAGGATTTCTTGAAAGGGATGTTTTCATGGAACCAGGCTGGGTCTGTTTTGGGGAAGCTGAGAACTCCTGTTCTGCCCAGCAGGAGCTCAGGGACGCTGGCACTTGGTTCCCGGGAGAGACGCGACAGAGAGGGAGAGGCTGGAAGCAGCAGCGTTCTGGGCGGTGCCCCCCGCGGCTACCGAGTTGCTGGGAGGACCCCAGGCCCTGGTCAGGCAACATGAAGGGGGCACCAGGTCCTTCACAGTGGGGCAGAGGAGGCGGCAGGAAGAGGGCACACAGTTAGGGTTTGAAGGACACACCCTCAGCCTGGTTCTTTTCGGTGCAAAGTGACCTTCCGCGGCTCATCCGTTGTCCAAGGATTGACACATGCAGCAGGAATCGAGGGTATGGATGTGAAAGTTCTGACTCTTCTTGCTCCTTCTCTGCCACTAAAAATCTGTCCAAAGATGTTTGCTTTGTATTTCCCCTTGTCCATCCTAAATAAGTTCAGAACAAGTCGGATGGCCCCCTGCAAAGCTGCAGACACCCTTGAAAACTCTTGAGTTAGAGTCAGCACCGTTCCCAAGGACACCGAACGCCTGCCCTCGGGGCACAGCATCGGATCTCTGGGCTCTTAGAAGCTGCCCTTGCCACCCCGCGCCGCCCCTGCCCTTGGGGGGCCTCAGGAAAGGCTTATGGCTTGTTTATACAGGAGGCCATGGTGCGGTAGACACTCGGGGAGCCCCAACACGCCTGCAGGAGATCCCAGGTATCTGATTGCTCCCGGCATCTGAGTGCACGAGAAGACGACCGAGGTGCCCACTCCTGGTAAGGGCAGGTGGGGGATGAGTCCGTCAGGGCTCTCCGGAGCTAGTAGGGGGTGTGTGTGTGTGGAGAGAGAGAGAGAGAGAGAGAGAGAGAGAGAGATTTAAGGATTGGCTCGCATGATTGCAGGCCTGGCCAGTGCAGAATCCTGGAATCTTCAGGGCAGGCCGGCCGGACGTGAGAAGGATGGACGCTGCAGCTGCGGTCTGAAAGCCGACTGCAGGCAGAACCCCGTCTTCCCGGGGGACCTCAGTCTGTCCCTTAAGGCCTGAAACAGACTGAGGAAGGCCCACATGCAGTGTGGAGGGAGATCCCTTTCACGTGGCCTCTACTGATTCAAATGTTAATTGAGTCACAAAAAAAAAAAAAAAATCCTCACTGTGACATCTGGACCGATGTTTGATCCAAACTGGGTACTGTGGCCTCGCCAAGTTGACATAGGAAATGTACCCTCACCTCATGGGCAGTGCTGGCCCAGAAGCCCAGCCGCCTGCGGAAATGAGTGGAGAGAGCACGGTCAGTGGATGACCGCGCCCCACTCAGAGGGCCCCCACGGAGAGCCCTGCCTGCGTTTCCTAGGACCTGGCCAGCGCCCCGGACCCCGAAGAGAGGTGGAAACTGACTGCAGGGAGAGGCCTGGACCAGGATGAGCTGGTGGCCTGTGGGCAGCCCAAGCCTGGGGGGCCAGCCCTCTGCAGTGGGACCCCACCTCACATGACACGACCTTGCTAGTCTAGGTCACCAGGACGCTGTCTGTCCACAGGAGGCAAAAGCAGGTCCATGGTGAGAGAGGGGCTCAGGGGCTGAGTGAGAGCAGGGATAACTGGGCACTTCACACCTTGGAAACCCCCCACCACCACCTGTGCACACCACCCACCCTCCTCCCAGAATTGCCTGCGGGTCTTTGCTTGCCCAGAGAGGACCTGGAGTTGGAAGCCCAGGCGGGGAGCTCTGTGGTTGGCTTACCTGACCACCTGGGGCTGTAGCAGGGTCATCTGGGGAGAGCCCGTGGGGTTGCTGGCCACAGAAGGGCACCAGGGGTGCCCCAGTGGGGCCAACAACTGGGCCGCAGACCCCCGTGGGGTCTCCAAAGAGAGGCCCCAGGCAGGGCTACCAAGAAAAGGAGTCTGTTGATCTGGACAATCTTCTCTTGAATTTAATATTTTGTTATGTTCCTTTTTGTACACCTCAGGCTTGTGCCTGTGACCTACCCCAGGTCCCCTCACCTGCATTGCTTGCTCTCAGAGCTGCTTTCTCTGTCATGCTGCTCGGGGTGACAGCCCGCGTGTCCCTCCCGCCCTCGGGACTCCGGCTCCCCGAGGAGAGCTTGCTCCCCTCCTTTCCTGATCCGTGTGCGTACTGCACACTGCTCCCTCCCTTGAACCAAGGAGGACAATCCTGCCTGTCCTGGGCCAGCTGCCCCTCCAGGGGCACGTGGGGGTTTAGGCCCATCAAGCACACGTCACTCTAGTAGGTACCGCATCGAGGACAAACACTACACACATGTTGAGCAGTGGGTGTCCTCGTGCCTCAAATCCGCGAGCCCCACCCCTGGGTACCAGCCATACCTTCGCATCTGCCCTGGCACTTAAACAGCGTCAGGGACACACAGCAAGTGTGCGATACTTGCTTGGGGGAAGGCGATCCAGCGGCATGGGCTGACTTGAGAGTCTGGCCCTGGAGGTCCTGTCGCTCGTACTGTTTTCCCGAGACAAGATAGCGGTCGTCACGCGGAGTCTGATTGCAGGAAAGCTCTGACAGGACACGCTGGGCTGGCATGGAGTGCAGGCCACCTGCAGTTGGCAGCCAGGGAACAAGGGGAACAATGAGCCCAGGGGCCGTGTCCCATGTGTCCATTGACACTCTCTGCTGCCATCGGGCTCTCTTGGGGTCACCTGGCACAGTTCCCCCCACCCTTGACAGGAGCCCCGTGGTGTTGGGAAGCCCCCATGGGCTTGTCGCCGTCATCACAGACGTTCTTCGTCTTGCATTCTGGTGCTCTCCCCAGTTCCCACCCGGCCATTCCTTCATTACATTACACGTTCCCCACATCCTTCCAATGCAATTATCTACCACTTCATAGCTCCCTGGCCTTGAATCCATTTGCACTGAAAAATATAGTTAAGGGTATGCTGCCTTAATTAATTTCTCTTGGCTGGATTTCCATTCTCATTTCATCCTTGGAAATATAAACCTGAAATGGGGCCCAATGCATCTACTGGGCTCCCTGCTCGGGTCACCAATCTTCCCCTGAGCTGTTTGCATGTCAGCTCCGGATGGAGGCACTGTGTCTGCTGATTCGCTGATATCTGTTCCTTGATCCGTGGCATTGGCCCTTGCCTTGGCCCGTGAGCCCTGAGCCCGGCCTGGGTGGACGGTGCGGGGCTCCTAGTAACCCACATGGCCCCCTTGCCAGCATTCCGCTGTTGAACCTGGCATGGCCCTCTTCTCCTCTTCCACCAGCTTGTGCTCTTGGAGCCCTGGTGACTCTTTGACACCCTGTGTGCTCGGAGGTGCTCAGAGCTACGGTGGATCTCTTGTCTGAGCGGCAGGAGCCCAGTAGTGGCAGAACAGTCACAGCGGCCTGTCTCAGCCGTATTGCAACAAAAGGATGCTTGAGCCCAGTGTTCACCTGTGGGGAGAAGGGATGGGGCTGGCAATGGGGATGGGAACGTAACCATGCACTTGGAGGGTGAGGCCACCTCCCACGCAGACGGCGAGGCAGAGATGGGGCTGGGGAAGCGAGTGGTCAGAGTGTCAGCGGCAGAGTGAGCAGCGGCCCCCGAGCTCAGCGGGTCCTCGTGGGGCTGCTCTGATATGTTTCCCGCAGGCTTGACTCCCGGAGTCTTCCCCATAGCCCAGGAAGGAGCTGTATCCACCCCTTCCACAGACGCAAGAGCTCTGGGTTTGATGAACTTATGGCAGAGGTGGAAGAAATCAGATTTGAACCCAGCACCACTGACCCTGAGCCCAAGCAGGAACGGCCTAGACTGGGCATTAAGCTTGCTGGAAATGCCAAGTCCCTGGCCCTCTCAGACCTCAGAGTGTGTCGGCAAAGACAGAACAGGTATTAAGGCATGGGAGGTGCTCCTGTACTCGGCCGAGGGGGCTGCTGCGGCTGCGCAAGGCCACAGATGTCCACTGCCCACGAGTGAGGGACCCGAGGAGGGCTGGCCGCTGAGCCCCGCGTGTGCTGAGGGGCCAATGGCAGTTCAGTTCTATCTGTAAGAGCTGGACGAGGCTGCTTTGGAGAAGCTCAGAGACTCTGTGACAAAATCATCATTCTCTCCTCATTGGTTTCGTCAATCGGTAGTTTTCTCCACTAGGATTCCAGAAGATGGTCTCCTGCATGCAGATCCCCACCCGTCCTGTTCCCCCACCTGTCCTGTTCCCCCCACTCTGTCCCTCCCACGTTTATGTCCTTCCAGGTCTGGGGCTGGGCACTCACATCTGGGTTTCCCCTGGGCCGGTTTTTGGCAAGGTGAGGGAATATGCAACCTCTTTCCCAAGAGCAAACGCTCCAATTTCACCTGAAGATACAGAATAGAATAAGAATCCTGACCTCGGGGAGTATACCGCATAGCTTTGAGGGAAAAACAGAAATCACACTTACAAAGCTGCATGGGTGTGAGTCATGGGGAACGCGCGCACCCACACACAGACTGTGGGACAAGCAGACTCGCGAGAGTCCAACGGGCTGCAGAGGTCAGGGGAGCCACCCCCCACCTGCGTTGAAGTTCAGCAAGATGTGAAGGGGAGTATGGACCCACCAGGGAGCGAGCAAACAGTGTCTTTCTCCAAACATCAGGAGGAAGACATCTCATGATAACGGTTCTTAAACATTGTCACATAAAAAGTCAAACATGGGATGTACTCAAAACCCTGACAGCCACACGGGTAAGATCAAGGACCACCATGGCTTCTCTTCAAGAATGCTCTCTCGGTAAAAGTTTAGGGAACCCCACCCCCACCCCCGCCGCAGCCCCACCCCCATGCCGGGACCTGTAAGTAATTCCATGTGCATTATTATTCACTCACGTTGATAAATAGGCAATAAAAATGCACAGAGAACTCAGCCGTATCAATTTATTTCCATTCTCTTGACAGTCGTGGTTGTGGCTAAGGCTGAGGCGACCAGCAATGCTATTTCCACAGCGAGAAGTGGTAAGATGTCGGGTGTAAATTACCCTTAAATGTCACATGATAATGAGGCTGCATCTTCCATGATTTATCTCTTCCTTTCTTACCTAGCAAACACTCCAAACTGGCAATCAAGCCAGGCAGCCATCATGACACAACCTTTATGGCATGAAAAATCACCCCAAAAATTTACGGGAGAGGCTGATGCCTTCGTGAAAGCTCTGGATTTGCAGAACTTCCTTCTTGAGATTTCAAGTCGAGAATGGCAGAACTCCCGAGAGTAAAAGCGAGGGTGGGTCTTGGAGCGGGAGGAGGAGCCCCAGGACACGCCAAGCACTGCCACAGGGCGCTTCCCCACTCACTGTGTTTTCGGTCCTTCTGATGCTGGGTCTTCTGTTGCTGGTGAGTGTGTCCACCTTGGTTTTCCAGGGGTGAGCATGGCGGTCAGGCAGCAGCTTTGGAATTGTCGCCTGTCTCTGGGAGTGCAGCTGTGGTCCAGGGCAAGAGCACCAACCGCTAGACTCCAGTCCTGGATTGGAGGACACCAGCTGACAGGTGCAACTCTGGGTCCTTTAGGTCCTCCTCCGTTACCTCCCTGATGGCCACTGGAGCCAACTGCAGGGGGAAGGAGGCAGGAAGCCAGCAAAGCAGAATGTGACAGGGCGCCCGGGCAGTCCGTCCACTGCAGGCCTCTTGAGGGGGCCTTGCTCAGGCCGCATCTGGTGTCACCTGCAGGGAGCATGCGGGACGGCAGGCCGTGCACAGACTTGCTTTAAACTCTTCCGTCTTCTGGTTCACAGCAGCCTGAACATTCCTAACCCCCTATCTGGAGTTCCCATCTCCAGCTAACCCTCTGGTATTGCCTCTCATTTCGTGTTATAAGCAGATCTCCTTGGGTTGGATTTGGGGGCGGGGCAAACTGCTCTTTTCACATCACAGCAGCACCAGACTCCCCAATAATGCAACGGGACCCACAGCATCTCTCATGAGATTTGCTTCCCCAGAGCACAGCCTGTGTCATGCACTTCCCAGAGCTGGCACGTTCCGGAAGCTTCTGTCCCCCTCTAGAGCCGGCGGGACGTCAGTGGAGGAACATTAGTTCCCCCCATTAGGACAGCTGCAGCCGTGCCGGCTCTTCCAAACGGGGCATTAATTCGAACACAAATTCATATTGCTGTTCAGTGTCTTGGTGGGGATTCAACAAGCAGGGCTGTCTGAAAGTGAGTTTGCTGTCCACTGAGAAATCAAAACCTCAGGCCTTGCAAAGTGAGAGAAACGGCTTGACCTTTAGAGGACAATTTCCCTCTTTATTCTTCTAGAGCGCTCTCACTCCCCAGCCGAGGTCTGATTGCTGAGTGCGATTCCCCGCCCAGCTCGCTCCTCGCTACGTTAATGGGAATTCCCAAGGCTCCCCTGTCTGTCTCGGGTCGGAGATGTCTTCATCTCAGAAGAAAGTTCCTTTTGCTTCTCTCATCTCTCCAAGCCCTCTGCCTTTGCTCATTCCCACCATAGCTGCATGAGTAGGGTGTGGGGCTCTTCCTTACCATGGGTCAGGCTGTAGGGCATGGAGGGCCACCTGAGAGGAGTGTCCCTCCTCCTCAAATCTCCTCTATAATTGCTCCTTGCCCTTCCCACAGTCCAGTTCAGGCAAGAAACCTGTGGGCTTGTCATTAATCCATTCATCCATGTGCTCAACACCTATCTGTTGAGTACCTACTACGTGCCATGCCCTGGCTTGGGTAGTAGGTCTATGACTGTGAACAAAACAGGCAGGACACTGGCCCCACAGACTCTGCAGGCTAGTGTGTGCCCTGAGCCAGAAGCGAGCCAACGAAAGCATCATCGCAGATCGTGGGATAGAGTTCCAGTGGTCAGGGAAGCAATGGACTGAGTCTCCGAGCGGGGGGCACCTTCCTCCCACCCGAGCCCTGGGAGCTACAGTCGTGTCTCTAGAGCACGGAGCTCACCCCGGAAGGCATCCCTCTGGAAAGCTCGCTGATGCTGGCCATTGAGGGTTCTTGGCTGTCGTCCATCGTGATGGTAGCTAGTGTTTGCTGGGCGAACACTTTTTACCAGCTGGACGCTGTTCTGAGAGCTTTCTAGCTACGACTTCGAGCGAGCAATTGTCACCACCCCCACTTCTCAGTGAAGCTTAACCCACCTGCTTTTGGCCATGGGGCCAGCGAGGAGCAAGCTGGGCTCAGCCCCCGCTGGGCTCCCCCTGGGGGCTGCAGGCTTGGGGTACCCATTTCCTATCGCTGCTGCGACAAAGGAGTGTAAATTTCGTGGCTTCAATCAGCCCACACGTATAGCTCACAGCTCTGGATGTCAGCAGTCTGAAACGGGTCCCCCAGGGCTGAAATCAAGTGGAGGTACACGGGTTCCTTCTGGAGGCTCTGGAGGGAGAAACTGCTTCTTGATTCTTCTGGCTTCTAGAGGCCGCCTGTATCCCTTGGCTTGTGGCCCCATCCTCCATCTCAGAGCCATCAGAACACACCTATGTCTCTCAGACGCTCACCTCCTGCCTCCTTCTCCTGAGGACCCTCGTGGGGACAAGCCAGGATGATATCCCACCTCCAGACCCACAACTTCATCACCTGCAAAGTGCCCTTTGCCATGCAAGGTGGCACGTTTGCAGGTCTGAGGATGAGGACGGGGGCCCCTTGGGGGCTCTTTTTCTGCCCACCACGCTCAGTACCACCCAGGGCTCCACGTGCTCCTGCATCCACGTCTCTCATTCCGCATCATGAGTGGCAGTGGCCACGGAGCCAGAAAGGATCCCACTCTGCTATCAGCAGCATGCGACCCAAGGTCGGTCACTTGGCCTCCGATGCTGTGGTTTCCCCACCCGCGTCCCGGCCATGCCAGCAGCCTCTCTGATGGTCAGTCCGCCAAGATCGTGGCCCTGATGCAGGATGCGGCCTGCGGCAGCCCCCGAACGATCACTAGTAATGTAGGAAAGGTGCTGGCCAAGAAAGAATTCTTAAGACGTCTTTGGCTCAAAAAAGGTGGTTTTATTCAAGCACAGGGACAGGACCCGAAGGCAGAAAGAGCTGCACCGGGGTCATGAGAAGGGGCCCGTTGTATACTTTCAAGTTGGGAGGGGGTTAGGGATAGAGTAAGCCTCCCAGGTGTTTTGGAAGCAAGGTTTCCAGTATCCTGAGGGGGTTCACTGTTGTTAGGAAAGGTCATTTATTCCTGTTCAGTAAACCCTCAGTCATGAACCCCTTCAGATATATCTCATGGGGTCATATTAAGGGACAGGTGGGGCTGGGTAGGGAGAGGAGATAGGGGGCTCCCTGATCAGGTTTACCAAAATCCCCCAAATGTGGAGGTGTAAGGAAACCAGAGAAGAGGAGACAAATCAGACCCTCCTGTCCCAGGTATCAGAGGTGGGGTCTTGTTATAACAGCTGCTTGTGACCAACAAAGCTACCGGACCCTAAAAAGGAAGTCAGCCATTGAAGATGTCATCACTAATCCTTGCTCAAAGGTGATATCAGTAGAGATGTTAAAAGGATTTAAGTTCCCTGGTTCGCCTTCGATAAAAAGCCAACCCGAAAAGCCCTCTCACTCCTGAGAGCTTTTTCTGTATCCTCACTTAATAAAACTCTGTCGCTCTCCTCACACTCCTTTGTCCACGAGATTCATTCTTCGACTCGGTGAGACGAGCACCTTGCTCTCCTGCTTCAGTATGCTCGGGGGATGACTGCTAACATGCATCTTGGGGGGTAGGGATAAAGGAAGTTTCCAAAGGCATTTCTGTGTGTTAAAGGAGACGTACAGGGTCCTGGGGCTGGGGCTAGGACTGCCTTTTGCCCTTAGCAAAGTGTCAACATGGAAGCAGCTGAGTCCCTAGAGGAAGGTCACTCTGCCTGTTTCAAGGACGTGCCAGTGTGCGCTGTAGGCAGTAAGGAAATTTAATAATTTTTTTCTCCCTTTGTTTCCCACATCAGGGGTACTGAGTTCTGGACCCCAGGGTGAAAGCAGTCAGGTCCACACACTGATGAACAGAGCACAGGACATTCCCTTTAGTACTGTCCTGGCACATCCCGCGTGGGGACTCGCTGAATCACTCAGGCCACCATCTTACCTGCTCTGCACAAGCGTTTTATTGGGGGAAGGAAGGCAGGCGCTGCTCCCATTTCACAGCTGATGGAACCAAGGCCCAGAGAGTGCGAGGGCTTGGTTGGGGTCACGGAGCCCCCAGGCATCAGGGGGAGGACTCAGGCCTCTGTCAGAGGCTGACCCAGGCTGGGGTGCAGGGGGGTCACGCCCCCACCCCGAGGCAGGAAATCCTGTGAGCAGGGCAAAGCCCTCTTTCCATAGTGAGGACTGTCCTTTAAATGGAATGTCAATTTGCACATGAGTCAGAGGAGCTCTGACCTTGAAAGCAGGCTGCAGAGGTTAAAGCACCCAAACAGAAGGGATTTCAGGGTGGGATGCTGGAGACAGCTGGGGGCCCCTGCCTCCGCCTCTCCCAGGTGGGGGAGAGGCCAGTCCCTGCAGACTCCTGGCCTCGGGGTAGAGCTCACCCTCCCTGGTTTTCTGATGCAGTTTGGACAAGGAGCAGGGATTTTGCAGGATGAGGCGCAGGGAGAGAGAGGAAGAGCAGGAGGAAGGAGAGTCTCCCCAGGTCTCTATCACCGGGGTAAGCTACCACTTTGTGATACAACGCTATTTATTCACGGTTCCCAGTTCTTAGTTCACACCACAGAGACTGCCTCTGGCTACTTAAGCAGAGAGGATTTTATTGGGAAGCTCCTGGGTAGCTTCCAGAATCTACAGCGAGCAAGCAGGAGGAAGCCACGGGCGGCTGGCT
>NW_024425786.1:3198396-3366272 GCF_017311325.1 Ursus maritimus | reverse complement strand
GCTGCCGCTGAACACCGTGTTCCCGCTGCCCGCCACCCGCCTTGACTCCAGCCCTCGATGTCAGGGTCAGTCACATGAGTGTCAAAGTTGGGGGTAGAACCACAGTTGGGTGCAGGCCATGTTCCCTTCCTCTGGCGGATTCCAGGGGTCACAGGACGGACGGGCCACCCTCCACCGATCTGGGGTGGGAGTGTGCATCCCGAGCCCCGCACTGGAGGATTCCCAGGGCAGGTCCGGGGTGGACAGCTAAACGTACAACAAGCAAATAAGGAACCAGAGAAGGGGGGAACCCAAAGGAGACTCAGAGCTAAACTGGAATTAAAATACATGTATAAACCCGATACAGTAAAAGAACAACCGTCACTTAGCAGTCAAGAGCCGTGTGCGACCGTACGTTCCCTCATTCAGGTCCCACAGCGGCCGTGTGGAGCGGACACTGCTGTCCTCCCTTTTTACACGTGGGAAACCGAGGCAGAGAGGTTGACCAACTGCCCAGAGTCGCACGACCACGAAGGGGTGGGGTCCAGGCCCACGTTCCACAACACACCAGATTTTAAGTTGTGAAAAGTGCACTGGAAATGAGTGTTGGGGGCCAACGTGAGTGGCGATCCGTGCCAGGGCACGGCCCTGCAGCCCTCCCTCCCTGTGCCCCTGCAGCCCTCTCTCTCTCTGCCCCACGCACGGGCACGCTCTCCCTCCCTGTGCCCCTGCAGCCCTCCGTCTCTGTGCCCCACGCATGGGCACACCCATCCTGGCAAATGGCTTTCTCCCCCTCCCTTGGGAAGGTCAAGAGCTCGCTCTAACTTGAAAGGCAATGCTTTGGCCATTGCTCTGTGGCTCTTCCTGATGCATCCCGCTCCCTGGCTGGGCTCCGTAAATCAGGTGCATGGCACTGCTGTAGACAGTCCTCCAGGAGCAGGAAGGCCAGTGACAGCGTGTCTGTTCCCAAGCCTCCACATTCCCATGTCTGTCCCCTCAAGACCAAGGGCTCCCAACCTCTGCTTGTTGATTTGGCTTCCTTCCTAGAAACAGGCAGACCGTTCAGGTTATTTGAGGGTTTCTAAAGTGAGTGGCAAAGTCAAGCCACTGTTACCTGGGGTTATGTCTCTGTCCTGCTCAGAATGTCCCTGCTGGACTTCCTTCTGCCCAGACTCAATGGCATCCTCTGCCCCAGTGGGCTGTGAATCTCTCCAACTTTGCCCCCCCCCCAATCCCTGCGTCTCCCATACTGTCTGATTCTCTGCCCCGTGCCCCATAGCCCTCGCTCGGTCTCTACTTCCATTCATCACACCACACTCCAGCTTCTGGCTCCCTCGTCCCTCATCCCCTCCAGCCCTTGAGGTCCTTTTTCCCCTGCATCCCTAGCACCCGGCAGAGAGATGCTCACGCTAGGAATGTGTTTGGTGGCATCCTGTGAAATGAACCACTGTCCACAGAGGGTCAGAAGCAGGCTGTCTGCTGTGCCAGGGAGGAGGCTGGGACCTGGAAGCTCTCTCCCCAGGTATCTACACGAGCTTGCTGAGAGCCTCCGTGTTTGTCAGATGCACTGCACGTTTTACGAAGACATCGTTGATACCATGGTGAGGAGCCCTGGATGGGAACGTGCTGGGGTGTGAGCCCTCCCTGATGGAGTTGCCCTGCAGACACATTGGGGGCATGACAGTTTGGGGTGTTGAGGTCTTTCCTACTACTGGGCACCAGGAGTTGGCCTCCAATGCCTTCGCTGCAGAAAGTGTCTCAGAGGAAAGGAACCCCAACGACGGAGGTGGGCGTGACATGAAATGAGCTGTCAGGAAGCTGTCACAGTCCGGTCTGCTGGAGACGTGATGGGGACCAAGCGCTGACAAGAGCTGGCACGTGTGCTTCCCGGGCACCCTCCCCAGGGACAGGCTGCATGCAGGGACCAGAGGAAATCTGCATTATTCACTGCCCTTGCATTGGTTGCTACGTGGGTGAGCGCATCTTTGCAAGGCGCCCGGAGCCTGGCTTCAGGGGGTGTGTTTTCCCTGACAGTATCAGCAACAAGAAGACAAATTGTGTGACTGACAGGGACGGCACACAAGTCTGGACGCAGAGAGGCAGTGACTCTGCTTTAAGAAGAAGGGTCAAAACAAGTTGTGTTCCATGCCCTGGCTTACCTGCGACGGAACCCAGCACACCTGGAAAGGTCGTGCAGGTATGGAAGGTGCTTTGATCTGAGCGCGTCTATGCGGGTCAGGGGAATCCTGCTTGGGCTTTTGGTGCCCAAAGACTGGGCTAATGGACAATGCCACAGGGATCATCCACCCTAAATGAGAAACGCCCCAGCGGTAACCAGGGCGTGTGTGAAACCCAGGGAATGACCACTACAGTCTGTGTCTATATGTTTGAGTTTAAATGTGGTGAACTCCAAACGCTTGGCCCTGCTTCTGCGACATGGCCCTGCCCCAACTTACCTTTCTTTACACGTGCTTTACGAACACATTGCGATGACTCGCTGTCAGCTTCACGGCCGTGTGCTCTCTCGAGGCTTCTGGGGAGACGGTTTTGTTTTCTATCATCTGGGAATTTGATTTGCCATACTCAAGAAACGAACGGAAATCCATGCTGGTCCATCTAGAGATGCACGAGTCAACTCGCTGGGTCCGCCAGGGCTGAGGTCCACAGCCATGGCGTGCATTTTCTGACCACTGGCCCCTGGCTACAATCTTCCAGCTATCTGTGTTTCGTGTCAGACTTAGTCTTGGCACACTCATAAAGCTCTGTGCCTGTGCAAACAGGCTCCTTGACGAGCTCTGTGGAAGGGTTGCTCTTTATTTCCCATTCAGACCCACACCTCCCCAGCATCGGGCTCAAAGGCACAGGACTGAGCTCTCAGGGAGGCATCTCAAGACAATTTCTTAGGAACCATCTGCTGCCTTTGGCAATGATTCTCCAGGCAAAATAATGACAACGGTGATAACAACAGAAGTCATAACCATAATAGCAAATGTTTAAAGGGAAATTGGAAAACATGTCGGGGTGCTCAGACTCTAATAATGATGTGAGATTCCCTGTAATAGGGACCTTTCCCCAGTGGTTCTCATCCATGGCATTGCAGTCTTTTATAGACGGTTGTAAATGTCGCATCATCCAAGTCGTTTTATTTTGCCCCTTTACTTTGGTATTATTATCCATTCATGAAGAGAGCCCACATCGTTGCCTAAATGACATGCAAAAAAGTCTGAACAGAGAGCCCAAAGGTCAGACTGCTGCTGAGAAACCTTGAATGTGCTAATCCTGGTTTAGCTGGGTGCTAACCAACTTCATTGGTGTAAGTGTGCCGACACACGTGCACACACACGGATACACACACGTGTGCACACGCATACACACGAGCGTGTACACACACAGGATCGGGGTCCACTTCAGATGGATGGTGCACGAAGGACCTCAGGAACTCTGCTTGTGGAGGTCAGACGTAAGCACCGAGGAGTGAACTGGCCACTGGCAGTCAGCAGCAGGTCAGGTATGGAGCCTCCTAACCTTTAGAACTGTGTGCGCTGGGGTGCCCGGGGGCTCCGTGGGTTCAGCGTCCAACTCTTGGTTTCAGCTCAGGTCATGGTCTCCGGGTCTTGAGACGGAGCCGCACGTCAGGCTCCGTGCTCTGCCGTCTACTTGAGATTCTCTCCCTCTCCCTGGGCCCCTCCCCACCATGTGCTCTCTCTCTGTCTCTCAAATCTTTTTTAAAAAGAGAGGAAAAAAGAACAGTGTGGGCTGACTTTTTATCAGCATGTTATTTTTGAAGGAGCATCTGATGCCAAGAGGGGAACGTAAAGAGGGCAAAGTCCTCTGGAAGCAAGGTTTTATTATTTTTAATCTGTATTCTTAGATGGTGGAGTTTAAAAAAGGCAAATTCTAGATAAATACCATTTCATTTTGAATCGAGGAGTCTCGAGGAGGAGGGCTCAGGCAGACACCGGTGCATTACAAATGGCAAGACTTTTCCAATTTCCCTGAGTGACTTCCATGTGTCTAAAAAGCGATATTACGCTTCATAACAGTGTGTGCACGCATTTCACCTTCTGATTTGTATTTTAACCACTGAAACTAATGACACAAAATTACTTTGTCAGCAAGAAGGGAAGACTTCACTAGTTCAGATCTATTTAGTGGATACTTTATGAATGCAATTGCAAGAAGTCAATTAAACCATTCCAATGGACGGCGGATAATGATTTAAAAGCCATAACAGTCTCTGAAAATACAACTTCTAACACATCTAAATGGTTGGGAATTTCTGACAATATAATTGTTGCTCATGAATATGAATGCTCCCTCTACAGAAATCGGTTACAACCCCGCAACAAAGCCCATCGCCTGCGCATGCCCAACAGGTTGGGTGAGTCCTCTGCGGTCCCAGCGCTGGCCCCACCGGGAAGCCCGGGGGAAGAGGGCTCAGGCTTGTCCGCAGCGAGGCACCGAGAGACGATGGCCGCACCGCCACGTCAGCCAGAGCTCGTCCTCTCTCCTTCCTTGCCTTCGACTCAGCAGACACTCATTAAGGTCCTACTGTGTGCTTGGGCAGTGGCAAAATTTCACGGTTCAGAGAGCAAGGTCTGACGCCAAAATTGACATACGACAGTGTAAGTTAAAGGGGTGCGATGTGATGATTTATGCACCGTATCTTATGAATTGATTACCGCGTTATGGTTAGTTCATATATCCATCATTCCAGTTACATACCACTTCTGTGTGGTGATAATATTTAAGATCTCCTGTCTTAACCCAGTGTCGTTAAGCATGGTCTCCATGCTGTCGCACAGATCCCCAGGACGTGTCCGCCTGGTACCTGGAAGCTTGTGCCCTTTGACAACCATCTCCCTACTCCCCGCCCCTGCTGACCACCACTCTGCTGTTTCTGCGTTCAGCTTTTCAAGATTCCACACCTGAGGGAGACCATGCCGTATGTCTTTCTTCGTCTGGTTCATCCCAGCCTAATGCCCCAAGGTCCATCCATGCTGCTGCCAACAGTGGGATTTCCTTTTTATTACGGCAGAATAATACTGCCTCATACACACACCACGTTTCCTTTTCCATCCATCTGCCGGTGGACACGTACGTCGCTCCCAGGTCCTGCCTACGGTGCACAATGCTGCCATGAACATGGGCCTGCAGCGATCTCTCCCAGATGGTGATTTCCTTTCCTTCACAGATAGACCCAGAAGTGGGATTGGGGGATCCCACGATAGTTCTGTTTCTGAGGTTCCTCCATGCTGTGTTCCACAGCATCTGAATGGTAGGTTTCACAGCTCTTCGACTCTGCGTGGCACACATACTCTCACTCGGCCTCAGTATCTTCATCTGTGAAATGGGTTAATAATGGAACTTGAAGGGCTACCGACTAGCTCGAAATCCCAGGACAAGCAGGCCCCCGAGGAGGTTCAGGACGTAGGGAGTGCCTCAGCCATGGTGGAGGGTGGGAGGAAGAGGATAGGAAGAAGGCAGCGGGGAATTTGGATGAGCCGCTGAACGCAGGTGGGCCAGCTTCACGGTATCGAACCTTGGGTGCTGCGGAGAAAGCCGTTTCTTTCCCGCCACAGGTGCTCACGAGAAAGATTCCTGGCACAACTGATGAGGGCGCAGAAGGCGAGCTGAGGACAGAGCAGAAACTGACACCCCGCAACCTCCCCCATGGGATGACGTGACATTCCTCAGGCGCTCCCGGGGGCCCCAAAGGACAAAGAAATGGTAACCTACAGAGACCACAATCCTGCAAGACTTGAGTCCCGCAATTTACAAATGTCTTAGCGGATTTACAAGAACAAAGCATTTCCAGCAATAACCAGCTTCCGGAAGGGAATGGAGATACAATTGAACTAACCTGCGGCCCACAGACAGACACTTGAGGCGGGCAGAGTGTAATGTTCCTCCAGGAAGCTCCCAACCATCTCAGTGCTAACGCCTCACTAGAGGGGTAAATAGCCTCGACTTGACAATAGCAAGGCCTCCTGTGTCCTGTGAGTTTTCTTTAACTTAGGAAAGTACTTTCTCAACCTCCCTTTCTCCTGACCTCCCCCAACCCCATAGTATAGAGTCAGCCACCCCCCACAACCCAGGGGCAGCAGCTCTTTCTGCCCACGGGCCCTGTCCCCGTGCTTTCATAAACCACCATTTTGCACCAAAGATGTCTCAAGAATTCCTGGCTCTGGACTCCACCCCACTGACCCTCCCTTATATTCCAAGACCACATCACAACCACTTTGGAAAACTAGTTCCTAAGCAGTTACGCCTGTACCTGTCCTGTGATGCAGCCATCACACTCCAAGGCGTTTACCCAAGAGAAGTAAAAGGCTTGTTCTCAGATGTTCATAACGGCTTTATTCGCAACAACTGAAAACTAGGAGGGACTCGAATGCTCACCGGTTAGGCAAACGCGTAAAGGAACGGCTCCGTCCACACCCTGGACTGCGACTCGGCAAGACACACGAATGCACACAGCTTGGGACAATCCCAAAATAGTGGTGCTGAGTGAAAAAGACAAGCCAGACAGAAAACCAGTCCACACCGCACGGTGCCGTGAGTTCGTAAGACCCTAGAAGATCAAAGTGGGTCTACACCAGCGAGCCTGACGGTGGTGACCTGGGGCATGGGCTGTGGCTGGGGGGAGGGATCGCCAGGGGAATAAGAGAACTTCCGGAGGTCACAGACGTGTTCATCGCCTCTACTGGTCTCACAGACACGTGTGTGTGTCCATGTACATCTGTGTGCGTGTACACGCATCTCTGTAGGTCGAAACTCCAAGGCGTGCACGTTAATATGTGCACTTCATTTTACTCCAATAAAGCTTTAAAAAAGAGTGTCCTAAAAAAACCCAAAGGCTCTCCGTTCAGGGTTGTCCACGATCATCCTGTCACGACTCTGGTCAAGCTTACCAGTGACATAATCTGGACGTCGGTTGATCCAGTGGTTTAATGCTTAGCGCTCACCTCGTCAGAGGACCCTCTTCAGGCTGGGCGGGTTTCCCACCGCCCTCATCCCGCAGGAGAGCCCTGGGCTCAGCAGCCGGGCCTGTTCCCGAGTTCCTCTACCCCCCACTCCAGGCCCGAGGATGGAGACACAGTCGATTAGCGGATGACCCCAAAATACATCTCCGTAGCGGGAGCTGTTAGTCTTGGAACTCCGGACTCCTGAGTGCCCCTGTCTTGTCTACTTGCAAGTCAGGGAGCACCTCAAGCTTAAACAGCCAGATGGCTCCTTCCCCAGCCGCCTCTGTTCTCCCCTGCAGAGCTGCCCGACTTTGCTCCCCACCCAAGCCGCCACCGAGCCCCATCAGCTCTGCCGTCACAGAATCCCAGAATCCGTTCCTCCTCTCCTGCTACCAGCATCACGTCTCCCCGGCTGGCCGTGATGGCCCTTGGAGGGCTCCTCCTGCACCTGTCCTCAGTGATGCCTACGGGCTCGTCTCAGCACAGCACGAGGTCCTACTCAGTCACAGATTAGATCCCCCACCCCCTCCCAAAGCCCCGGAGCCCTGTCTGCATCAGAGTCCTGTCCTCGCCTTGGGAGGGCCTCCACGCTCTGCTTCCCACTATCTCGCCTCATCGGCACCGCGACCCTTGGCCTCCCTGCATTCTGCCTCCTCGTGACCACAGGCTGCCTCCCGGGGTCTCTTCCCATCCTGCTTCCTGAGCTGGAACATCCTTCTTCTGGAGAGTCTCAGGGTCACCCTGGCTGTCCTCCGGACACCTCTCATCTCACTATCTGAAGCCACACTGTTCCTGCCCTGGCCATCCCTGGTCTCCCTCCTTCCTCCAAGTCACAGCTCCCTCACCGATACGACTCACTCACCTGTTCTTCCGTTGCCCTCGCCCTCCAATATATTAGCTCCATGAAAGGAAGAGGTCTGTTTCCCTCACCCACGTACCCGGGGCCCAGAAGAGATCCGGAACTTTGGAGATGCGATCACAGACTGTCTAACGGAACGAAGGCAAGTCTGTCAGGTGCTTACAAGTGGCTGCTGTCACTGGCTCCCGGGTAGATGAGCCTGTGGGACTGGCCAGCAGTGGGCATTCCAGTCCCCAGGGAAACAGACAGGGACGCAAACCACTGTGATTGAATGAGCAAAGTGCAAGGCTCTGAATTATGGACATTGGAGGGGGCTCCCGGCTAGAAGCGGGGAGTCCGAGGAAGGCCCTCCGCCCCTCGGAAGAGGCTGGGTTCTGCAGACCCGGGCAGCCCTCCCATCTGCTCCTCAGTGTGTAGGACGGAGCAAGACGTTCCAGCAAGATCCCAGAGAGGAAAATACAAACACAAACATATTGGTGAACGGTCTGCAGCGTTTTCCTGCGTGTGCAAGCTGCCGCTGTCGGAACTGGAGACAGAACCGTGCTGACTGAACTTCCGATGGGGAATGCTGGCGCGAGCAGCCCAACATCCATGTCACGTGCGTGTCTAATTGGACGCGGTTCACTGGGGTTTGCATGAATGTGGCCAGATCTGACAGGCAGAGCTCTCTTGCAGGATTGCCTTTTTTTTTTTTCCCCTAGAGAATAAGATTACATGGATGCACTAAGTTCTTCTCAAACTCCTGGTGAGAAGCAACGAGCCACACGGGGCATCTCCTAGTTAGGCGGGGGTGTGCAGACCGCCGGAGACATCATGAAGAGCTGTCAGAGGGACCCACCTCGGTCGGCGGCCACGGGTCTCATCGAGCCTCGGCTCCCATCTATTCCACCCCTCCCACGGCGCTACCGGAAGCTTCTGAGCCAGGTGTTTGTCAAGACCTGGCTCCTGGCTCAGCCTCCTTCTCGGTCCATTTTCTCCCTTCCCAGGATCTCATGTGCAATCCAAGGTCCCATTAGAACTCGCCCTCAGGGGGCAAGCTGCAGCCCTAAGAGGGTACCAGCACCCCATGCATTAGTGTGTTCCTATCTGGTGTGTGAAGGGACGTGACAGAGGGTCTTGGGTGATGATTTGGGTGATCTTCTTGGCTCGGTGCAGGGCATTTGGAGTCTTGGTGTCAAGGAGGCATTACACTCATGTCGGCCCTTTGCACTGAATTGGCCGCAGGGGTGTGTGTGGCCAGCCTGCCCCTGGCCTCCACGGGAGCCGCCCGGAGCACCCGAAGTCTGCAGTCAACCCTTAGTGGCGCACAGACAGCCTCGGCCCCATCAACTACTTCCTCACCAGAGCAGGTGCGAGAGGGTCTGAGCTGCCCGTCTGCAGCAGAAATGCCTGGCCTGTGCGGGGGTGGGACTCCAGTGGGGATTCTGGTGGGCGAGGGAGAGATTCCCGACGATGGTGCACGATAAGGGGCTGTCAGGTCCTACCGTCTAGGATTCTGAGCAGGCTTTGGGTGGAGACCCAAAACAGCGCCTTTTTTTTTTTTTTTTTTTAGATGTTTGTTTAGGATTGTTTTTCCCCATGGAAACTTTAAAAAGAGGTCAGGACATTGTTGGTTTAATAATTAGTGAGTCTTTATTTTTTTTCCTCCTTTGCATTACAGAACTGTATTAAGAAATCAAATTCTCTAACAGAGCCGAAGCCAGCAAAACAGGCCTCCGGGAAGGTAGCTGTTGTCAGAGACAGGAGGCGGGCTCTTGAAACATCTTCTGCTTTTCTGCAATACAGATCCTGGGCAGAGCTTTTTTTATTAAATTAAATTACCCCTTAAGGGAAGTCTTTATCCAACACTCAGTTTTTGTAGTAAAATTACAATTATTATACAGACACAGAAATAAAAGCCCAGGGTAACCCATGTAATCTGGAACAATTCTACTGTAAGACCGTTATCAGCACTTTTCCTTCCCCGCAATCCATGACTTCAACCAGGGCATTTTTCTCCCTCTGGTTTCCCAGTTTGTGTGTAAGACCCAGAATGCAGTACAATAAAACTCCTGATCTGTGATATTAAATAGGTCATAAAAATGTCAGCAAGAATAACTTATTTTTCAAACTGTCATTAAAAATGATATACAATTAGGGCAGACTATAAAAGATGATTAAAATTGCAGCCGTCTATAAATTCAAGAGGGCTTGTGTGTTTGCTATTGTGTGCAAAATGGTAATGGCCAGACGTACGTTCCAGGGGGAATGGGTTCAGGAGGGACAAGCCGAAGCATCCCTGCAGGTTTTGCATAAACCATATTTGTCTTTTAACAAGATAATAAAGGGCACGTGGAGATGTTGGGAGGAGTTGCACCCCAGGGTCCGGCTGCTGGCTCTGCCACAGGTCTCGCCCCCGGGCGATCTTCCTCCACACCCCACTTGCATGTTACATAAGTCTGGTGGTCGGTCGGGAACAGCTGGGGCTGTGGGAAGGGACGGGGTGCAGGATGGGAATGCGCGTTCAGGCGCGACAAGACCTCCGTCAGCGCCCAGGCTCGGCCCCTTCTGTTAGCGGCTGGCAGGTGGCTGCCCTCCGCTGACCACTTTCCCGTCATGACCGAGGGATGGGTCTGCAGGGAGAGTCTCGCTTTGCTGAATGACCGAACTGAATCACTGCGGTGATATTTCGTTTGGCCCCAAGTGCTGACCGGGGCCGGTCTGCCCATGGACGTGGGCTCTGCAGGCTGTGGTTGCCAGGCTCCCAGGCTCTGGCTTCTAGTGACGTGTGATTGACCACGGTGCTTGAGGGACGGGGCTGCAGGGGTGAGGGTGATGTGCGAAACAAAGGCAGAAGAAAAATGACTACACTTCCTACCTACAGCTGATTGACGAGTCTTGAAACAGGCAGAGTGACCTTCCTCTAGGGACTCAACTGCCTTGATGTGAATACTTTGCTGAGGGCAAAAGGCAGTCCTAGCCCGAGCCCCCCGGCCCCCAGGAACCGGTAAGTCTATTTTAACATATAAAATTTCCTTTGGAAACTACCTTTATCTCTAACCTCCCCAAGATACATGCTGGCAATCATCCCCCAAGCATACGCCCACTGATATACATCTGAGGGTCTCATGACTCAGGTTTTATTAGACGGTAATACATGACCTTTCCCCACCAATAGCTAGCCCCCTCAAGGTCCTGGAAGCCTTGCTTCCAAAATTCCTTAGAGACTTACACTACCCCTAACCCCCTCCCAACTTGAGTATATAATGGGCCACTCCTCACGACCCCAGTGCAGCTCTTTCTGCCCACGGGTCCTGTCCCCGTGCTTTAATAAAACCACCTTTTTGCACCAAAGACATCTCAAGAATTCCTTCTTGGTCGTCGGCTCCGGACTCCACCCCACCTCATCGCACCGATGTCCCACCACCTCATCAAGGGGAGAAGCCGGATATTTCTCCCGGATCCCTGTCTCACGGGCAGCATCTCAGGCCGCGGCCGAGCCACCTCTGTGCCCAGTGCCCCCATGTTTCCAGCTTTTGTCAGATGACTTCTGAGCCCCGGGGCATGGTCTTTTCCCGGCGAGCCTCCCACACGAGAGGGGCTTCTGGGCTTTTCCTTCTCCTGGATGATCAGTTCCTTGTGTTAAATCCCTCCCGCTTAGGTCCCCGCATGACTTCTGTGTGCTGATGACGCCCTGATCGATACAAGCCCTTGCTGATCTGTGTTATAGCATGTTGCAGTGTGTTATAGCACGTCATGCCGTGCTATGGCATGTTATAGTGTGTTATAGCATGTTATAATGTGTTGTAGCATGTTATGGCTGTTATAGCATGTTACTGTGTTATAACATGTTATACTGTGTTATGGCATGTTATACTGTGTTGTGGCATGTTATAGCGTGTTATAGCATGTTGCGGCATGTTATGGCATGGATGTTACAACATGCAGACCAGAAACATTACAATAAGGTGGAAGAAGCCACACATTCACGTCCACAAAATGTCCAGAGGAGGCACGAGTGCAGGGACAGAAGCGGAGTGCGGATCGCAGGGAGCTGGGAGGGGTAGTGAGGGGCAGGGGAGAGCAGCATGGTGGATACAAATGTTTGCAGGATGGGGGGGGCTATGTTTATGCCACAAGTGTTTGAGAAGGAGTCTGAACGAAGGGGAGCATCAGAGGACAGTGACCCAGATGGGAGAGAAGCCCGTCACCCCGAAAGATCCTGTACAAGGCCCATGCTTCCCCAGAGGCTGTGTGTCCAGCACGTGCCCCGAGAAGAAGCCCGACCCACAGCCAGCCTGCGAGAACCCAGGCGAGCAGGTCTGTGTCTGTGGAGCGAGTTACAGGCAAGAACGCGCTCCAGGAGTAAGCAATGCCGCAGTGTAGTCTACACCACATAAAATGTGACTTAGCCCCTCCCCTGAGATCAGGGAGGAAATAGAATCCCCGTCACTCCTTGGGCCCCGATCAAGAGCAGACTCGACTCCCCTGTCCCCCATCCTGCCCAGGCTGTGGTGCCCCAGGCTGCCAGGTCACTGCCCCCACTGGAGAGCGCCTGGCCCCAGGCTGACCCGTACAAGCCATGACCCACACCTGCTCAGCCTCTGGGAACACAGGTGCCACTTCCTACTTTCCCACCGAGGGCAGCCCCACCCCACTGCATGCACCTTCATGCCCTCCCAAACCATTCAGCTCTCAACCTTCAACACTTCCCAGAACAAGGACAGGTAGACTCTTTCTGGGGGAGGTTCCTGGGCTATCACCCCAAGTCCCACTGTCTTCTGAAAAGGAAACAGCTCCCTTTCATGATATTTCACAGGTGATGGCCACAGGTAATTATGCAACACGATGACTTTCCTATCATTCACTCTGCATATCCTCCTGCTGCATAAAGATTGGCACAGGAGAGGAGTTAATCACTGAGGTCTTCCTGGAGGTGGAGCCCTTTGAGGGGGATTTGGAGGGTGAGTGGAAAGTACAGCTGGGGTGGTGGAGGGGAAGGACTCCGGGACTCAGGGTCAGGCATCAGGAACAATTTGCCACAGTCAAGGATGGAAATGGGGTTGATGGAACAAGGGGACTTCAGAGACTGTGACCAGGCCAGGGGCATGGGCACAGAAGCATCCGAAAGGATGATGGCTGTGGAAGGGACAGTCTTCCAGACCGCAGTTCAGACAGGATTGTCGCATCTCCTGTGAGTTAGGTAGCAACACGGAGTCTCTGGCCCCCGTGCCCGTGAACAGAATTTGCATTTTGTGCTCAAACTCCTGTCTCCTGTGACTCCCAGAGCGGCAGGTCCGGGACGGAAACCCCACTGCAGGGGGTGGACAAGGTGAGTCTCACCTGGGGGCTCCTGGAGGCGGGCTTCGCCACAGAGCCCCCCGCAGTGCGTGCTCAGTTAAGTATCTGCGGTCAGGAAAATCCAAGTCATTGGAAAAGAAAAATGACGGTCGTTTGTCCCAGGCTCCCACGCTGACCTCACCGTGCGTGGGAATATGTCCGTGAAGGAGTGGGGTTTTCAGAATGGCATGGAAGTTATTTATAGATGGAGAAGGGAGACGAGCCGTCGGCAGCTGGAGGATTTGTGGGTGTGAACGTTAATACGCACGTGCACATCCAGCTCTGAAAAGCCTCTGGTGTCTGAGCCTGGCTCTCACGCCCATGAACCCTGAGCACATCCAGTTTCCAGCTCGGACACGCAGGAGGCCGGGCCTCCCCCACTTGGGGCAGAGCTCCCGGAACCGGGGGTCCATCACGGGGAGCATTTGCTCAGAGGGCCTGGGAAGGTGCCTCTGCCCTAAACACCAGCCTTGCAGCTGGGCTGCCTCTCAGCCAGCTCTCCTGGGACCTGGGAATGTGACAGAAAGAGGGAGGGGTCCTGGGGTTTGCCAGCGTTTGGGAGGCCAGCACGAGCTTACAGGCAGCTCCGAGCTCCTCTCAATCCAGACATCTCGAGAGCCTTGTAAAACTAATGAAAAACGGCAGTGCAGACCCGAGGAGCCCGTCTCCGAAAGGAAGGCACGTGGCAGCCCTTTGATACGTGGGTGATAACTTTAGGCCGAAAGTCAAGTAAGGCAGGATGAGTGACAAAGGCAATCTTTAAATTAACGGTACTTAAAACCGGGATGATGAATTGGCATATACAAGCATAGCCCAGAAAATGACATCCCGGGGAGGGATATGAATATAGGCGTCCAGGCAGACAGGGATGGGGCCAGAAGGTGCAGGGTTAGGGAGATAGAAGCATCCAGGAAGGGCAGACAGGGGACCCTGCCCTGAGCACGTGGAGCCGGAGCACCTGGGCCTGCGGTGGGGGTGAGAGAGAGAAGGAGCTGGAACAGGGGAGAAGCAAAGTCAGCCATTTCAACATGGGATGGGAGCTGGGAGCAGGGCTGCCCTGCACAGGCCCCGGGTGTCTGAGAAAGGAGTGAAAGCCTGATGCGTGGGCCGCGCCAAGCACAGAGGCCAGCAGGTGGTTGTCGAGGCCTGAGCCCGCGCCGACAGAGCGCCATGGCCTGATGGGGTCCCCGTGCTCCCTCCTTTGAGAAGCCCGTTCCTCCGTGCCCACCAACTCCGTGTGGCCCCGGTGACGGGCCAGAGGCAACTCGTTCTCAGCTAGCACTCACTCTGGGCCAGGTTGTCCCGACGGACACAAGAGCAATGAGCTGAAGGTGACATTGTCGTCCTGTTTTTACACTGCCTGAAGCGAGGGTCTCCTTGTTGCATGGCAGGTCGGATTTGCTCCCCAGCCCTCACTCTGGGCATCCCTCCGTGGCTCCGCCAGCCGGTCTCCTGACCACGCTCCGGCTTGCTGACCACACTCTAGCTTGCATGCACTGGTCTCTTGGCCTCTGTGCTTCACGAACCTGGGGTGTCATCTTTGGAATGTTGCCACTCAGGGAAGTCAGTCAGCTTGCCTAAATGTTAGCTGCTGAGTCCCGGACGCCCAAAGCTCCTGGCAGAACATTCTACGGGTAATCCCCAAGTACTGTTCGTAGGTAAAGCAGCAAAGCTCGGAACCAGGCCACAGGGTGGTAAGTCCGGGAGCAGAGGTGGGAGGGGACTCTCTGTCTGAGGAACCTCGAGAAGCAGGACAGGTGAGGTTGCCACTGGCCCTGGAGGTGGTGACATGCCAGTGAACAGAAGGAAGAAGCCTTCCAGGGTGGAAGGGACAGCAGAAAGTGGGAGCCCCCAGCAGAGCAGTGGGGGCAGGAAGGGCTTCCGTGGATGACCAGCTTTGCTGCAGATTCTCTGGTCTTCCCTGACACGCTCACCTTCATACCTGCTTTCTGTGCTCTGATCCACTTCTTAGGTGCTCACAGCACGGAGACGCGGGTGAGGCCGCTCTGCTGGACGCCCCAGCCCTGCCCAGGCTGCCCCTGAAGCCTGACACGTGAACCTCCCTGGCTGGTGCCACGGGGGACCGACGGACATCGGGCTGTGCCGAACCGACGAACGGCACCATGAGAAACAGTCAGTGGTTGTTGTCTTGAGCTTCTCCGTTTGGGGCCGGTTTGTTACGCAGCGCTCCATGACTACGCCTGGGCAGAGGGGCTGCCGGCCAGAAGAGAAGCGGGAAGATGATGAAGGTGGGGGTGGGATGTGATCTGGGGTCGGAGCCCCTCTGAGCTGCATCCAGAGTGCAGAGAGCCGACTGCAGACAAGGGTCCTCCCAGAGAAGTACTGAGTCCCCGTCTCTTCTCAACCGCTAACAACTCCGACAGCGCGTTGTTTGGGAGTTACATAAGCCCTTTTGTATAGAACAGAAATAACCCTCATGCGAAGTGGCCAATTGGGTTATTTATGGCATTTTAACAGCTAGTTTGCATAGCTCTGCAGTCAACCCAGATGATTATTCCTCAATCAGCTGCTAACAGGCAAGGAAAAAATAAAATACAATCAAGGCTGTGCAGCGTATCAGGAGCTGCAAATAGACGCGGCCGGGCTGAACCCAAGTGGACCCGCGTGACTGCCGACGGCCAGCAAGGAGGCTCAGGGCTGGACCTGCCTCCTCGCCCACCCATGCTGGTGATCGGGCTTTTCTCGCTGATGTTTCTATGCACAAAGAGGCGCTGGCAAATAAAAACGGTCAAGGCTTCATCTTTTCCGGCTTATTCAACAGACAAACGAGTGGGCACTCTTTGTTCCTTTTTCCCGACTTTGGACCTCAGGTGCACACAGCTGGGCAATTGTATGTGTCAGTTCACGGTGCACTGCCATTATTGTCCCTCGCAAGTCACCTCTCCTGGTTGTTTTATGTTGTTTTATTTGAGTATTGCCTCTTCTCGTTCACCCTGAGTCCCACATCCTCTGTAGGCAGAGTCTTTAATGGGTTTTATGTCTGTCCTCAGATATGCACCCAGCTGAGAGCATAGAGTGTTCTTTCATGCACTCATCCTGCAGAGCCCTCACCTGGCCAGCCCCACACCCCAGCTCCCCCACATCTGCCCGGGGACACAGGGACAGTAACACGGACTGTGTCCTGGTCTTGCTGTACATGGACAGCCAACATCCTCGCTGGGGCCAGGATGCCCCAGTATAAATCCCTGGTCCGTCCACCCTCCCATCTTCCCAAAAGACTGCCTCACATCTTCTCCTCCATCTGCAAACCTCTAAGCCCTCCTCTGAAATTCTCCCCCTGCTGGTGATGAGCTCAGTTCATGGATAAGCCAGAAACATGGGGAGCAAGTCCCACCCCCACCTGACCTGCATCTGTGCCCAGTGGTTCCACCTCCCTTGCCTTGCACCAGCTCCCTGCCCCCTCACCTGCCCCAGGACATCACCTGACAGTTGCCACGTCTCCCCTCTCTTCTGGGTCATGTACATGGATATAAAAACACACAATGACATCACCCACCATTTGTCAGGAAATGTCTTTATTACACACACACACACACACACACACACACACACACACACACACACACGTAAGCACCCTGGAGCTTTAAATGGCAATATCAGGATGAGAGCGATCTGAAGGTATCATCCCACTGTTGTCTGGTTTCCGATTTTTTCTGTAATAAAACCTACAGTTGATGTGATTTATCTTTTTTTTTTTTTTGTAATCTTCTCACTGATTGATTTTAAGATTTTCATGTTCTTTGGTTTCAACATAATGTCTTTAGGTCTGGATTTCCCTTAATACTGCTTGGGACTCATTGTGATTTCTGAGTCTGAGAATTAATTTTTTGACTAACTCTGTACAATGTTCAGCCACCCTCACTTGGAATATCTTTTCCTTTTCTTATTAAAAAAAATTTCCCCTCCCTCTGGAACTCCTTTTAAATATTCGTTAGACCTTTCCATTCTATCCTCTGTGTTTCGATCTTTGAATCCCATTCGTGATTTCTGTTTCTCTCTGTGTTGCATTCTGGATAATTCTTCAGATCCATTTTCCAGTTCATGAAATCTCTTGAGCTATGAATAATTTTTTTTTTTTTTGAAAACCAGTACATTGTGTTTTTAATTTTTGGTATTTTAACCTTAATTTCCATCTATTTAGTCCTCTTTCAAATACAAGCATTTTTACGATTTCTTTCATTTGTTCATGTCTTCAAAGGCTTTGTATCGTTTTAAACACATATACTTCCTATTCTACATGGGATGATTCTAATACGTGAAGTCTTTGTTGGTCTACTTATGCCGAAGGTTGCTTCTTCTGACTCTAAGGGATGGTGCCTTTTTCTTCTAGGTGTTTTGTAATTTCCAATTGTGAGCTCATGTTTAATTGATATTAAGCTGTGGGAATCCTTATGGGCCTGGAGGGAGATGTATTTATCCAGAGAGGATTTGTGTTTACTTCTGCCTTATACCCAGAGGCACTAAAACCCGGGACCTTGCTCAGTGTTGGCCCTATAAAAAAAATACATTAGTACTTCCTACATGGCAGACGTTACACTATTTATATCATCCTCTCAGAGATGGGGAAATGAGATAAAAGGAGATTATTTAATTTGAACAAAATGACACAGATCATTTATGGTGGAATTGGGATTTGAACCCAGGCAGCCTCGATGCCATCCTCTCAAACACCTGCCATGATACACCTTTCCACCACAGCAGGTATACATTCAGACCACAAACCCACATCAGAGCTGGCCTGTGGTCATATTTTTCAGCTGGTTTTCCTTCTTGTTTCCTGCCCGAGTCCATTTGGGATGCTAGAACAGAATTCCAGGGTGATATGAGACAGCAGACATTGATTTCTCAGTCTGGAGTCTGGAAGTCCAAGTCAAGGCACTGGCAGATCCAGGGTCTAGGGAGGGCTGTCTCCATGGTTCATAGACGGTGTCTTCTGGTTGTGTCCTCACCTAGAAGAAGGAGCAAGGGAGCTCTTTAGGGTCCCTTTGGTAAGGGCACTAACCCCATTCATGAGGGTTCCACCCTCATGACCTAATCATCTCCCAAAGGCTCACCTCCTAATGCCATCACATTGGGGGTTAGGATTCCATGTAGGGATCCGGGAGCAGACACAACCATTCAGTCTCTAGCAACTCTCACTTGCCAACAGGCATATTTTCACCCGTAGCCTATGTGGTGTTCTCCCTGGAGGGCCTGGCTTTACGCAGGGTCTCATCTCTAAGGGACCGAGGTCTTGCCTTGTGCCCCAGGCAGGTGTTAGAACCTATAACTCTGTGTTCCTGCTGCTGGAGACCATCCTACTTCAGCCCCACCCACTGCTCTGGTTTGACCCCCTTTTCTTTGTGGTGCCTAACCCCTAACAATTTCCTTTATTATTCTGTGAGTTCAGTTTTCCATTTAAAGTTATGTTGGTTGTAATTTTTAGTGAGACAGCTTTTTAAGACTTTCCAAATTGCTCTATTGCCAGAAACAGAACTTTTTGTTTCTCCTTTTTTTTAAAAAATGTTTTATTTCTGCATTAAAGTCCGAGGGTCTCTGGCTTTGGATGGTGAGTGCCGGCATTCGATGGTCTCTGCGGGGCAAAGGTTCTGAAGCTTCGTATTCTGCCCATGTTTAAGTGACAATTTGTCTGCATGGAAAACTCTAAGGTAGTAATTCTTTTTCCCCTCCATGTTTGGATACCCTGTGTCTCAACAGCATATTGGAAGACCCGAGCAATATTTTTAATCTTACTCTTTTATCTTCGCAGGTTATCAGCTTTATTCCTTTGAAAGTGCTTTAGAATCTTCTCTTTCCTTTGATGATCTTAGATTTTACTCTAATGGGTCCAGGTAAGGTTTATTTTTTATTTGTTCTATATTTTTTAGTCTATCCAGCTGGGGCCTCTATAAGTCCTTTCCAGCTGAGAACATCTTTTCCTAAGCCCATGAAATTCTTGGTCTTTTCTTGTTTTTCAAAAAAAATGTCCTTTTCAGCTTTTTACCTTTCTCTGTGCTGGCAGGGCTCCTATTATGTGAATGTCTAGACCTTGTCCCTCCACATCCACTGTCTCCCAGCGCTCTCACCTTCCCCGCGCCTCCTACATGAGCTGCTCACCTGACCCGCGCCCCCCCCCCCGCCTCCCGGTGTCCTGGCACTCTGGCAGCCCAGCCACCTGTTAGAGGTCACCACTGAAAATATTATCATTTCAGACTCACTTCTCCGATTCTGTTTCAGAAAGGCTGAAACTTCTTCACGAATTTAATCTCAGTTACTACTCTGAGGACATTTTAAAAAATTTTTTATTTTATATTCTTGCTCTGTCTGATTCATTAATTCTGTTTTGTCTGGCACAGGCTGTTTTTCATAAAATAGCATGTGTGCATCTCAAATGTCTCCTCACCCTCCGTTAGAGCACTCAGCTGGTACGCGCATCTGCTAGATGGGGTACAAGCCTCAGCCCCAGCTTGGGCTTCTCCAGGGGATGGCTTTGCGTTTTGCCAGTGGTGGTAGAGGTGATTTAGAGGAGAGACCTTCTCGGGTCGCACTCTGGGCTCACCCACCCCTCTCTCCTGCCCTGCTCCACACGGCTTGTCTTTAAATGTCTCAGTCCCTCTACCTACACACTGTTTTATTGGGGAGTGGCCCTTGGATTTGCAGTTGCCCAGCTAAGAGGGTAGACAGAGGGTGAGGAGGAACAGGAAGGCCTGGGAAGCCACCCAATGGGTGGTGGGCACCCTTCTTAGCTGGGCTCCAACATTGCCCTGGGATCACCAGATTTCCTCTCGGAGATGGTTGGGGTGGAGAAGGTACTCTCGCCGGGTAGGCAAAGGTGGGGAAGCAGAGCACAGAGGCCTCCAGCGGGGATGTGAGCTGCATGCCATCAGCAGAGCTGCTGAGGGCTGGGACCCTGGAGAAAGGGATGGAGATGGCTGACAGCCCCCTTAGCCTTTAGGCACGGTGAATATGCATCATCATCACATAGAGGATGCATGAATTGGGATGGATGCCCTTTGGGTCAGGAGAGATTTCAGGACTCAGCTCAGGGACGGCCAGTAAGCATGGGCTTGTGTGCCAGCCGTGAGGGACTGGCATGGCTGTGCGGACCAGTGCTTCTTAAACCTGCAAACCAATGACTAGATGATCTTGCCAAAATGCAGACTCTGACTCAGTCAGTGTGGGTGGAATTGAGGTTCTGCATTTCCAGGGAGCTCCTACGAGATGACCATGCTGCTGGCCATTGTCTATGGACCACACTTTGAGTAGCAACGTTCTAGAACCCTGTGTGGGGTCCAGGAGGAAGACTGGATCCCCAAGGTGGTGGGGAAGGATGTGCCAGCATGCAGCAACTTTCACCTCTGATCAAGTCATCTGCTCTTTTTGACACTTAGGTGTGCCTTGGAAAGCCTCTCTTTTATTCTGTAGATTTTCTCTGCGGTGTTAGACTATCTTCCATTCACTTCACAATGCAACCATTCTACTCATTTATCGATAATCATTTGTTAATAATTAGCAATTCATTCATAATTGTATTAATGCAATCAATCTTCATTCATTCTTCACCTGACAACCCTTTATTTAGTGCCTCCTCTGTGTAAGGCATTGTTCTAGTGCCGAGAATACAGCAGGAAACAAAGCAGACCCAGTTCTTGCCCCATTTTTGTAGGAGGAAAGAGACAATAAAGGAATGATTAGACGTAGGAATGAGTGAACTCCTGTGTGAAATATGTAGGAAATACATAGGAAATGCACAGATGAAAAAGGACGAGTAGCTATGCCGGGAGGACAGAGAGGTGGGCATACTGGGGGAGAGCGGGAAGGGCTGTCTTTTTTAGGCCATGTTGAAACAGAGACCCAGGCAGAGGGAAGAGCAGGCACAAGGCCCTGGTGCAGGACTCAGGCATATTTTGGCCACAACAGTGGACCCATGTGGCAGGAGCATAGGGATGGAGGGAGAAAGTAGCAAGAGAGGAGGTCAGAGAAGGAGTGCAGGCAGATGATGTGGGCCCTTGAGGACATGCAAGGACTGTGGCTTTTGCTCTGGAAATGGGCTAGGGTTGGGTGTCTTTGGGCAGAGCAACCCCATGATAGTACTCACGTTTTAAAGCAATCACTCAGGCTGCTCTGTGAGTAGTCTGGAGGGAAGGAGACTGGAAGCCTGCAGATCAGTTAATCCTGGTATGAGATAGTGGTGTGGGTGGAACTTGTGTGGTGGGGGAAGGCCTACAGTACATTCTTAGGATTGGGTGTGGGGTGTGCAAGGAAAGGGACAGGCTCCAAGGATGACTCCAAGGCATTTCTATTTATTGAGATAGAATAGGCTTGTGATTGGGGTGTCTGTTAGACACGCATGTGGAGTGTGGAGAGGACAGTTGGGTCTACACATCTGGAGTTCAGCACAGAGGTCCAGGTATGATCTGTAATTGGGAGTTACCAGCGTAGACATGATATTGAAGCCACAGGACTGGGTGAGGCTTTCTGGGGGATAATGTAGCTTGAGAAAAGAAGAGGTTCAAGAAAGATCCTGGAACACCTAGCTGTCTATGGAGAATACAGAAAAGATGGAGAAGAAAGAAACATCAGCCAGATATAAATGTGTTTTGGCAACTTGACCCATGTCCTTCCGTGTCCTGGAAGGCTAAGCCTTTTGGGTGCGAGTTTGTAATGTCTAATAGGGCTGGGCTGCAGTGTCATGCCTCCACCTGGAGGTGGCGCAATGTGGCAAGATGCTATCTCAGAAAGCATGTACTTGAGACTTAAAGCATGGGGTCCTGAACTGCAAGTGAAGACTCAGCGTCAGTGATTTCGTAGGTTTTGGATTTTGTATATTTAGTTTACTTAAAATAACACACACACATAATTAACTTAAAATGGGTCAACCTCACGTTAAAATCCTTAAGATATATGTACACATATGTATGAAATAGAAATGGTGCCGACATTGTTTTGTCACAACAAATATTCCGAATCTGAAATTAAACTTTACCACATCTCAGGGCTTGGATCAAAATCTTGAGATGATTTCTTTGCTCTATTTCCAACTCACTTCGTTGCCATGTCTCTGTAATTGGCATCCCAGATTCTTTTTTGCAAGGTGCAAATCTGTGTGAAAATCCCCCCAAATTCTTTTACATCTCAAAGCCAAACTTTGGAAGGATGGTATATAAGTGACTTGGCAGGGGCAATCTAGAGTAGCTAAAACCCCAGTTCTGAAATTCTACTCATTAACAAGTTGTTAAATAATTAATAGGTTTGTGTTTAATTGCTTCTGTGTATATAATCTTGCTTTTTCTGAAAACCATCATTAATTTTCAGTTAGTTCCACTCGAAGTAACAAGGCCTAATGCTTCCAGTTGGAAAAAAATGAATATTTATGAACACTTGCTCTGAAGCTAGAGGAAAAATAGAATTATTCAGCTCCTTAATGTTTAGAAATGGGGAGGGGGAGAGAAACTTGTCCGTTTTAGTGTCTGACAATTTGTTTATTTGGCAAGTTTAGATCTCTGACCTTGGCTAATTTCTCTAGAGAGCTTGTTAAATTTTATCTTAAGTGGAAATTCTGTCCTCAACAATTTCGGTTTCCAGAAGACTGCACCTGAGACAATGTCACACTTTCACACAAATGGAACCATACCACGACAGTTCTGGTACGGATGCCAGTCGGGCCGCATCCGTCACCTGGGCACAAGCGAATGGCTCTAAGAGCAGTCTAGGAGTGTCCCACAGTACACGGCAGCCCCCGGTGCCCAGCTCCGCAGCTCAAACGGACAGAAGCACCTGCAGTGCGATTCCCGAGCGGACATCCGTCCTCTATCTGTGCAGCCACACAGGCAGGGGACGCTGTTGGGATCGGGTTGGTACCACTCCTCAAAACAGAAAGTCCCCATTCAGGGTTTTGTTTTTTGTTTTTTTTTTAAATGTAGGATTTGGGGCAATTTTACTTTCTTCCATTTAGCTCTTGCGTTTTCCAAATTATTTATCATTACCAAGTAACATAATAATATAGAAGTATCTGTTCACTGTGGCTCTTAAGAAAAAGCTGCTCAGAAAAGCACTCTGAGATTTTTGGTAACAGGGTTTGCTTGAAGGGTTCACCCACTGTCTTTTGGGGCTGGAAGGAAAGCAAGATCATTCCGCAGCTGCATACCTAACCAGTGTGCTGCTTCGTCTTACATGTTTCTGGTAAAGATGGTGCCTTGCTGTATGTGGCCTTCTGGGACTTATATTTTCATGCAACATTATGTTTCCAAGATTCATCACTTGTGTCTCTCACAGCTCACTCCTTCTTAATGGTACATCTCGCAATGTGATACTCGCAGGTTCATTCATGTTTAATGGTGCATAATATTCTACTGTCTGAATACTACAATTTTTTTATCCACTGTCCTGTTGACAAAACTTTGGGTTGTTTCCAGGGTTGCTTTGTTTTTCCTAATCTGAATGGTGCTGGGCCCTGGTGGGCCTGGGCAAGAATTTCCTAAGGTCCTTAGGACTATATTGCCAGGTTCTCACAGTATCTTTACAAGGTAAAGCCACACGTGTCCAAGGCGGCTGTAATTATACCACCACTGTTTCATGGGCTTATTGGCTACTGCCTGTCCCACGGGGCCAAGTGCTCTATCGTAATTGGCTGATTTCTAATGAGGCCAATTATCTCCCTTGTTTCTTGGATGTGTGTGTTTTTATTTCTGTGAACTGACAGTTCATGTCTATTACACATTTTGCTCTTGGTTCATTTCTTTTTTCTTATTGATTTAAAGATCATCTTTTTCAATTCTAAGTACTAAAACCTTTCTGTTTCCTGTTGCCTGTGTTGAACATCTCTTCTCTCAGTTTCTAGGTTTTTTATAGTATGTTTTGATAAACATGGTTCTAATTGCAATGTAGCCAAAATTATCAATCTTTATTGATTCTGTTTAATAGATCCTTCTGTTTTAAGGTCAGAAAGATATTCTTCCATATTTTCTTTTCAACATTTTGGAGATATGCTTTTTAACTTTTAAATGTATTTGAAATTATTTTTTGTATAGAATGAGTTAGATACCCTAGTTCACTTTTTATTTTTGTTTATTATTTTTTAATTTTTTTAAAGATCTATCTATTTTAGAGAGAGAAACAGAGAGAGAGAGAGAAAGAGAGTGGGGGGAGGGGCAGAGAGAGAGGGAGAGAGACAATCCTGAGTGTGGAGTCAGATGTGGGGCTCAATCGATCCCAGGACCCTGAGATCATGACCTGAGCTGAAATCAAGAGTCGGCCACTTACCCGACAGAGCCCCCCAGATGCTCCCCAGTTCGCTTTTTTAAACTATGGATAACCAACCGGATCAGCACCGTTCATTGAAAAATTCCTTCCTACCCATTACTCCACACTGTCATCTCTCTCTCTCTCTTTATGTGTGGGTCTCATTCTGAGCTTGCGATGCTTTATATCTGGCCAATTTCTCAAATGCCTGGGCAATGTCACATTGCCTTACTCTGGGATGCTTTACAGCAAGTGCTGATAGCTGGTGGTGTAGGTCTTCTGTTCCCGCTCTTTTTCGTACTGGTGTTCTTGATCTTTCGCACTTCCGCCAACATTTCAGAATCCATTTGTCAGGTTCCGTAGACTCTCTCTTAGAATTTGAATTGGAAATGCATTGCATCTATAAATCTATTGAGGCAGAATTGATGTCTTTTTGACATTGAGTTTTCCTACTATGAACATGGACATATTATTGTACCCCCAAACAAGAAGCTATTATGAAGTGAGAGTGAAAATAGCAAAGAGCTCTGAACAAGATTTATAAAAAGAATATTTTATAGACAGCTGCCGGGCAGAATAAAAGTGGCTCAGAGCTGAGTCACTGGTTTGGAAGATAGGATGAGGCAGTCTGCTATCACGCAGAACAGGAATACAAAGAGAAATAGTAAGGGAAAAATTAAGAGACATGGATGATTGATTCAAGAAATAAAGTAATTACCTAATAATGTCTAATCCAGAAAGTGATGAGAGAAAAAAAGAGTAGGGGGAAAAAATGATTAAAAGACAATAGAAGAAGGGCACCTGGGTGGCGCAGGGGGTTGAGTATCTGACTCTTGATTTCAGCTCAGGTCATGTTCTCAAGGCCCTCGTTGGGCTCTGTGCTCAATGGAGAGTCTGCTTGAGATCCTCTCTCTCCCTCTGCACTTCCCCACTTGCATGCTCTTTCTTCCTAAAATAAATAAGTAAATCTTTTAAAAAATGACAAAATGCCTGGGTGGCGCAGTCGTTAAGCGTCTGCCTTCGGCTCAGGGTGTGATCCCAGTGTTCTGGGATCGAGCCCCACATCGGGCTCCTCCGCTGGGAGCCTGCTTCTTCCTCTCCCACTCCCCCCGCTTGTGTTCCCTCTCTCGCTGGCTGTCTCTCTGTCACATAAATAAATAAAATCTTTAAAAAAAAAGAAAAAAAGAAGTTCGGCTGGCAGGGAGCCCCCCCTTCTCCTAAGCCAATCCTAAAAATGTATGGAAGAAAGGTGGGCTATTTCCAAAACACTGAGGATTAGACTGGCATCTGATTTATCATTTTTAAGTAAAATTCTTAAAGACAATGGGGTTTATTTGTTTTTCTGGTGCTGAGTTGTGTAAGTTCTTTACATAGTTTGGTTGTTAACCCTTTATCCGATATATCATTTGCAAGAACAAAGAAAGAAAGAGACAAACAAAAAACCAGACTCTTTCTTTTTTTTTTTAAACAAGACTCTTAAATACAGAGAACAAACTGATGGTTACCAGAAAGGAGGCGGTTGGGGGGACCGGTGATGTAGGTGATGGGGATTAAAGAGCACACTTGTCATGCTGAGCAGTGAGAAATGTATAGAATTGTCAAATCACTATCTCGTACGCCTGAAACTACCGTAACACCACATGTTAACTGTATTGGAATAATAACAAAGAAAAGACAATGGGGACAATATTTCCAAAGTTCTAAGGGAAAAGGATTCCAAGTTAAAAGTATGTTTTAAGCCAAATAGTTAAGAGAACAAGACAATCCCCACAAACATGCAGATTAAAAAAAAATTATATTACTTACAAATTGTTCCTTAAAGAAAGTCCTCTAGCACACACACCAGCAGAGCAAAAGTTGGGCCCCAGGACAAGGCAGGCACAGAACACAAGAGAAAGTGGAAGGTGACAAAGACCGGAAGCTTGTTGTCTTTATTTTGAATAAAACACAAGATTAAAAAGAGTCATAACAGGGAAAACATGGACACGATCTGGAGCTAAAACCTGGAAGAACTTAAATAATGTAGATTATTTACCAGGGAGGGACTGTAGAAAGAATTGTGCTAAAAGTCTTGTCTTTATGGTAAAGAGGTTATAGAATTAATTTTGGAAATTTACAGGAAAAAGAAAAGCATATATAATTATGTTTAGCAAAAAGTTTAAAGGTAATTACTCTTTTACCAGAAATAGAATGTAGCTATTCTGAACGTCTCAAATGAAAACGTGAAATACAAGAAGTGAACCAAATACAGCAGATTTCAAGAAGGAGCTAGAAACATCGAGATGAGGGAAATGGGGGAAAATGTCATTTCAGTAACTGTGAAGGAGTTAAAATTTGACTTAGAGCAAAAGCAAGAAATATGTTATAAGTTGATTTCTGGAAACGTATCCAAAACAACAGAAAAGGAAAATGAGCAAATGGACAGCCGTTTCAGAAAATAGATGATCAGAGATTCAAGAACAACGAAGTCACGCGAAATGCAGGGAGTCTGCCCTTGTTTTGCTGCGGTCGGCCACCCAGGGCTCGGTGTGCCAGGGAGTGCCTTGCACCAATACCATCGTAGCTATTTCACAGGTGAAAATATTGAGGTTCAGAGAAGGTAAACTGTTTGCCAAGGATCGTGAAGCCAGGACGTGGCAGAGCGGGAATGGAAGGGCTGGGTTCATAGCGACAGCCTCCCGTAAGCAGAGTACCAGCAAATAAAACCGTGCCAGCAGAGCGCTGTTTTCTCCCTATCTGGTCATCCTGTTCCCAAGAGAGCAAAAGGGTCCTCTGCCCCGCAGACTGGAGCTCCGGGGAGACACGCGGTCCCAAGTCCTCTCTGTCCCCATCTCCCTCCTTGTACGGCTCTGTTCTGAAATTGGAGCCTCTCCTCGGTCGTCCTGGAGATCGCACCGTGGCCATCTGGCTATTCCGAGAGAAAAGTCCTGTTCTCATGCTCCAGGACGAGTGAGAGCTCCAACTTGCTCAGAATGGACTTTCCCACGGGAAACTGTGGGTGCATAAAAGTGGGATCTTTGTTTGCAAAGACGTCCACCTCTCCTGCCCAGCGTCATCTCAAGAAGTGTGATAAATACCGATGCTTGACAGGGACTGTGCGGCCAGGGTGAGGCCCATTGTCCAGGCCTCTTTCCCTTGTATTCAGAGGCCGGTCGCTGATCCAGGCCCACTGTGGGGTGCAGACAATGCCACACTCTGTGCCCTGCCACGGGACCAGAAGGAAGAAAGAAATCCAGCGGGCGGATTGCAGGTATCAAAACATGCCAGTTTCATTTAACCCACAGACCGGTAGACAAAGGGTGAGGCGTAATGAGCTGTTGTTTGCAAATGCCGGAAGGTTCCCGCAGTGGGGTTTCTGCACAGCACTGTGGTTATTTTAAGACACGCAAGTCTGTGATAGAGAAGAAAATGCTCCCAGGGCCCAGCGCTTCCCAGGACTCCGTACTGGCTCAGCTTGAGTTCTCTCATCCTGCAAAGTCCTTCTTTCCAGATAAAATTCCTGCAGAGTATAGAGTCTGGATCCTGTGAACGGGGCCTCCAGGGGTGCCGCGGGGCCACCACAGTGTGGTCCAGACCCCAAGCACAGGTACTGACCGTTCCAGGATGTGGCCCCACCCGACCAGCCCAGCTCGTCTACCTCTCCCACCTGCCCCCTCCTGTCTTGCTCCAGACCTTTCCCGTTTTTCCCCCGCCTGCTTTGCCTAAACCGGCTCCCCATCCTTGCTCCTTTGGAAATCCTACCCCGGCGGCAGGGAGATCGTGGAGAGCACGCGATCTGGAATGAGAACCAGAGTCCGCGGATCAGTGCTGGCCTTTGCTTGTTGTGTGATCACTGATCGCACACAGCACGGTCACGCATGACATCGTCAGCCTCGCCGGGACACCAGTGGCAGCGGCAACAGATAATGATGAAGCAAGTGCTAAGATAAGCAGTTTCTCCCTGAGCCTTCATGTCAACACTTAGACGCTGTTGTCTGTGTTTTAGAAATGAGGGAAATATGGGCTGAAAGTTCGAAGAAGGCCCCATGTTGTATGATTCCAGTTAAAGGAAGCGCCCCGAGTTGGCAAATCCACAGAGAAAGAATGTAGATCCGTGGTCACTTACAGCTGGGGAGCAATAGCCGGCACAGACTTTCTTTTGGGGTGGTGAAAATATTTGGGAACCAGATGGTGATGGTCCCACAAGACAATGGATTTAGCAATGCCACGGAACTTCTCACTTCAAGATAGTTAAAGCGGTCAATTTTACATTACGTGTATTTTACCGCAATTTAAAAGAAGTTCACGGAACTCGTACGTGTCTGAGTCCAAGGCATGCCGTTTAAAATCATCGGGCTCTGAGGCTGCCTTACCTGACTGGGCTTTGCTTTGCCCAGCTGCGGAAACTGGAGAAGAAAATACCTCGCGGGTATCACGTAACTTGTGGGGCCCTGTGCAAAATGAGAATGCAGGGTCGCTTGTTAAAAATTTACTAGGAGTTTCAAGGTGATGACAGCAGAGCATTAGGCCAAGCGCTGGGGCCTTTTGAGCCCGGGGCCCTGGGTGGCTGCGTGAGGGCCCACGAAGCCGGCCCTATTCACAGGGCCATCCTGACGTCCACGCACGTAACCGTGCACGGATGTTACACTCGGAACTGGAAACGGGAAGGAACATCATCACAGAACCAAGGGGCTGCTGGGCTGCCCTCTCCATCCTGGCCAAGTGGGCCTCGCTAGATTTGTGCGTGGATGTCAGGATGGCCCTGCGATGGTCCTTTTTAGGAAGAGGCAAGTTAAGTCAGTGAGCTGGGACAGGGTCTTGTCACAGAATTCGTGCTCCAATGTTTATCAAACGCTGCACGGGTGGGGGGCCGTGTGACAGGACGCACAAAGGCAGGTGCACGGAAGGACTGTGGCACTGATGTCCAACGCCCCTCAGTGGGAAACTGGTGAAACCCTTAGCCACGTGTCGTGTAAAAGAGTCTTTGTACCGGACGCACCTGGATCCAGTCTTGCTTTGTCAGGACCCCTATCTTCCCACCCCTGCAACGTCCACAACAGCTCCCCCCCACCCCGCCTCTGCACCAGGTTTTGCCTTGGGGACATTGGTTGCAGCACAGAGCTTGTCCGCCTCCCCCTTGGCCGCTGTTTGAGGTTTTGGCTTGCAGATGGACGTCATCCTCTGTCTACAGCAACTCCTGTTCTGGCCGAGGTGTCTTCCCTGAACGGCGCCGGCAGCAGTTGCTCTGAGAAGCCTCGGGTTGGCGCAGGGAGCGTGGGAACACGGTTTCTGGAAATGCAAGCCCGCGTGTGTTTGGGTGTCGCACCATCTGGAGCCGGGGTGAGAACTGTTACAGCTGCTCGTGTGGAAACCGGGTTTGTCTGTTTGTCTTGACGGGGCCAACGGACTGCCCTGGAGACAGGGTTCAAAGCCCGCACCTTCTGCCATTCCTGCCTCAGAAGGAGGCTCCCGCCACACCGGGGATGCTGGCTGTGGTCACCGGGACCTGAGCCCGTGGTCACATGGCCAAGTCCACGCCTGATGTCCTCTTGCATGAAGCTCTCCGTAAAGAGTGACTCCAAGCGCCAGAGTGGGAGCACTTCGTGCGTCACTGGAGGAGCCGCGTGGAATTTCAGAGCGTTGCCGTCAGTCTGCTTTCTTGCGCTCCCCCTGCTCCTTGGTCATTCCTTCTCATCCAGCCTCCTGTGGGCCGGGAGGGCTGCTTTTGGGAGGGAGCCCTGTTGGACCCCTCCTCTGTCTGCCTGTCAGGGCTTTGTGCTGTCTGGCCTTGCCTTCCTCTCTCCCTCCTCTGCCCCTGCATGGCCTGCCAGTCCTCCTTTCTCGTCTGAATCCCCCAGAGCAACGAGTCCTATGTGCTCTGAACATCTCCCTCTTCTCTGCTAGTTTTGTCTGTTTCTAGTCTGTCCCTCTTTGTGCTTCCACCCCGAGACATCACATGTTCCCCCAACAGGATATTTTCTTCCTGGGGGGAAGAATGGTGGCTCGCTCCCTCTGTATAGACAGAATAGGGTGCCTTGGAACCTTCCCTGCCACAGCCATGGACCAGTCTCACGTCCCCATCCTCCACGAGTCCAGGTCCCTAAGGGCTCTCTTTGGCTCCTGGTCTTTCTGCAACAGTAGACCTTTCACCACATTCCTGATGCTATTGTCAGACTTGTTCTTTCTGTAGAGCTCCAGAAACACTTGGAACACTCCCTCTAGCCCCTCTGTGACAGAGAAGCTCCCCTGCCCTGTGCACTGCGGTACCCACTGGGTGGGAAACGTGCCGCAGGGAGCAGACCTCTCCCTTTGGTTCTCCCTATGTGGCTGCATCCAGCTTGCAGATGGTGAAGGGAGGGACACATCTCCATGTGGTTCATATCGTACTCCGTCCTCCTGCTCTCTGGCCGGTGTTGCACATGCATTCCCAGGACACCCTGGGATGTTGCTTGTCCATGCTGGGCTCCTGACCCCCTTGAGGGCCCCTGATCTGACAGGCACCATTTAATCCAGAGGAAAAAAGGCATATTTAGGCAGGATTGTGCTTTTTACTGTGCGCTGCTGTTTTCTCGAGAACTCGAGCAGAGTGTTAAGCATTCATAGTTAGGTGTTTCTTTTCTCATTTTCAATCAAGAAATCATGAGAATAAGTACGCTATTCCTAGGGACCAGGGCCCAAGAACCACGCGCTTCACTGGTCAGTTAAGTGACGGGGGTGCTAACTGGTCTGCTTCTAGGGGTCATTAGTAAAGAGTCTCTAACAATGAGAATCGTCATCAAAATACTAATAACACCATGCTGGGTGCACAGTAAGCGTTGCCTAAAATAAGCATTTCCGAAATAAATATTTTCTAAGTGTTGAGGTATGGTAGCTATTTGCTGGAGAGAAGTCTGATTTATTAAAAAGAGAATCTTGTGATGAGTTCCTGGCGAGCAGAATGCTTTCGTGCGGTCTTGGGAGAGGGACGGCAAGGGCGGTTTGGAATGGTCAGGCCATGCGGATGAAGGTTCCTCTGACGCTCATTAAGGCCGGCTCACTGTCAGGTGTTCCCGAGCCAGCTCGAAAAGGTGGGAAGGCAGTTTTGTTTTTTTTTAATATTTAAGATCTGGTGTTTGGGGCTTGGTGCCAGGGCTCCTGGCAGATTTGAAATATCAAAGGATAAGACAAGGCCATCGGATTATAGGACCCGAGACCCTGCAGGATAAGATTCAAGAGGTCCAGCCTCAAGTTAATGAATCCTATCTCTCCATTGCATGCTCTGCACCACGTGTCAATAAAATGTGAAAGCGTGCCAGCAAAGATGTCTCAGATGTATTTTTATTTAAGCCCTTCGGGACCCCGTTAGAACTGTGACTTCAGCCTCGGAAGCAGAGCGAGGTCAGAGGGGTCCTGGTAACCAGCACGTGAAGCATTTGTGCACGTGAAAGAAGTCCATTCTTGTAACAGTCCTAGGAAAAGGGAATATCATTCTCCCCATTATACAGACGAGAACTGGGACCTGGTAAAGTCGTGCAACTTCTCAAAGTGCCACGGCCAGAGTCACGGGGTTTGCACACTGTCCTGTCAGCTCCAAAGCCCGTGCTGTTTACCACCACCCTGCATGGAGCCCGTGGGATGGCTTAGTCGGTTGGCTGAGTCTGACATTCCGAAACAGACCAGGGGAAGTGGAGCCCCGGGGTTAGGGCAGCGCGTCACAGCCCAGAACAGCCTCTTGGAGTGTTTAACTTGTACCAAGTAAGTGGCTGCAAAGAGCTCAGTGCAATTTGTTTCTCGCTGTGACTTCACACCTGCACCCAGGAGTCCAGAAATAACACCATTCAGCCCTGATCGCTGTTTCGCAGATACTCGTGCGACACTCAACAGATGTCGTTTGATTCTGCAATGTTTCCAACTGTCAGAGCTGAAAAAGCAATAAATAATAATGCTCCCACATTTACATAGCAATTGAACACACTGCCTAGTAAAATAATTTTGTTTCTTTCCATTTCGATATTTTGTAATGTCTTCTAGTTCTCAGGACTTTTGCATATCATTCCCAGGATGCTCGTGGTGAGCAAATATTTAGACTACATGGACATTATTCAGTTTTAGAACATATTTTTTTTTCAGGAAAATAAATGTTACTTAAAGCAGATGGTGCTACTGTGTCTGACGCATAGCTCGCAAGCCTCCTTCATTTCTTTCTGCTTTCTTTGTTCGGCGCTCTCTTTACAACAGCTCTCAAGGCAACCACAGATGTGGGTGAGGTATTTCCCATCTTTCCTGCTCCCTACACAAGGTTTGTACAGAAGGAAGCTAATCCCAAACCAACCCCAAGTGCGTTACCCTTTAGTTGAAATGTTCTGTCCCTGTCAGACCATTTCTCCAAAGGCTCAAGGAGCCGCGACACTACTTTGTTGTGACAAACTTACATGACACCACAAAGCGCTTGAAAGGAGCAGACGTGGGCTCACATCTGGAAGGACTTCTTGCTATCCTGGATTTTTGATACAACGTTGGTTGTGACTCCTGAGGCTTTTGTCATTTCAGACTTTGTCAGCATGAACTTAAGACGAGGATTCCCTCCAGCCCCCGAGAGACAGGGCGCTTGTGGTATCAACTGTGGGTCGATTTCAGAATCCATGCGCATTCTCCAGCGTGCTCAGGATTTGTGTTCTGCGGGGAGAAACACAAAGGTCGTGGCACCATCAAGAACTGCAGCCTGGGCAACAAAGGGGCAGCTTAGAAGCCGCTTCCCCGAGTCGATACCCTTTGGAAAAAGCAGGGTTAGCAAGATGCTGTGCTTAATAGCGAAGAGCTGCATTTCTCTTAATTTAGCTACCCTGATTATTGAAAAATGGTTACAGGAAGATTAAGCTGTAAGTGTAATGGCATTAGCAAATAGCACAGGGACAGGGTGATTCATCAATCTGCAAGGCGCTGGGCGTCCCGACTCCACTTCCTGCGACTTTATTATTAATACTAATGAACCATCACAGCCGGGCTTTCTGGGCGGCTCTCATTGTGGGGTTCCAAGGCAGCGTCCTGATATGAACCTGTTCTCTTGCACGCCTTCGCCGTTCTGCAGTTCAAAGCGAGTGAGTAGCCAAGGGAGGGCGGTGGCTCACGGGTGAGTGTGACAAGCAGGGTGAGATCTTCAGTCTCAGCTCGGTGGAGATGCCTCCCGGTGGGCGCTGGAAAGAGCCCCAGAGGACAGGCAGTGAGGGGTCTGTGCCTGGCTTTGGAAAGGCTCACGGGCTCTGGCTCTGTCACTTCCTAAGTGTCAGTTGACCCATCTGTCGAATGGGGTAAGGGATAGAGGGACATAAATACTTTGAGACTGTCCAGGTCACACTGGAGAAGTTGTTTAAGCCACAGCACTTAGCAAGTGATCAATGATTTCATCCTCCGCTTCCTACTTGCAAAATGGGCAAGCCAGGCTTGCTCCTGCTCACGCAGGTTTCCTGAGAAACAAACGAGGTCCAGCAGATTTATCTAGCAGCTCTTACTCTCTGAGAGGTGTCCGGTGCCATTCTGCAGCTGAGCCCATGAGCCCGGGGCCCAGTCCTTGATATCCACACGCAAGCTGGCAATAGAAGAAACACTTGGTAAAACTCTGTGTGAGAAGGGAAGGGGTACAAAGAGTGCCGTGGACCCAGAAGAAGGGAGAAGGGAAATCTTCCTGGGTTCGCGCATTCATTCATTCATTTATTCATTCGAGAAATTTAACTGAGCTTCTGCTATGTGTCTGGCATTATTCTAGGTGCTGGGATTAGAGAGTAAACAGGCCAGCTCCTTTGTGCTGATTTCCTTCCAGAGAGAGGCAGCAACGTCAGTACGAATAGATTTGAAATGTCAGGCGCAGGGGCTGCCTGGGCGGCTTCTCTCCCAGGCTCCTGACACTGCAGGAGCCGTGACTGAGCCGGGCCCACCTGCCACGCCCTGAAATCCGTCACCGCATTTGCTCCCAGGCCACATTGCCTGCGGACTGCTCCCTACCGAGGACCGAGTGTGGCAGGGGTGATAACACAGACCCTACTGCTGGGAGAGAAGGGACTGTCTTCCTCAGCCCACTGTGGCTCATGGACTCTCCAGCATTTCTGCTGAACTACCAGAGAACTCCAGGCTGGCTAGGACCTTGCCCGCCTCCGCCCTGCTCGCCTCCACCTGGTCACACCTGCATGTGTGTCTGCTGCTCTCTCCCAGTCTTTGCGGGCTGCCCCCAGGTCCTTCCACAGACATTTCTCCTAATGAAACCCTGCTTGCTCAGTCCCCTCCCGGTGTCTGCTTCAGGGAGAACCCACATCAATGACATGTTTTATAGAATAAAGCAGGGAAAAGGTAAACAGAGGGGTGGAGGGTAGGGAGCAAGCCATTTGAGCCCAGGAGGGCTCTTAGCAGAGAGAGGTCCAAGGGTGGTGCTCCTGAGAGAGGATCTTAGTGGGGTGTGTGCAGCACAGGGAGGAGCCTGGAGCAGTGAGTGACGGATGATCGCCGAGGAAGGGACCGAGGCACGTGTGTAGTGGCGTGAACCTCCCATCATAGAATCACACAGAGCACCTTCACTGCCCTCAAAACTCCCCGTCCTCCTTCTGTTCGTCCCTCCTCCCCCCAAACCCCACAACCACGGATCTTTTTACAGCCTATAGTTTCGCCTTTTCCAGAATGTCGCATAGTTAGAATCAGGCAGTGGGTAACCTTCAGATTGACTTCTTTCACTCACTAATATGCATTTAATGTTCCTCCATATCTTTTCATGGCTTTTTCCTACAGAATCATATTCCACTGTCTGGATAGACAACAGATTATTTACCCGTTTCGCCTCCTGAAGGACATCTTGGTGGCTTCCAAGTTTGGGCGATTATCAATAGAGCTGCCTCAACATCCACGTGCAAGTTTTTGTGGGGACACAAGTTGTCAACGCCTCTGAGTAAATACCAAGGGATGTGGCTGCTGGATCATATGGTAAGAGCGTGTTTAGTTCTGTAAGAAACCACCAACCTGTCTTCCAAGGCGGCCGCGCCATGTTGCATCCCCACCGGCAGTGAACGAGGCTCCCTGGGGCTCCGCGTCGCCCCAGCATTCGGTGTTGGCGGTGTTCTGGATTTTGGCCCTTCTAGTAGGTGTGTAGTGATATCTCGTTGTTGTTTTAACTCTCAGTCCCCGGTGAGAGATGACGTGCCGCGTCTTCGCACATGCTCACTTGCCGTCTGTGTGTCTCCTTTGGGGAGGTGTCTGTCCAGGTCTTTGGCCCATGTTGTACCTGAGTTCTTTGTCCTCTTACTGTTGAGTGTTAACGCTTCTTGGAGAATCCGGTAACAGTCCTTTATCAGATGTCTTTTCACGTGTTTTCTTCCAGTCTGTGGTTTGTCTTCTCATTCCCTCGACACTTTCTTCTTCAGAAGTTTTTCATTTTCATGACATTTACTTTCTTGCACGGATCCTGCGTTTGGTGTGCACCTAAAAAGTTGTCACCATACCCAAGATCATCCTGCTTTCCTCCTCTGTGATCTTCCATTTCTATCAGTTGGTGTTTCATTTTTAAGCCTGTGATCCATTTTGAGTTAAATTGTTGTGAAGGGTGTATAGCCTGTGTCCAGATTCCGGGTGTTGGTGGTGTGTTGGTTTGTTTTTTGTATGAGGCTGTCCAGTTGCCCCAACACTATTGGTTTGAGGGATTTTGCTCCATGGCGCTGCCCTTGCTCAAAATGTTACAGATGAGTTTGTCACAGGTGAGTTGACTACTTCTGTGGGTCTCTTTCTGGGCTCTTTCTTCTGTTCCACTGATCGATTTGTCCATTCTTTTGTCAGCTCCCCCCTGTCGTGATCACCGTAGCTTCACAGTAACTCGTGACTTTGGATCGTGTCAGTCCTTCAACTCTGTTCTTCCTCAAAAATTGTGCTGATTTTAACTTACTATGTTGTGGCTGGCCTAGAGCGAAAGAATGAAATGATAAAGTATTTGCTGTTTTGTGTAAGGTTTCTTTTATTAGCTTACTTTCTGTTGAGATTCACCCACGTTGCTTCGTGTGCCCGTACTCTACTCCTGTTGTACTTCTGAGCAGTGACCCGTTGTATGGCTATAGGAAAGCCTGGTTCGCTCTTTTCCTGGTGATGGACCCTAGGGGCTATTTCCAGCTTTTGATCATTATGAATAAGCTCATATAAACATTCACACATAAACTTTTATAGACATATGCTTTTATTTCTCTGTAAGTAAATGCAGGAGTGCAATGTTTAGTGTTTTTTAAAATTTATGAGAAAATGTCCGTCTATTTTCCTAAGCGGTTTACCCTTCCACCCTACCCCGCCATAAACTGTGCACAAGAGTTCCTACTGCTTCTCATCCTTGCCCACAATTTGTGTTGTTAGCCCTTTTAATTTTAGCCATTCTGATTGTGTGAAGTTCTATCACATTGTGACTTTGGATTCATTGACAGGATATTGACTGATATTGACGTGGTAACTAGCGATGTTGGGTATTTTTGTCATGTGCTTACTGACCCTCCATATACCCTACATATACCTACATGTTTGTCCAAAGATTCGTTTCATTTTAATTGAATTATTTTATTTCTTTCCTTTTGCTTTTGAATAGTAGTTCTTCCTATATTCTATAATGCATTTTTTTCTTTTCTACGGCTTGCCCATTTATTTTATTCATTGAGTCCTTTATAATAAAGAATTTTAAGTATTGATGAAGTGTAATTGGTCTTTTTTTCTTTTACGGTTATTGCCATCTATGCCTAAGAACATGTTGCTTACCCCCAAGTCACAGAATAATGTCCTATAAATTTTTCTTCCAGCAACTTTGTAGTTTTAAGTTTTATGTTTTGTCTGTTAGGAAACTTGGATGAAATTTTGTGTAGGGTATGAGGTTGAGATCAAGATTCATGTTTTACAGAGTGGATATCTGGTTGTTGCAGTGCCATTTGTCAAAAGGGGTATCGTTTCCCCCACTGAATTACCTTGACATCTCGGATGGATATCAGTAAATGAAGTTTCATGATTCATGACCAAACATGTGTGTACTCTAGACTTTATATTCTGCTTTACTGGTCTAATGTCTATTCTTATGCCAATAATCACATGACCTTGGAATCAGGTGTTCTAATTCTTCTAACTTTGTTGTTGTTTTTTCAACATTCTAGGTCTTTTGCATTTTCATATAAATTTCAGATTCAGCTCAAGAAATCTTACATAAATGCCCGCTGGAATTTAGATTGTGATTAAATTGAATCTTACAGATCGATTTTGAGAGAATTAGTATCTTAACCATATTAGATCCTCCAGTCCGTGGACATCTCTATTTACTTAGATCTTCTTTCATTAGTTTTAGTTATGTTTTGTAGTTTTCAGTGTGGAGCTCCTGCATATCTTTTATTAAATTTATGCCGGACTGTTTTATAATTTCTGAAGCTATTATAAATTGAATTGATTTTTAAACTAAGTTTTCAATTGTTCATTTCTAGTTTATAAAACTATAATCGATTTGTGTGTGTTGAGCTTTCCTCCTATGACATTGATATATTTACTTAAGGATTATGGAAGTTGCTCATAGATTTCTTAGTATCTCCTATTTAAAAAATCATGCCAACTGTGAGCAGAGATAGCTGTTCTCCTTCCTTCCTAACATTCGTGCCTTTGTTTTTCTTGACTCATTGCAATGTCTTGGATCTTACTCATATGGAATACAGAAGAGAAGAGTGAACACCTTGCCCTATTCTCATCTTGGGAGGGAAGCAGCGAATAATAAAACATTGAGTATGGAGTTGGCTTTAGGTTTTTTCATTTTGTTTTGTTTGTTATATGACCCTTTTCAGATTCGGAAATTTTCAAAATCTAATTTAGTGAGTTTTAACATTAATTGGTGTTAAATTTTGTCAGGTGTTTTTTGTGAATTTACTTAAATGGACATCTGGTTTAATTGTATTAATATGGAATATTGTTGATTGATTTGCAAATATTAAATCAACCTTGAATTTTTATTATAACCTGGTGTATTTTTATGTATATTGCTGATTTTCATTTACTAAAACTTTTTTTTTCTTTATTTCTTTCAATAGTTTTTTCATGTCTTAGTATATTAGTTATGATGCCCTCATAAAACAAATTGGGGTGTATTTCTTACCTCTTTATGTTCTGGGAGAATTTATGGAGGATTGGTATGATTTTTACCTTGAATGCTTGATGTAATTCACCAACATCACCATCTGGGCCTGAAGCTTTACCTGTCAGAAGACTATTGAAAATGAAATCCACTTATTTAATACATAACTGGGCTATTTGGGCTTTCTATTTCATCTTATATCAGTTTTGATAAGTTGTATATTTCAAGAAACATGTCCATTCAATCTAAGTTGTTAAATTTATCAGCAAAAGTGTTCTTAGTATTCTCTTCCCATTTCTCTAATATCTGTAGGGTTTGTAATAATCTACCCTCCTGTGATCCTAACATTAATTTGTGTTGTATCTGTTTATTCTTGATTTGTTAGCTTCAGATTTTGATTTTTCAAAATTTTCATTATTTTTTGTTTTATTGTTTTCTATTTTAATGATTTCTGCTCTTATATTCTTTCTATTTATATACTTTTCCTTTGCTTTCACTGGCATTTTTTGGTTGAATTTTAGACCAGTGATTTCGGAACTTGTCCCTCTCTAGCACAAATATTTAAAGCTGTGCATTTCCTTATGTTTCTATTTTAGTAGCATCCCACAAACTTTGTCACATTATATTTTCATTATCACTCAATATCTTTGTGCTGGACCATAGGCCAAAACTCTGCTCAGTCCCCTTGGACTTGGCTGGCTGCTTGGAGACACACACACACACACACACACACACACACACACACACACACACAGCTCAGGGATCATCCAGAGATTTTGGCAGCAATTATATGCAGAATATTTTGTTTCTTTTTGTGGCTTTCTTCATTCTAGGAGGTCCCCTCCTCCATTTTTCTAATTGATGATATTGCTTTGAACTCTTCCTCTGGCTTTTCAAGGCTGTTGGATGTTGGCTCCTTTCTGGGTTTTACCCACCTGGTATCTCTGATGAGGTCCTGACATCAGGAAAAAGGAAAACTACCCAGTACAGTTCCCTTCTTTCCAGTACTGACTTCCCTCCAGTCTCTGCCTGTTTGTGGCCACTCTCCAGTGTCTTCCAAAATCTATGGTTGTTATTGGTGGAAGGTCTGTCTGATAGAAGCTGCTCTGCCATTACTGGAAGAAGAATATTGCTGGATTTATTTTAGTGACTTTGAAAAGAACAAGTTTAGAAACACAGAGGGGAGTCTGATTATTGGAAGTCAGAGAGTAAATGCTTGGTGAAGAAGTGGAGGGTACAAATGTAAGAGTGTTTATTTTTAATTTTTTTAAAGATTTTATTTATTTATTTGACAGAGAGAGAGACAGCCAGCGAGAGAGGGAACACAAACAGGGGGAGTGGGAGAGGAAGAAGCAGGCTCCCAGTGGAGGAGGGAGCCTGATGCGGGGCTCGATCCCAGGACCCTGGGATCATGCCCTGAGCTGAAGGCAGACGCTTAACAACTGAGCCACCCATGTGCCCCTGTAAGAGTGTTTTAAACAAAAGACAGGTGATACTTGGAGATTGTGTACCTATGTAGATGAGGAGAAGGCTTATCTTGTTTACCAGTGTATCCCAGTCCACCCCATGCCTGCCACCATCTCTAGCCCATGTTAGGTGATTAATATTTGTTGTAAAACTTTATGCTTGTTGTTTTGTATAGATCTGAATGCTCTATGCATATTTTATATCCAGATTCTATAGTTTATGTATAAGAACTGCCATAATTAGAATTTAAGATGGGCTACATGTAACGGGGACATAAAATAACAACTTCAAAAAAGTAAAAGTAAAAGTTTGTTTTGCCCCCATGTAGATTTCCAAACTGATATGATCCTTGTCTTCTGCAAAGCCATCCAGGGGCTCAGGCTTTTTCTGTATCAATACTCTTCCATGCCTTCAGTGTTGTCCTATATTTAAAGAAAAGAACACAGGTGTTGCCCACTTGTCGCTTCTGTTCATATTCTATGGGCCATGATTTAGTCAGATAGTCATATCGAACTGCAAAGGGGGCTGAGAAGAGTAGTCTTTCCTCTGGGCAGCTACTTAACCAGTAGAAAATCTATTACAGTGGAGAACAGATATTGAGGGACTAGTTCAATCTCAATAGCCAAAAATAAATAAATAAATAAATAAAATAAAATAAATCAGGATAACCATGTAGTAGGCCTTTTATATTCAATTTCATTCCTTCTTTTGGAGTTTCACTTTTACTATTTGGAGAAGTTGTTCTAGGATCGCAATATGCACCCTTAACTTACTATAGGCATACTGCATTTTATTGCTCTTTATTGCACTTTGCCTATATTGATTTCTTACAAATTGAAGGTTATGGAAACCTTGCATCAAGCAAGTCTATTGGCACCGATTTCCCAACATTTGGAAAGTGAGCATTTGCTTACTTCATGTCTCTGTGACACATTTTGGTAATTATCACAGTGTTTCAAACCTTTCCATTATTATTAGATCATATTACGGTGATCTGTGATCAGCGATTATGAATCACTGAAATTTCAAGTGAGGGTTAGCATTTTTAGCAATAAAGTCATTGTAATCAAGCTATGTAAATTATTGCTTTAGACATAATGCTATTGTACACTTAGTAGATTGCAGTATAGTGTACACACAACTTTTATATGCACTGGGAAACAACAGATTCATTTGGCTTGCTTTACTGTGAAATTTCTTTATTGTGGTGGTCTGGACCCAGACCCAGAACATCTCTGAGGTGTGCCTGTACTTTCTACTTAGACACAGTATCATTTCACTCTCCAAAAAGATAAGAACTTTACAAAAATATGATTTATATTCCCACCTTATCCTTTGTGCTATTGTTATAATAATAAATCTTACTTCTCTATCATGATGATACTATTTTCCTTTAAACAATAATTTGCCTTCTAAAGAAATTAATAGAATAAAGAAACTGTATATTTTAAATATGTAGTCATGTATTTACCGTCTTCTGTGTTCTGTATTCCTTTCTGTGAATATGTGTTTCTAGCTGGCACCATTTCTCTTGAGCTTAAAATACTTTATTTAGTATTTCTTATAGTGCAGTTCAGATGGCGACATATTTTCTCAATCTATTTTTTTTTAAATTTCACTCTCATTTTTGAAAGATTCTTCCACTAGATATAGAATGCTGTATTGACAGTTGTTTTCCTTTAGTGCTTCGAAGTGGTGATGCCATTGTTTTCTGGCCCTCGTTCTTTCTGATGAGAAGCCAGCAGTCATTCATGTTGTTTAACATGTTGTATGTAATATGCAGCTTTTAGCCGGCTTCTTCAAAGACTTTTTCCTTTAACTTTGGTTTTCAGCATTTTGATCATGATGTATCTGGACATGATTTTCTTTGTATTTATTATACTGCTTGGGGTTTGCTGCCCTTCTCAGATTTGTCAGTTATTTTTTTTCACTAAATATGTGAACATTTTGGTTATTATGTTTTAAAATATTTTTTTCCTGTCCCATTTTCTGTTTCTTCTTTCCTTTTAGGATCTATGTGAGATCACTTGAAATTATCCCACAGGTCACTGAGGCTTACTTCAAATGTTTTAAACTCATTCTTATCTTCTTGTCCTCAGCTTGGATAAATTCCATTTCTTTTAAAATGCTCTGACACCTTCCTTTTCTGTCTTCAATCTCAGTTGAGCTCATTCAGTATTTTTTAAAATTTTAGATACTATAGTTTTTAATTCCAGAATTTCCATTTGGTTCTTTTTAATTGTTTCATTTTCGCTGATCTTTATCGTAGCTGTTTTCAATCTTTGTCTGTTGATTCCAACATTCTTGTCATCAAGGAGATATTTCTATTGAATATTTTCCTCTTGATCATGGAAAACATTTTCCTGGTTTTACACATGGCTAGTAATGTTGTTAATGCTGGACACTGTGTGATTCATTATAAGGAGTCTGTATTACGTTGTCTTCCTTTAAAGAACGCTGAGCCTTATTTAGTCTGATAGTTGATTTATAGGCTGCTCTCCGTAATCCTATCTGTTTGGTTGTAGGTTTTTTTGGGGAGGAGGAAGGGATATCTAGGGTAGCTCTTACTCTGGGTCATGGTTCTGACTCTTAATGTATACCTTTTCAGGTGTCTTAACTGAAACTACAGAGGATTAATTAGGACTCCTCCATGTAATGTGAGATTTCTAGTATTGCTATTCTTCTCTCAACCTCATAGAAGCTATTTTAGGGTAAGATTTGAGGAGTCTTACCTCTTGTGGATACATCCAGCCATTGGCCAACCACCCATGGGGAACCCCTTCTGTACATCTATTATAGATCCTTCCTTTCCAGTATTCTGCCTCACAAATTCCAGCTGCTTCAGTGACACCAAACTCTAATCTCTACCTCTTCATCTCAGTGGGGCCACTGTGCTTTTCCTTGTCCCCAGGAAGAAAGCTGGGATGAATGTCAAGTTCACCTCATGTTTTCCTATCTCGGAGATTTCATTCCTTCACTATTTTCCAGTCCTGGAAACATTTACCTTATATATTTTATCCAAGTTTATCAATGTGTATAGACGGGAAAGTTCAGGATGACTTCTTTGTCCTAGAAGTAGAAATTTTAGACCTTCTACTTCATCTCATGAAGAACATCCTTAAAGCAAGCATGGCCAGACCCTCTTCCTTTTCATGGCCCAGTACTGAATCTGGTCCAATGAGGCACCTGTCATGTAGTTGACTCACTGTGTAGGACTGTGGGTTGTAACCCTGGAAATCACTGCCATTCTCCAACTTTCCCTTCCCCATTTCCCCCACAACATTATCTGCCACTTAGAGGGGTGATTTCTTAGAACAAAATGTCCTTTTGGCTGAGAAGTCCATCATACTCTGGCTCTCATCTTCTTTTCCAGCCTTATTTTCAATATCTCCTCTTGAGGAACAGACACTAAACTTATCCACTCACTATCCCTGTCTTGTCTCCACATTTCAACTGTAAGATGTTACAACCTCCCCTGACTACCCTAGACTGAAGCAATCATTCTCCACTCTGGCCTCTTGTCTTTACTGTCTGAACAATTCACTTAGCAATTAATCATGTCTTGTCTTAGGCTATCTCTTCTCTCATTGTCTAGAACTGACATTTGATTCTCTTATTATATAATTTTTTTTTGCAAAAATACCTTGCCTCCCCACTACAATGTAAGCTTCTTGATGGCAGGGCCCATGATCTATGGCCTATACCCTATCTAGCATAGCATTTGGCACACATATTTGATCATGGTCACATGCTTGCTAATGAGAATGTTGGCTCAGCCTGGGACATAGGCAATTATACTTGCAGAAGAGTCAAATCGGATGCTAATGCATTAATTTCATTAGGCCTAGTTCCTACTTAGTCCCAAATTACTTGTCCTTTTGGATCAAGAAAGGAGGCTTGTTTGTTGCCCCTACTCTTGAGCCTTATGTTCAGACAGAGGAACTCTTATGAATTCTGGACTTTATCTTACCACAGTAGAGAGTACCATTAACCAGCTGAGCTGGTTCTGGTTTCCTTCTCTACTTTTTTCATTAGATGGTTGTGTTTGACTCATACATAGGACACAACAAGCAATAAAGAGTTGATTCTCTGCCTCCTCCTTGTCTATCAGCCTTTCAGATGCCTAATAATGGAGGTCCCAGCTGATGGCACCAGTACAAGAGGCACTACAGGGAGGGGCAAATGGGGAGGAGGGAACCTGTTTTCCTGGGGGATACTGGTTAGCTGAAAGTTTCAGCAGCTAATAAGAAAATTCTCTAACTCAAATCATATTCCTTTGTTTTCAGCCATTGATTCTAATATGACCATCTCAGGGCAGTTAGTGGCAAGTGTGTGTAAGTCCCAAAAGTGTTCTCCAGATTCCTGAAGGCTTTGCTCAGCTGATTAAGAAATATTTTCTTTGAAACCTTAAAGAAATGTAGGAGAGGTTGCCAGAATATAAGGACTAACTTAAGGTGGCCGTGTCCTATTGCTGCCAGCTCCAAAATCCACACCTGTTGGCTGCAGGCATATTGGTCCTTGTGGTGGAAGGAAAAATGTGTTTCCTCATATCCTAGGAAGTATCTGGGTTTCCTAGAGCATTTTTACAATGAATTTTTATTTATATCTCTCTTCCTCTCTCTCTCTCTCCCCACCAATCTCTTTCTCTTTCTCTCTTTTCTATCTCCCCTTCCCTCTCTTATTCTATCACTTGAAAATTCCTATAGCTGCAAGTCAACTGAGAGCAGCTTAGGCCATGTGCCCACTGGTCCCAGCTAATAAGAAGTCTGGCAGAAGTCAATGCCAGGGTTAGGTCAGTGCTTGGCAAGGCCAGGGCTCTGGGTTGATGGTTTCTATTAACTTTTGACCTTTGCCTTATAATTTCAAAATGGCAGCCCGGTTACAAGCATTGAAACCTCATGCCATTGTGTTCATCAGGGTTAAGGGAATAGGAAGAAAAATAACAAAGGAAATTTCCCCTCTTACTCCTCTCGTCTTTATCAAGAAGGATACCTTTCCTAATTGCCCCAAATAGACCTTCCCTTAAGTCACTGGAGACAGTGGGCAAAGAGGAGCTAGAGTCCGATGGTAGGCTTAGAGCATAATGCATCTTTAGGCCTGGGAAGAGGACTAACCTTTCTTAAGTACATAAATATCTGTGCCCTAAGCTGAACAAATTTGGAGTTACCACAGCAAAAGTAGGTGAAAAATAGCTGTGGGGAAAGGGTTTAATGTTCTATGTCTCTCCCTCCTTCCCTGAGGAGGGCGGAAAATAAAGGTAACACACAGAAAAGAACCCTGCCTGGTTTTCAGTGAACCCCCTACAACAGATTGTTGCATGGGAGAAAACATGCAGTTTGGAATAAGAAGGGTTAGGTTCAAATCCTGGCTTTGCTATCTGTTAGCTCTAAGATTTGAGCAGGTTACTTAACACACCCAGTCTCAGTTCATATATATTTATATATATATATATATATATATATATATATATATATATAAAATCAGGGTTAATGGTGTTGGTGAAGATGTGGACAAGCATAGTGACCATTGTCTGAGGTTTCTGTGTATGCCAGTCACTGTTCTAAAATGCCTTCTGTGGGAATGACACCCTGTATGGTCCCTACCCAAGACTGTGGGTTGGACCTGTGAATATGATGGGTGTCACTTCTAAGTCTTACGATATGGCAAAGGAGAAATGACTTAAATAAGGCCCTAATCAGTTGATTCTGAGTTAAACAAAAGGGATATTATTTTGGGTGGACCTGACCCAACTGGGTGACCCCTTTAAAATATAGCCCAGGAATTCCTTGAAGTCAGAAGTTCTGAAAAACAGAGACTTTCTCTTGTTGGCTTTGAAGAAGCAAGCTTCCATGAGTTCTGCAACCTCCAGGAAATTCTGTCAACCAGGCAAGAGAGCTTGAAAGTGGACCCTTCCTCAGTCAAGCCTCCAGATGAGAACACAGTCGGCCAACACCTTGATTTCAGCCTGGTAAAAAACCCTGAGAAGAGAACCCAGCTACACTGTGTCAAATTGCTGCCTACAGAAACCATAACATAATAAAATGAGAGTGGTTTCAAGCCCCTGTATTGGTGGTAACTTGTTACACAGCAGTAGAAATTTAATAAAGGTGGTGTGCTAGACCTTTTATAGACCTTACAGGTGAATGCTTACCGTATCTCAACAGGGCTGAGATGATCATCTCTTGGATCCGTTGAAGGACAAATTACAAGGTGTGTGATGTCAGTTGTGTAGTGTGCAGATTATCCAGGCACATATGCTCTCTTTTGCTCTTGTTACCTACTTTCAGGTATGTCTCTGCTTCCTAGCTCCCTTAACTTAGAGAAGGCAGTTGGAGGGAAGTAGGTGAAACCCTAAGCTCATTGCATTTCTTGCTGACTGCATTAGCAAACAGAATGGCAGCTTACAAATACATTTGTCTGTTACTTTATGTTGCAAGTTCCTTCAAGACTGAGCCTGAAAATTCATCCTGGCACACAGTAGGTGTTCAATCTTCACGGATTGAATTGCATTATGGGAAGTGAATTGCGAAAGCTGGTTGAAATAAAACTTTTAAATTGTTTGAAGTTTTCCCTTTGCTCATGTTATGCCGAGCTTCAGTTGCAGCATGTAATTGGGTTTAGATGGTGCCCTACTCAGCATGAGTGTTGAGATTTGCAGTTCCCTGTCTGGGATGGCAAGGACAGAATTTTCATGTGCAGTGAGCTTCTCATCGACCTAAGCAGTGTGGAATCTCATCTCCTGCCACTGTAGTTCAGGGTCACTGGGATTATTAGCACATAAACAAGGAGATGCTTGTAGTTGGCAAATTCTGGAATACTGGATGCTTGCTCCTTTTGCACATTCACAGTTGGGGGAATCTGAAGTGGATGCAGGGGCACATATGTCTGGCTTTGACATCTTGTAATGGAGAAGCATGTTGCCCAATGACCTTATCGTTGAAGAGTGAGAGTATCTGATTTGGAAGTGAGTAAACAGCAAAGTTCTTTTGAGGGAGAGGGAGAAACAAACAAAATTAAGACAAGCCAGGGAGGCTGGATCCAGATGAACTGTGCCCATGGAGCTCAGGAAATTAACTCAGCATGGAGGTGACATCTTCCCAAGTGGTGTGTGCAGAGCTTAGAGCCATGTGACCCAGGGGAAGTCTGTCTCTTGCTGACTTTGAAATAGAGAGAATTCACTCTTCTGTGGATATTAGCTTGCACTGTAAACCATGACCTCTTCTCTGTGATCCCACCTGGCAGATTTAAAGGGTATTCGTCACATCAACTCATTGCATTGTCCTAGCCGTTCCTCTGCCTTTCAGCTCAATGAGTCTGGTTAACTGGTCTCAGCTAAGTAGGTGGGGCCAGTGCTTTTGCAGAGATGTGATCCGTGGTTCTGTCTGTTCTGTCAGTAAGTACCTAGCAAAGCTCTAGACCTCCTTTGAGATATGGCTTTAATTTCCCTCATCAAAGTCCTTTCTGGTGTGACATCCTTGCATTGGTATCACCCTTGTTAACGAGGACCACCTTCCACTTTCTTCTCCAGGTAAGCTGTTCAGTTTTATGCAGAATTGCCCCCCCTCACGTATTCATTTTAGTTTAGACCCATTTTTTCTTTTCTTTTTTTTAATTTAAATTCAATTAGCCCCAACATATAGTACATCATTAGTTTGGATGTAGAGTTCGATAATTCATCAGTTGCATATAACACCCAGTGCTCATCACACCATGGGCCCTCTTTAATGCCCATCATCCAGTTACCTCATCCCTCCACCCACCTCCCCTGCAGCAACCCTCAGTTTGTTTCCTGTGTCTCGTGGCTTGTCTCCTCTCTGATTACTTCAATTTTCTCTCCCTCCCCGTATGATCTTCTGCACTGATTCTTATATTCCACATAAGAGTGAAACCATATGATAATTGTCTTTCTCTGGTTGACTTATTTCTCTAACCCTAATTCCCTGAGCATAATACCCTCCAGTTTCGTCCATATCAATGCAAATGGAGAGTAGAGACCCTTTTTTCTTAATATTTTCCCTAATTCTTTGATTTCCTTTACATTTTAAAAATATTTAATATGAACTTGCTAGGAGTATTCTTTCTTGAGAATCAAATTGTTGTTTATGGCATTTCTGGAAACAAGAGAGTGGCGTTAGATTGGGTTGTGAGTTAAGGAAGTAAATGGCATTTGAAGGTGATGTGTTTGATTCCCAACCAGAGGCTCCCCATGGGCACTGGCCTGCAGCAGCCAGGAACACAGCAATATTACCCAATTTCCATATAACCAGCCTGTTAACATGCCAGCGGCCTCCGAGAGCCATGACTTGCAATGCTGGGAGAAAATAATGCTGAAATCAGTGGATAGAAAATGAGAGCTCTTCTGAGAATTGAACCGAGCCTGTGAGTATGTGATCAGGAAGGACATCTGCTGCCTGGGCTCAAGGGGGTCAGTGCCTTTCTGTGGATGAAGGTGGTGTGGCATCGGCATGTGGCTCTTCCTCGCTCTCTCAAGTCCAGGCTTCTGAACTTCCAAGTGTGGCTTGTAGGGTGGAGCGTGAGCTCTGGTTGGGTCACAGTGGAATCTGTCCCCATCAAGAAGGCAGCAGCTGGCCCATCAGGGGCTCCCTTGCTCTGCCATGGGCCGTGGGGTGGAGATGATGATAGGAACCAAGATCAAGTAACACAAAAAGAAGCAACACTTCTCACAGCAGGTGAGAAACTCCATGAAACTTCTCATTCCAAAGGCTGCAAGGTTGGCTAGCTCTTTGAACAGTTAGCGTAGGCAGAAGAGCAGATAAAATAGCTTCAGTAAGATTTTAAAGGGACACGGGATGTTGGGTGGGTAAGTGTTTATGAAGCTTCGAGATCTCCTGGTGCCCCCATAAACTCAGCACCCTAGATTGGCTTGAAGCATGCATCCAACTTGAAATAGTTCTGCTTTTGTGGGTTCATCCATTTTTCTTGTTTAAAGCTGCTCTTCAAAAACATATCTTACAGACATTGTGGTTCTAGCACTCTGAGCCTTCTTAGCAACCCCCTCCCCACCCCACGGAAAAATCACTTCAGCCCATAAATATGCATCAGGTGCCTAGGGATTGCACTCCGGTGTGAGGCACATGAACAGGGATGAGGGAGCAGGCAGCAGGTGTCTGTGCTGCAGGCAGGACGGGGTGAGACCCAGCCCTTCTGGGGCGTGGTGATGGTGCACACTCTCACTAAGGCAACTAGAAACAAGTCTTCAAGTGAGGGAATCTGAGACATGAGCACAGACCTCCTGAGGTTGTGATGGACTTCCAAACACGTCGTCCGGACAAGCGCGAGTCAGAGGCAGTGAAGCTACGGCAGGGCGGGTGCTACAGGCTGGGCAGCTCTGGACCAGGTTTACGGACAAGGTGGGGCTTCAGGTCTTGAACTGGAATTCAGTGGGAGAATGATGATATGTGCAAAGGCATGGAGTAAACCAGCCTTCAACTCACTGGAAATGACCCAAGAGCTCCCTTCTGTGATGTGGGAGTGCCATTGCATTTTGTGGGGCATCCACTCCAGGCTCCAGAGTCCCTGGATGCAGTGGGGACTGTCCCAAACCTGCTATTTTTCTGAGCAAGGGTGCCCTGCTCCAGTTTCCCTCCCTCTGGATTTGGCCAGTGGGAGGTACATGCAAGAGGACAAGGGTGAGGGAGCAGCTATGTTTCCCAGCTCTCGCTCCTGCTTCACCACCACCGGAAATGGCTGTGACTTCTGCCAGGTGACCCCTTTCCCAGCACAGCTCTCACGGGGCTCCGGTAAACACAACCTGTGGTTGGTAAGGACTTTCCCTCTTGCTAGTTTTTGGGCAGCTTGCTGTCTCTCGTTGGCTCCTTTACCTTAATCTGCCCCCTGTCTTTTGTTTCCTGCTCGGACCTGGCTGATACACCCTCCTTTCCCCCCTACTCGAACAGCTGTATCAGGCAAGATTTCTCCACGAAAGTGACAGAAACCCATTTTGACATGTCTTAATTGAAGTGAATTTATTAGCACACAAACCTGAAAAGTCAGGGCATCTAAGTTCAGGCACGGCTGGATCCAGGTGCTCCTCATCTCTTGGTCTTCTTTTCACCATGCTGGCATCTTTCTTAGCCAAGCTCTTCACTCGCGGTCGAAAGATGGGGAAAAACAGTGTCAGGCTGACAGTTCTGTCGGCTGCGCCACCATAATGAAAAGATGACTGTTTTTTTTCCAGTGCAGTTCCAGCGGAAGTTTTGATATCCACTCTAACTGAGAGGCCCAGGTCATATGTCTACTCCTGGAATGAGGCCAGGAGATGTGGAGGTGGGAGGGAGCAGCACCATGGACACCCCCTACTCCACCGCATGGACTAAGGGTGGGGAAAGCCGATTTCTCCAATGGAGAACCGGGTGGAAGAGAATGCTGGGCAGGCAAGAACAAAAGACGCTGGCCATGAACCTGAACTTGGTTTATTGAGCCGTCTCAAGTTCACAGGAATTTTTTCCCCCCTGTTCTCCTTCATTAACCATGCTGTGTCGAACCCTCCTTTCCTGTTACTTAATGATGTCTTGGCAGATTTAATTGCTTTCTAGTTACTGTCAGTTATTAAAATCAATCCAGTCCTGTTTAAAATTCTTTTTTTAGTAAATGTTTCAAAAGTCTTCCTGACCCCATGTGGGCCAGACCCTCACCCGAGGAGCTCAGAGGAGGGCTGTGCGTGTGAAGGTCGGGGTGGTACAGAGTCCCCTCCCACCTCTTGCACTTTTCCGGGCTCTGACACACCTGGAGTCAGGGATCTAAAGGAAAAGAGACAGGAAAACAGTGGCCACTTAATGCAAAGAGCCGCTGGTGGGGGTGGGTGAGCTGCCTCTGGTCCTAAAATGCTTCTGCTGGTATTTGCCTCCACTGATGGTCTCTGCACAGAAGCTGAGTGTGCTTTTCTAGGGGTGCAGTGTTCACTCTTACTGCAAAAACCTCCATTACTGAGGATGACTCAAAAGAGGGGGTCCAGTTTCTATATCCCTCCCCCACTTCTGCACCTGCAGCGTCTCCACAACTCCTGCACTCTCCTTGAACCTCCAGAATCCTTCCCATAAAAGCACAAGAAGCCCAGAAGTTTTTTCTGTGCACTCGGAGGGCTGTGGGAGATCAGGATAAGGTGGGAGTTGCTCCTGCTACCTTCACAGACCCATTGCACGCCACTTCCATCGTGTCTGGCTGGGGCTGGGGTGTTTTTGTTTTTGGTTTTTGGTTTTGGTTTTGCTTTTTTACCAAGATTTCCACCTTCCAAGTAAACTACGGGCATGGATCTATGTCTGTATGTGCTTCCCCTCCAAAACTCAAAGGACTATTGCCATGTTCCTACGAGGACCTCTTCTGACCATGTGCCCTAGTACCGTAGTGGGACTGCAGGTCCTGCGGCTCAGCAAGACCAACCAGGGAATAAGCAAGTGTTTGGTAAATAAGCGACCAGAAAATCAATTGTGCAAACCTGCACACTTAAGAGATTCAGAGGGATGCTTCTAGTAATGACTCTGGGCAGCAAGTAGATCAGCCCCAAGCAAACCAAGGCAACTGCTTTCCTATCGTCTGTTAGTGATTCTTCTAAAGCCTCCCCCCTACGTGGTTTTAGGGAGAGAAGGGTAAAGCTCCCATCCCCCATGGGAAGGGGAGGAGATGAACTCTTACCTTAGCCCCACATTTCCACTCCATGACCTCTACCTGATAATCTTGGTAATGTTCTCTTTCTCTCCTAGTCCCCCCCGCCCCAATTTCTATATAGGCTCAGGAGGAGGCGTCAATGTGGCAGCTGGTCCCAGAAGTGATGCTACTTATGCCCGAGCGAGCTTAGGTGATGCTTCTTTATGGCTTCCCGGCTCTCTTTAGGTGTGTTGGAGGGTCCTTTATTTAGCTTTGAGGGCTCAGCAGCAATTGAGGGAGAACTGGAGCAGTCCCAGTTGGCATGTACCAGCCGTGTTTCTCAATCGCAAGCAACAGAAAAAAGCCTTTGGCCAATTTAGTAGAAAATGAGTTTATCCAAAGACATAGCCTACCCCAAAGGCCTCTGGGACAGTCAGAGAACCAGTCTGTCAGCTACACAGTGAAATCACACCCCATAACTGGTCCAGTGCCACCGACAGGTCAGTCCTGTTCCATGGCTGTGCTCTTAGAACCCCTGCCACCGAGGCCACTTAAAATGGAATGTAGCTGCTGCCCACCCCCCTCGTGCTAGAATCAATTCCCCCACATCCCTGCTTCTTTGTATGGTCAGCTGTCAAACCAAAACGTGAGCATGCATCTGGCTGCTGAAGCCTGAGTCCTGAGCTAAAGTCCCAGACCCAGAGGACAGGGAAGCAAGGACTGTGCCACCTCAATTTTTAGTCTCTAGGGTGAAAGGCTGGCTCTGTGTCCCCGGGAGAGTGTTTCTATAACATAGTGAGAAGGTTCAGATGCTGTGTGATCGAAAAGTATGCAATGTCTCACTCCTTAGGGTGATCAGCTAAGAGATGGCCCCCAAAGGTATCAGGTCCAAATTCCTCGAGCCTATGAATATGGTACCAGACATGGCAAAGGAACTTTGCAGATGGTATTAAAATGAGATGGGGACTTATCGTGATAAGGACTGAGTATTGTGTAGAACTGTACTCCTGAAACTAATACAACACTGTATGTTAATTATACTTCAATAAAAACATTGAGACGGGGCGATTACCCTGACTTAGGTGAGTGGATCGTCATGTAATCCCAAGGACCCTGGTAAGAAGGGGGTGGAAGGAGATGTGAAAAACAAAGTAAGAGGTGGGAAAGTTATGAGGTTGGGGCCATGAGCCAAGGAATGCAGGTGGCCTCCAGGAGCGAGAAACCGCAAGGAAGATTCCCGCCTAGAATCTACAGATCTGATTGTAGCCCCATAAGTCTTATTGTGGACTCCGGCCTCCAGGACTTCGAGAGAATGAATGGGTGTGGTTTTAAGCCACTGTGGTCATTTGTCACTGTAGCCACTGGAAACTAATACACCCAGCAAACATTTGTGGGTTGAACGAAAAAGAAGAGAGTGTTTTCCACCTATTTGCAAGCACACTGTGGCTGAGAACAGCGGGGTTTGGGGAGAAGGAAGAGCTGTCCCTGCCATGCAACCCGCGAGGGGCTTCCAGCTGTTCCTGCTGGAGAGAGAATCGTCTGAAAAGTACCCTTCTCTTGGCCTACGTGGCCTTGGAGTTTAAACAGTAAAAGAGAAAGATCTTTCCAAACCTCTCTTAGAGCAGCCAAAACCAGAAGTGTTTGGAGGCAAGAAGCCGCTTGCGGGCCCGTGATTGGAAAACAACTCATGCTTAGGGGCTTAAGGTATCTGGAGAAAACGACAATGTTTAGAGAGGAATTGTTGAGGAAATAGCTCTTATATCAGCTGGAAAATTCGTCACACACTGCTCCTGTTCCATTGGCAGTGATTTGCGCCTCTCTGTGAACCTCTTTTGGGGACGAAAGTCCCCTCAGTTGGAGGGGGCTCTGTGGTGTGCAAGTTCCCCAGCCTTGCTCACCACCCCACCCCACTCTCCAGGTGCTGTGGGAAGAATAGTGGGGTTAATGGGTTGCTGTAAGTTGTAGGGTGTGTGGATGGGGTGGGGGCCAGAGGGGGGCAGCAGAAACAGCTCCATGTTAGGCTTAATGTGGATTGCTTTAATATTAGAAATCAGAAAGGTATTAACCTCTTTCTCCTGTGGCTTATAGAAATACCTCTTCAAAAACCATCTTTTAAAATGGTGGCTCCAGGGGCGCCTGGGTGGCACAGCGGTTAAGCGTCTGCCTTCGGCTCAGGGCGCGATCCTGGCGTTCTGGGATCGAGCCCCACATCAGGCTCCTCTGCTGGGAGCCTGCTTCTTCCTCTCCCACTCCCCCTGCTTGTGTTCCCTCTCTCGCTGGCTTGGCTGTCTCTCTCTGTCAAATAAATAAATAAAATCTTTAAAAATAAATAAATAAATAAATAAATAAATAAATAAATAAATAAATAAAATGGTGGCTCCATTTCTGGTGAACTATGTATTTGAAGAAAATGATCAAGTCCTAGGTCTAGAGGAGAGGGGTCCTTGGGAACTCCCCGGTCCTGGGCACTGTCTCTGACTTCACTCTGCTGTCCCCCATCCTATTAGAGTCTTGGTTAACACCACGCATTTTTACATTATACCATTTATCTTAGTTATGATGAGATAGTGAGCTGGGTAATCATTTGCTTCGTGTCTGTCTACCCTATTGGAATGGAGGCTCGGTGGGCAGGCCCACAGCTGCCTTGTCCACACTGATACCCCCGCCCCATGCCCACCCTTCTGCTGCAGCATATCACATTGCCCAGTTCAGTCTTACTGCAATCATTCCTTTTTGAAATATCCAAGTTCGTTTCCTTGTGCTTGTGGATGGCACCCCTTTGGCCATTGGAATTCCCTGAACACTGTCAATGCCCTTTCGGTTGTTTTGTTCCCTGCATAGAGAGAGAGGGCGAGGAGATCTCCTTTCTCTGCCTTTATATTTCAATGTGAAGGGAAATGCAGTGGGATGGCATCCTGGCATATCCTCCTTACTTGGTGGGTCACTTCTCTAATTAGTGAGTTTAGGGAGGGAACTGGTCTTGCAGATCTCCTCCTTTGGGGTCCGCCTGCCTGTACAGATTCAACTGCAAGGTCTTTACCCTGCAGGGGGCTGGGTCCTTGCGTTTCATCTGGACCTGAAACTGGATGCTTGATTCTGCCGCACTCTAGAGTCAGTGTTGTAAAGTTCATTATAGAAGCACTCCTCCAAACCAGCCTTGATCTGCAACGATGCCGACATTCTGATCTTCATCTGCCTAATGCTGTTTCTATATCTTTGTAGTTCCAACGTTGGTCAGAGGACAAAGGGGTCATTTGTTGGACCCCTTTATTCCCTTGCACACAGCCTTAGAGACAGATCCATCCCCAGCGCCAAGAAGGTACCTGGCACATAGTAGGTGTTCCATTTATTTTTAGTTTTTAAATGATGCAGATATGAATGAATTTGATGCCTATTATAATAATTTGTAGAAAACAGCCCTCCTAAATATTTGTCGAAATAGTCCGTTCAGTTAACTAGACGTCTATGGAATCCCTACTAAGCGCACAGCATTTTTGTGGTCTGGGTTGTCTAGCCCACACAGCTAACACAGACCCGGGGAGAAACCAGGTCTGAAGGGACTGGATTGGGTTTGGAGTTACTCGTGTTTGTGACTTCAGCAAATGTCATTACCAGTCCTACAAGCCAACAAACCAATGGGATCCCTAAATCTGTTCAGAACTCACACTAATCAGAACCCTCAGCGGATGTCACCTGATGAGAGGAGACGGAAATGAATCCTGGTTTTTCCTTGTACTTCCACTTTTTGTCTCCCATCTGGGTTTGCCACTGCCAGAAACACGAGGTTTGACTCTTAAAAATAAAGATTTTACTACTCCGATTTTGAATGACATCACCATGCTTGACTTTAATGGTCTTGATGACCCAAGATCAACAGGGATTCGGAATCTATTATGCTGGTAGATAAATCAATCTGAATTAGATTATTTAAACAGCAACAAGCATGTGTGCACGTGTGTCTGCGTGTGTCCAAAGTTCTCTTGATTTAGAGGTTTGGATTTCTGAATGAGCCCGCGGCAGAATACCACTGAGGATGACTCCTTCTACGTGACCCCGCCTCAGTAAGTACGTTTCTTAATTGATGGATGGGTCTTGGTAGTGCTATTTGCAAGGACAGGCTCTTTTATTGGAAAGGATACAGATGTGCACTAATAGGAAATTATGGATCATTTCCTTGAAGAACTCTCTTTAGAATTTCAGGAAATGAGTGTTTGGGGAAATGGAATTTAAGATGTTAAAGCAGGTTTTCTGTGTAATTGGAGGCTTCCCAAGCTAGGCATGAGGCTTATCTAACATGCCTGTGCCCTCCAAATGAAACGTAGATGCTATTTCCATTTCATCAAGAAAATGTAAACAAAAAATTGTTTTCTTGTCTGTTTGGTTTTTAGAGTTTGTTAGGGGCTGAATGCTTATGCCCTTCCCCTCCAAATCCCCAAATTATGTTGAGATGCTAACCCCCAATGTGATAGTTTTACAAGGTGGGGACTTCGGGGGTGATTAGGTTGTGAAGATGGAGACCTCATGAATGAAGTTAGTGCTCTTATCAAAGAGAACCGTTGACCTCCCTCACCCCTTCCTCCACAGGAGGGCACAGTGAGAAGACACAGCCTATGAAACAGAAGGTGGGCCCCGAATCTGCCAGTGCCTTGACTTGGACTTCCAGCCTCCAAACTGTGAGAAATAAGTGTTTGTTGTTTAAGGCACCCAGTTTACGGCATTTTCGTGATAGCAGCCCAAACTGACCAATATAGTGTCAATACCAATACCAAGAAAGTACACCAATTAAACGCTCTAATTTCCTGATATTTGGGGATACAGAGCCCCAAATTCAGCTTCACGTCTAAAACATTATGCTAAATCTGTCAATATTTCAGTTAATAAATAGCATCTAGGAAATGGCTCTGCTAGATTGACCACACCTGAGGAAGCATCAGTGGCAGACTGTCCAAGGGCCCCTCTACCCAGAGCTGGGACCTGAGAACGTGCACTGTGTCTCTCTTCTTTACCCAACTGGTCAACACTTGGAAAGAATTTCAACTCCCGTGCTTGGTTTTATGTCTTGCTCCACTGATGAAAGTAGAGGAAAGGCAGTCATGTAGGAGGTGGTGCTGTGAGGGGACTGAAGATATTTGGTGATGGTGTGTGTGTCACTGAGGAAGTATTCCTAGAAACCCCCTCATAGAAGACTTAGGGATCTAATTGACTTAATTACAGGATGGAAGGAAGGGAATTACCATGCACATGCCGAGAGGGACCCAGATGTCACTTTGAATCATTTTGCCTCCTGGTAACTGTTTTCAAACAGGAGAAAGGAAGGGCTTGAAGCTTAAACAAAAGCAGCTCAGCTGGAAACAGATGTGCTCACTGACACTATGGCAACGTGAATGCACCCGCCGCAAACAACCGCAGCCAGCTCTCTGTCCCTGGCAGGCTTGCATTCAAGGTCAAGTTAACAATGCACAACATCTTCCATTGTGTGTACTGACACTGACGGACAGCAAGATGTGGACCAGCAGGGCAGTCACAGACGTGGATCCTATGAGCAATCAAAAGGGATTAATGGGTTTCTGAAGTTCTGGATTTCACTTACGCTGAAAATAAATATTTGTAAGTGCCCAGGGGTATATTCCAGGATAAAGAATATAGATACTTACACATACATACATACATATTATTTTACAGAATAGATCTAATCTTACTTTTTTTTTTTTAAGCAGGGCTACGGCTTTGCAAAGTGAAAGAACAGGAAATGGGCCAACACGCTATTTGAATAAATCCAAGTGGAAATTTCTAATCATTCTGGTGATTTGAAGGCTCAACTCCTCTCACCTTGACCTGTCCTGATAGGACATTGTGCCCTTATTTTCCTTTGGGAGTGTCAAAACTAGGTGACCATAGGGAGAAAGTGATTCCCACAAGACTACCCTAGAGGTGATGAGATTAGGACCCAGAATACCTGAGTGGTTAGTCTTTAATTCAGTCTTCATGGCCACACCATTCTCCAGAGGTTGCCCTTTGAACAGGAATTGCCTAATTAGTCAGTTAAACAATACATATTCCTACCGTTTAATCTAACACAGCTATCAGAGAACGGAAAGTGAAATATCCCTGGTACTGCTGTCACTCGTCAGCCCGCAGCATCTCTGGAGATACAGGCGTTGATGCACCTGAGCACTGATGGGTCTTCCCCAAATGGGAGAACACCTGCCTGTAAGCTCTGGACTCCTAGTTTACTGCTTTGCCAGATTAAACCCTTCAGGATTAAGGGTCATGTCTTGCATATCTTTGTCCAGCTCAGTGCCTGGCTTATTGACAGGATAAACAAGCCAAAGGAAGGGTCTAGTGTCACATTTAATAAGTGACTTCTGAGGTTGCAACTCTCGTGCCCATTTTGTCTGCCGTTGGGACCTTTGTAAACGTTGGAAAACATGGACAATGCAAGATAAGATACAGACCAGGTTTCTGACCTACCAAAACCCAATATTAATTTAAGTTGAAGTAGATAAGATGGAGTATTTATCTGGGAGACCACGGAGGTTATCTTATTTGAAATATTTTCTGTTCTGTCATGTTCTACTAAAAAGAAAGAGAGACAGGAATAGGAATTTCTTTCAACAGACCTTTGAGTAATTAATAGAGCCAAGGAACTCTGGGGTGCAGAAGAATACATGACCTGGTCCCTGCCTGCAGGAGCCTGCATCCTTCAGAGGAGGCAGCCGCCTACTCGTCTTGGTTCACAATAAGCTATAGGTGACCCAGCACAAGGGAAGTCCAATTAGAGAGCTTAGTTAGGAGAGCACAGAGGAACTGGGCAATGTGGCTCTGGGTATCTAAGAACACCTCTTGGAGGAGATGGCCTTTTGACTGAGCTTTAAATAGGTGTCCTTTGGGCATCAGGGGGAATTCAGGAAGGGCATTCCGGTTGGAGGAGGTGGTGGAATCCAAGTTATGGAGTCAGGTAATCACCAAATAAATCATAGAAACAGTTAGATGAGAGCATAGCCTGGATGGATGAAAGAAACAGGAGATTGACTCATTCACCCAACATTCCTGGACCACCCCCTTGGTGCTGGCCCTAAGCTGAGGAAAAGCAAAGGCCAATAAGCAGACATGGTCTCTTCCCTTATGATGCTTACTGTTGAGTTGGAGAGTCAGAAAATAAAAGCAATTGAAGTACAATTACATTTTGTGTAGGACTCCGAAGGAACATGAAAACAAGGTGAAGTGATTAAAAACATACCAGAAGAGAGAATCCTTAGTCAGGAGCCCTGAGAAGGTGACTGACAAGGGCCAAGCAGAGAAGCAGAGCAAGAAGCCAGCCGTCGGCTGAGTGTAGGAGAGAGGACCCCAGGCAGAGGGACTCCCAGGTGGTGAGAGTGAGGTGACATCTAAGAAGTTCGTGAGTCTGGTGGCATAGAATCACAGTAAGCATGAGGAAGTGTGGCCCAAGATGGAGCTGGACAGGGGACATAAGCCAGTGATGACCTTGTAGGTCATGGGGACAAGTTTGGATCTTGTTTGAAATTTAATGAGTGTCACTGCAGGATTTAAGCAGAGGAATAAAGATTATTTTTGTGTTAAAGTGTTCACTTGGGATTTTAGGCAGAACATAGGTTAGGATGGCAAATATGGAGGCAGAGGACCTTGAAAAGCTTTTGCAGGAGTCTGGTGAGTCATGGAGGTGGTTTGGATAAGGTGATGGTCATAGGGAGGAACATACTGGGGAGGTAGAACTGATGAGGCTTGCTGGAGGGTTGAGTTGAGGGTACACCAGAAGGATGAGGATGACTCTGGGTTTCTAGTCCCAGAATTTGGTGTATAATTACATTGCTTCCTAAGATGGGGAAGATGGGGTGTGGGTGGAACAGGTGAAGGGATTACTGGGGTTCAGGATCTCAGCCTTGAGTGTGACATGCCTACAAGACAGTAAGGCTGAAGTATGCATCTGGAGTGATCCAGAACAGAGGACTGTTCTGGTGGGGATAAAAATGGGAGTTGTATTGTAGGGATACTAATTAAGGCTATGGGGTGAGGTCATTGAGGTGGGATGTATGGATAAAGAAAAAGAGAGTAGACCTCGAGAGAGGCCAACACTTAGAAATCGTAGTTAGAAGGAGCCTGTGGCCATGACTGAGAAAAGGAAACCAGAATAGTGAGGAAAACTGAGGCAGTGCTGTTTGCACATTGAAAGACAGTGCATACAGGAGGAAGTAGGGAGCACCGGGGTTGCAACTCTACTGAGAGACGTGTAAGGGGAAAGGGAAGTTTTTCCTTTGCTGTTGGTAACTTTAATACAAGTCTTTGGGGAGAGAACCTGGGGCAGAAGCTCTTGGGAGGGTGAGAGGTAAGGGAGTGCATATAGACAGTGCCCTGGTTGTTTGGGTGTGGACGGAGCCCAGAGGGATGTGGACAAACGTCCTTTATTGTTTAAGAAGGACCTCACTAGAGCACATTTTATGCTAATGGGTCAATGAACAAATAGAGAGATTCTTGATGCAGCATATGGAGAATACCCTAAGGAGTGAAGGCCTTAAAAGGTGGAGGGACACGTTTTACTTTGTAAGAAGAGGTAAGGGGGCCCAGGGAATCTAAATTCTGCCTAAACAGATGCAGGTGTGCCTGTCTGGAGTCTTCTGGGAGACAAGGACATCAGAGCAGCAACAGTCTGGTTGAAGAGCAGAAGAGAGGAGAGGAAATGGTTGTGTCAGAGGCTAGGAGAGCAAGTTAACTCACCTGAGAACCAACACTAGACTCTGGCTGAGGTTTCCTACCGTGAGTTTAAAGTGAGCCAGTCAGCCAGTCTTTTATTTATTTTTTACCCCCTAGCAAATTTCTGCCTCTTGGGCACAGTCAATAAGAAGATTGATGGTTGAATTAATCATTCAGAGTAGGATTTTGTTTTGAGTATCAAGGAAGTAAGTCATAGGAAGTTGAAGTTATTTGCCAGGGAGTGCTTATAATGATGGACCATGGAATCCCAGCTGGAATAGACTGAGGGGGGAGGGAACTAATTCAGTGGTGACCTCTCAGGGCTAAGGACTATTTTAGCGGAAAGCCTTGAACAAGAGTCAGAGATGTAGGTTCGAGGATGACCTTGATGGCATGAGAGTTTGGCCAGCCCCTCTGCAATCCTCATCAGCACTTCAAGGACATCCCAAATAAACATGAATTCAGTAAAAAGAGTGTGCTTGCCATGCAGATGCAGTTGCAGGGCAACTGCAATCTTCAATCTCATCATACCTCTAAGGAAATAGCTGCTTCTAAGCCTTTCTTCTGCATTTCCATTGATGGGGGACCTCAGAGACGTAGGTACTCCTACTGTTGACCTTCATCAGAACCAACAGTTTTCCAGTTGGACGACTCTGCAGGCTCCAATATTATACAGTTCCTCCCAACACCTGGGAAATCGACAGCACCTGAGATGCTTTCTCTCTCTTGGCCAACTCCTGTGGTCTCTGTCCGATGTTATTTAACCAGCACAGCAGTTAAAATCTCAAATCATCTTTACTGCTGTTGCAGATTGTACCAGCTGCCTGAGAATGATCTTACCTCCACATGATTAGTAAATGATGAATGGTTGTCTCTTCTTCCAACATTTTCTCTGGAGGATATTGATGTCTCAGAGAGGAGAAAATTCCAGAAAATATGGTATCCTTAGCCACACTGGAGTAGCCTTGTAAAGATCAATCTAATAGTAAAAACATGATCTATGGAGGCAATAAGCAATGGGACAGAGAATGGTAAAAGTCGCTGGAGAAAGATAAAATTGACCTCACCATGGGAACAGGAGGTACCGTAAATGCTCTCATAACTGTCTAGAATCCTGCAAGTGTTGCTGACCACTTCTTGCCAAGTCGATGTGTTAGCTGTTTATCTTCATCCCGTATCAGAATGGTCTAGACCAGGTTATTTTGGTTGAAGTGTTTTTCCTTGCCAGTGGCGGGCAGTTGGCACTGTGGCCACACTGTGCAGTGAGAGAGGGATGTGCTATGTGCAGAATTGGATTTCGGCTGAATAAATGCCAACGGTTTCCTTCTGAATTAAAGAGAAAGTAGATTTGTTAGGGACAGGTCTTCTACTCTAGGATTTCACAGCAATTTAAGCCAAATTCCCCTGAAGTCAGATATGATAAATAGTGGTTTCCACCTGGTGAGCGTTAGGTGGGACCGTGGTTGTGCTGTGCTGGCTCTGTTTGATGGAACATCACATTCTGTTCTTAACCTTTAATTCCAGAGGGAAAATCTGCTTTGTAAAATTAGTTCATTTCTCTAAATGGACCATGATGGCTAATTTTATGTGCCAACTTGACTGGATCAAAGGGTGTCTGGATATGTGGCTAAACATTATTTCTGGTGGCTTCTGTGAGGATGTTTCCAGATAAAATTAGCATTTGGATCAATGGACTCAGTAGAGCAGTTTGCCCTCCCCGGTGCAAGCGGCTGTTATCAAACCTGTTGAGGGCAGGAATAGAACAAAAAAGCGGAGGGAAAAAATAATCTGTCTCTTCCTGCCTGCTTCCTTGATCTGGGACATCCATCTTCTCCCGCCCTTGACACTTGTGGTTCTCGGCCCTTTGGATCTGGGCTGGAAACACACCGCCAGCATTCCAGAGTCTCCAGCTTGCAGATGGCAGATCCTGGGGTTTCTCAGCCTGCACAATCGCATGAGCCAATTCCTTATAGTAAATCTCCTCCTCCAGATGTGTCCTGTTGGCTCTGTTTCTCTGGGGAACCCTGACTAATACACGGACTAACTGCTCTGGTATCAACAAGCATGTTCAGGAAGAGCAGACACTCATGCCTGGATCACCTTGGCTGGGTCACGTTCATCAAGTTGTGATGGTTTTGCTTTGCTTAAGGAGACCATGGACTACTATGAGATGCCCCTGCCCTTTAATTTGGACTTATCTCCTCTTCCTCCTACAGATACCCAGGCTCCGGCTAAACTTCGCGTCTTCCTTTTCCTCAAATCCAATCTTTGCTATTCCAACTCCATCCCTTTCCTCTTAAAAACACCTCCACTCATAGCAAACGCCTTCTCTAAATAGAAGTCTCCTCTGATCCCCAATGTATTTGCTCATTCATTCATACAGCAAATATGTATCGCACCCCTTCCACGTGGCAGGGACTTTGCTTGGACAGACTCTTCCGAATTCCCATAGCACTTTGCAGAATGCTTAACATATTTAACAAATATTTTATGATTGAATGAATAATTGTATAGCGTGGTTTTAGTTTGTTAATCCTTCTCACTTGGTTATAAACTAATAGGCTTAATGCACGTTATCACCCCTACTTCCCTGTGAACGTAGTAGGCAATTGATTCATTGTTAAAAACTAGGCAGAGAGAACCCTGAGGTCCATTAAGTCAGTAAAAATCCATCTGTCGAATTAGCCATCACCACGTCCTAAAGTAAGAACAATCAGGCCACATTCACAATTGGTGGTTCGTGCCTGGTTCCCATTCTTGCTTGGTTGACAAACAGCCAACTATCCTAATATTTTCAATTCTCTTCATTCATTACCTGACTTGATGAGGAACAACCATTCCAATGTCGATAGGCATTTAATATTCTGGTCCAGCCTCTTCTGTGAGAGACTGTAAATGGGGTAAATTGGAATATTTCACACAAAGCTGAATAGGACTCAGTTCTGCCATTTTCATTTTGCGGCTGCCGTCCTCATGTGGTGTGAGCTGTCAGTGCTGTCTGAGCACCCAGTTCAGTAAGAGATCCTTGTCATATTAGCTCTACCCGGTGCATTGCAAGGAGAGCAAACCCAAGAACTAAAAAGGATTGCCAACTTTTGAGAGGAGCAGAGCACACCAGAATCACGGGAATGAAGGTTAAGGAATGACTGGAAGCCATCTACACGGACAGAGACCAGCACTTGCCATGAAACACATGTTCAGTAGGTATTTGGGGAATTAATAAATGACCCAACATATCCCTTCAGCCTGCGTCCACGGTTTTCCTAAAGTCCTTCTTAACGTAAGGATGTCCCTTGGAGAAAGGAGGGATTATTTGGAAAGCAAACACAATGTTTTTATTTTAACCCTGGCCCAGAAAATTATCTACAACACTAAGGGTGCTTGATAAATTTTTGTTGAATAAAGAAAGCAATGAATATATCCTCTGGGAAGGTGACAGCCAACTGTCCCTCCAGTAAGACTCCAAGAAGTAAATGTTCTGTCGCTGAAGTGACAAGGTCCTCTACGTTTCCATTAACCAAATGAAATGATCTCAAGAATCCTGAGAGAACAGGACAGTATGTAGCTCAATTTTATTCTAATATAAAGGTGCTTTTGACTCCTTAAAGGGTCTGGGGCAGGGGGTGTATCAGGTGTCCTGATGCGTTGCTCAGACGCCACGTAATTCATTATTACACTTCATGCCCCTCTCAGTCAGGTAGCAACTCTCCTTTGCATACTGGGGGCTGAATTGTCTATGGAACTCTCAAGCTGCTGTCCTGTAGGGACACGGAGAAGTCCTGGTTTTCTCCAGGGTGGGTAACATCAGCATGTCATGTCCATTTTATTTCTGTATCATGGTTGTTCAAACTCAACACAAGACCTCACGGAGTCCAGTCAAGGTACGACAGGTGGTAGCTCGTGGCGTGGAGGAAAGGCAACCTCCCTGCTCATTGGAAGTGAACACCCAATGGAAAATCTCATTTACTATCAGGCCACTCTGGCTGTGCTTGGGAAACTCTTCGGGAAATTTTAAAGAAAGAAAAGAGTATCCGGCCCTCACATTGAGCCAGGAATAGTGTCCCCCGCCACCAGCAAGACTGGAAAACCTCATTATTCAAAAGGCAATGGGTAAACCCTTCTGAAGGGTCTTTCTGCAGCTGTGGTAGATAATTAGCCCTACACTCAATGCTGTTCCGATCTAACTCACACATCTTACAAGCAAGACTATAAAGGATTGAACTGTTTGTGTAAATATCCAGCACCCAAAAGGGTAAAATTTGCAATGTCTAAAATCCAATCATAAATTACCAGCCAGGAAAAAAGCAGAAAAATATGACACATGAGGAAAAAAAAAACCACAAACAAACAAACAACAAACAAAACCAACTGAAATTGTCACAGAACTGATACAGATTACAGACTTAGCAGACAAGAAAATTAAAACAGTGATTAGAACTCTATTCTATGCCCCCCAAAGCTAAGTCAAGACATAAAGCGTATAAAAAAAGGACTCAAATTAAATTTCTAGAGAATAAAAGAACAATGTCTGGGATGAAAAATTCATTGGATGGGATAAATTGCCAACTAGACATTGCAAAAGAAAAAAATTAGTGAATGTGAAGACAGTAATAGAAACTCTCTAAAATGAAACAAGCAGAGAGAAAATAATTAAGGGAAGAGCGTCAGAGAGCTGTCAGGCAACTTTAACTGGACTGAATATATGCATAACTAAGGTCCCTGAGGAAGAGGAGAGAGAAGGACGGCCGGGGGAAAAAAATTTGAGGAAAACAATGGCCAAAATTGTCCAAATTTGATGAAAATTGGGAACCCACAAATCCAAAAAGCCCCAAATTCAAAGAAACGTGAAACACAAGAAACGTGGTAACTCAGGAAATTAAATTGAGGCTTATCACAATCCTGTTGTTCAAAACCAGCGATGAAGAGACCAAGAGGAAAGATACAGAGGTTAAACGTGGGAGGAAAGAAACAGATACAGCGTGCTCACACTACCCAAAAGAAAGCCGGAGCAGCTTCCGGGCCGTGCAATTCTGCAGTTCTGCTCAGCCATACAGAAGCATGAACTAAGCAAACATAACCCACGAGCAGAGCTCAGAGTAATGATGCTGGGTGCGAGAAGCCAGACCAGAAAAACGCAAGCTGTAACATCCCAATTATATAAAACTCTGCAAAACACAACACAGAAACAGTGGATCCGTGGTTGCCTGGGGGATGGGGCATGCGGGAGGGAGGATGGAGGGGGGATGGTGAACCTTTCGGAGGTGATGGACATGCTCACTCTTGACGGGGATAATAGTTTCACGGGCATGTACGTATGTCAAAGCATATCAAATTATATGCTTTAAATATGTGAAGTTTATTGTATGTCGGCTGTACTTTAATTAAAAAATGAAAGTCATTAAACCATTAATGATTCCCCACTTGTGCAGACTCTGACTTAATTTGTCCAAGGCGGGGGTGTGATGGATGGAATTGCGCTCCTCCCCAATCCGTATGTTGAAGCTTTAACCCCCAGGGTGACTGTATCTGGAGACGGGGGCCTCTAATGAGGCTAAATGAAACTGTTAGGGTGGGTTCCTGATTCAATCTGATTGGTGTCTTTACAAGAAGAGGAAGGGGCAGCAGAGACGTGTGTGCACAGGAAAGGCTGCGGGAGAACCCAGCGAGGAGGTGGCCGTGCGCAGCCGAAGACAGAGGTCTCCGGAGAATCCAGCCATACTGATGCCTTCGTCTCCAACTCCCAGCCTCCGGAACTGCGAGGGAATAAATCTCAGCTGTTTGAGCCCCGCGCTGGGCGCTGTTCTGTGCGGCAGCTGGAGCGGACCCATCAGGGGATTCTTGGTAGCAGTGTTTTGGTAAGGCTCCCCCGGAGAGCCTCGTGAGTAGCCAGAACCGTGACACACGACATTAGGCCAGGCCATTCCCCCTCCGGCTGCAGACTGAGCTGGACGCTGAGACCGGTGTGGTGTCTGAGCGTGTTCACGCTTGCTCGGACCCCAACGTCAAGACTTCGTCAACCGCCCTGGGCTTTCTGCTTCTCTCTCTGTGTCTACACCTATACTCTCTCTACATCTTTTTATCCAACAATGAGCCACGTAAGTTCTTTGTCAACAAATCGACCTCATTCAAGTGCACGAAGCCTTGTGCACACCCCAAGGCAGGTGTGGAAACGGGCATTCCAGATGATGAAAGGGACGAGGCTTGGCCAGACGAGAAACATATATTCCTGTTGGTGAAACTCCGCGCCCTCTCACAGCATATGGAATTTTAAGCAAGTTGAGTCTCCTGATGTGGCTTGATTACAACCAGTTCCTGGATATTCTATTTATTTTTATTTTTACATAAAAAAAAAATCAACAAGCCACTTATATACAAACCATTGAATAAGTGTGAAAACATTCAAGCTTCCAAAATAATTGCAAAGGATTTGAGTTTCAGAATTAAAAGTAGGTTCAGTCGAAGCCTTCAAGCCAAGAGTAATAATTAGTGTATGCACCATAAAACTGGGTTTTAATTAAATATGTCTTTGAATAAGAAAGAAGCTTTATGAAGTGTAGTGCATGCACATAGAAAGCTTTCAAAATGGCACTGATAACATCCAGAGAAATGTCAAATATACTTGAGAAGTTTAAAAATGTAACTCATTTTAAAGTGAAGCGTGATAATTTACTGAGACATACCCTGACTTTATTCCATTTATTCTTAAATGCCCAAAATATCTTCCAGGGAGCGTCTCGAGTGGTCACCCAGCATCTCGCACATTGTCTGCTCCCTTTTGCCTCCAGCACCGTGTTCAACTCCAGTGAGCACTTGGAAAAGGGGTGCCTCCGTGAGCTGGGAGGAAACAGAACTTTTCTTCTCAAACAAGTGCTTGCCGGAAGGGTCAGATGGAGAGAAGTTAGTGGCTGTCACTTCAGCATTTCAGGGACAAAAAGCACCATTTGTCACCCAGGTACATTGCTCTGTTATATTGTCTCTGATTAAGATGGTCCTAAATGAATGTTTAATGACGGAACATGGTGTCTCTGCAGATTTAGAAACTGCAAATTAGGCTGGCCATCTCCATCAGAAGCATCTGCCCGCTTCCATATGTGTCTCTCGTAGACGGAGAGAGGTGATCTTTCCCTGGGTCCCTGCAGATGTGTGGTTCCATTTGGTGGCTCCTGAAAGTCCTGTTCCGAATCCTAATGGCAACCAAGCATTTAAGCTTTGCAAAATGTGCCAGCTTGATTTCCTTATGGCTCCAAATTGACATGCCAGATAGCTGACATCTTTGTTGATGAACAGTAGAGAAATGGAGGTAGTGTGGTTCTTGCAGATGGCAAGACACCCACCCTCAGGCATAAAGACAGTGGACAGCATCACCCTCTGGTGGCCTGGGGACATTGTAAATATTCCCCTCTGCGAAGGTTCCGCCCACCAGCAAGCTCATCCTTCCTCAAGGCAAAAACTCAAAGATAAAAGGGAAGTTGGAACACGAGGCACTCCCCACCCAAGCAAACAGCAAGTGGATTTCTTTTAAAATTCAAAATTCTTTTTAAATGTACTTCCTATTTAGCAAATCACTTCTGGCTTATTCATACTGCGCACAATGTAATACAAAAAACCTCTATTTGATATGACAATGTCTGTGATGTACTGTTTCATTCTATGAATAAACAGTAGCTTGCGGCAAAGATAAGGCATTGCTTACACACTAATAGGGATTGGAATTGCCGTGAAATTCTAAATGGACAGTACTTATGGTAATTAGTTAAAAACCACCGACAGAAACAAAGTCCCCAGCTAGAATAACATCGTTCAGACTGCAGCCTTCATTAAAACGGAAGCTACTGATTCTTTGGGAAAATGGTCTTTATAATTTCTTACTTATCTTCCAAATGAGAGGAGTGCCTGCAGCTGGTGCGGCGTCTGATCTCTTCTGCTCCCCTCATGGGGCTCCCCACCCCCAGTTATCCCTGCTGGTCAGAGACACCCTCTTGGGTTCAGGATGTGGCCGTACCCACCAGCATCTCTCCTGTGCGTCAGTGTGTCAGCCTCTTGGCTCCTCTTGCCCACCCCAAGCCCCCCACCCATATATTCTTCACACAGATGCGTGATGGTATTACTATTCCGTGCTGATCTCTCCGCACTTTGAATGAAACCCAAAAGCTCTTCCCTGTGTGTCTCCAACCATTATCTTCCCCATCCTTCCCTGTCTCTGTGATACTAGCCTTCTTCTTTACCCCAAAGCTCAGCAGGCATTCCACGTCCTTCCCCTGGCAAGCCCTTCCTCCTGGTCCTCTCATGACCGGCTCCCTGTGGGCATTCAGGATGCCCTTTGCATCCTTGCTGTCCCACGTTAAGAATCAGATATGTCCAGTACTGCCTGTCTTCACAAAGATGGCTCAGTTCCCAGTGCCTCACACGGTGTCCCGGACAGAGAATGCCCTCCGTTCATAACGTTGACCGAATTAGACGGGATGCATGATACTGAAAGCCTGTCTGTGCGTGGAGTTCCCCAGGGTGCAGGCCTGCTACAGACTCACCAACATGCCCCAGGATGGGCCGTTTCAGCTCCACGACCCTTGTCATTGACAGCTTACCAGGTGGTGAGAGTGGGGAGGGAAGTAAATGAAGCCCATGGAACCCTGTCTCCATGATGAGGTTGTGGGATATCGGTGAGGTTCCGTGGGGTGGAGTCTGGAGCCAATGACCAAGAAAGAATTCTTGAGGAGTCTTTGGTGCAAAATGGTCGTTTATTAAAGCACGGTCACAGGACCCGTGGGCAGAAAGAGCTGCAGCCCCGGGTTGTGAGGAGTGGCTGATTCTATACTATGGGGTTGGGGAAAGGCAAGGAAACAGAGAGGTTGGGAAAATACTTTCATATGCTAAAGAAAACTCACAGGGTACTGGAGGCCTTGCTATTGTCAAGTTGAGGCTGTTTACCCCTCCAGCGAGGCGTTAACATGAAGATAGTTGGGAACTTCCTGGAAGAATGTCACAGACATCCCATATTGGGGGGGGGGGGTTGCAGGCTGCCAGTTTCTGCTTTGTCCTCAGCTTGCCTTGTGTTCCCTCATCATCCAGATATGGTGAAAGTGCTTCTGGTAGAAGATGTTACAGACTTGTGAGTTGTGTAGAGACACTGGTCTTTTAGAGTTGTCCCGGAGGCCAGTCGTTTCACAAGCTAGACGATGAAATATTCATAAGTGGGTCGGGCCTTCCGTGAATGCGCTCCCCAAAGACCTCGATGAAGGAGCAGCTTGGCAGTTGTTGTCTTGAAACAGTCAAGAGACAAAGCTCTTTATGCAAGGAATATGTTTTCCTCCACTGGAACAATATAAGGGTTGCAGTCATTTGATTGAAATCAGAGTTTCCTAAGAGAGACAGGAAATGGAATGTCTTGTGATGAACATCTGTCCGATGCCCGGGCCACGCTCAAGTTCTTGGTCCATTCTTCCTCCGTGCAATTTACGTCTTTGTGACTTGGGTACCAAATGGGAGGCTCCAAAACTCCTGCTTCCCCAATGCCGTGTGCGTGTGTGTGTGTGTGTGTGTGTGTGTGTGTGTGTGTGTGTCTGTTGGGCGCTGGGGTCAGAACCCAGCTCAACTTCACATTAGCTCAATTCAGGTTGGTGTGGACAGGGTCTGGCTGTGACCTCATGTGGCATGCTTAAGGCCTCACGGTACAACTTAGTGTCAGGAAACTGTACATTAACAAATAAAAAGGTGACTACAGTGGGTGGATTAATATCCTGTAAATAAATCATCATTTTTAACAAACGATTCCTAGAAATCAGTGTGAACAGTGCAAACCAACCAACTGGGCAAAGCAAGTAGCAGACAATTGGTCCGAGCAAATCTCCCCGGCCAGCCCGCGTGGAAGGACACCTAACCTCAGTGATAATTCAGGAACTCTGTATTCAAGCAGTCCTGAGACACCGTTCTATGTCAGTCGTATCAGCCCCAAACAAAACAAAACACTTGGTTATACCAAGTGTCGATAAGGAATCATACGTTTCGGAGATGTGTTTGCTTCTCACTCCGTAAGACGCAGATCCCATGCGGCACGACGACCCCACTTCTCAGGATCTACTCTAAGGACACACTTGGACCTGTGGGCTGCAAAGTTATGGCGAGATTGTTGTAACTAGGTGATAGGAAACTACGTCAACGTCCGCCAGTACGGGAGTGGATGGATAATCATGGTGTGCTCACAGAGAGAAATGCTACACAGGGGTTAATAGGAATGGGCGAGATACGGGTTAACCTGGAAGCAACATTCAGTGAAGGAGCAAGTAGAAGGAGCAAGATTTTACACTCATCGGGAAGAAAAATAGGGAGCAAACTGAAAAGTGTAAAAGGAGAATTGAAATCTCTCCTAAGCCCATATCCCAGACATAATTGCATTAGCCTGTGAGTGCACCGCCCTCATGTTTGTATGTCTGCCCACGCTTCCTGTTTATTCCTACGAAATGAGGTTCAACTTGCTTCGTATGTAGATTTACATCTTTTCTTCAGAAGCGAAGTCATGTCACATGCTTTTCTCCATGCTGTTAATATTCTGCAAAGGCCAGCTTTCCCAGGGCTGCTTGATAGACTCCTCTCTTGCAAGTTTTCATGTCTCAATTGAACTGTGTCTGCAGCGAGAGTGATTTTCCACCATGGGGCAGTGGTCACCGTGAGTTCATAGATAAGGAGCAGTTGAATTAATTCCTTAAATCCCCACTTGCTTCCAGCAAAGATTAGAGGTGAATTAAGACCAAAAGGACAGTAACTAAGTGATGAAATCTTTGAGAATGATTGGGAGCAGGGGAAAAGAAGGAAGGAAGTTAATTGTATCTGAAAAAGTTCTTAAGAGAGAATGAGCTTCGACAGGGGAGCATGAAGCTTTGCTCTGAATTTCCTGGCAGCCAAGAAAAACGGGTGCGCGAAGAGGCAGGTAGCTTTAGCAGATCAGGAAAGCTCAGAGCAGCTCCTAAGAGGAATTTGTCATGGGGGTCATCACAGATGACACCACAGTGACCCCATCTCCCATGCCATACGTATGATTGTTTCTTATAGGACCTGAGGTCCTGTCAAAGGGAAGCTATAACTTGTCATTTATTTTAGATAATCGGGAGCTGAAGCGGAAGTAGCTTCCCATGAGTCTGTGCTCATAGGGAGGGAAGCTCTGAATCAGCAGCCAGAATGACCCATTGGTTCTCAGTTATGCCCGCAGGGGGCTCGGCTGTGTGTTGGCAGGATGCATCTTCAGGATGAAGTCTCTGCCGAGGACCCAAAGTGACGTGTGGTTACTTGTCCTACCCTGGGACTGTTGTTCTATCTTACAAATCCTACCTGCAAGGTCCCTTCCTTAGGGGAACACTACCTGGTCCCAGTCCTGCTTCTGTCTTTGCAAAGTAGAACCCATTGCACGCCCGTGTCCCATATCACATGTTCCTGGAACTTACTAGAACCACCCTTATCATGTGCTTGAGTTTTTCACAAATCCATTGTCTCCTTGTGAGCAAAGAGCTCATCTATGAACTCCTGATATCAATTAAGTAATGAGTAAGCACCTGTGGGATGGAAGAGCGTGCTTAGCATGTCAGGGGACATGAAGGAAACACAGTTCGTGTTTGGGATTAGAGCCAGACCTGGTATTTTTTGTGATAAATGGCTAACTCACCTCTGGCATGAGCGTGGGATATTCAAGACCTTCCCCAAAGGGCAATTTTGGATGAGACACCCTGGGAGAGTGGGAGTTACCCAGCATCTGGCTCCATCACGGAAGAATCTCTACAGGACCCTAGTGCATCATGCAATATTCATGGCATATTAGGTCTGACTCCAGCATAAAAGTTTTGCAGACGCATCCGTGAGCAGCACAATGAGTTTATTTGTGCAAAGAGCTCTTGGTAGGGATGCTCAGCCCCTTGTACAGCCTCCCCGCCCCCACTATCGGGGAGCCGAATTTGCCTTCCTTGCCTCCTCTTCCTCCCCACTGTGAATCTTGTGATCTGCGTAAAGGGCCAGGGAGCCATAGTGAAATTTTACAGCTTGGCTTTTAACTGGTTCCTGTCTATAAAATTAAACACTGACAATAGATTAATAAGTGCCGTAAAATGTCTTAAATTCTTAACCGCTAGCTCAATTAGGTGGAAAAAACATAACAATGTCTAATAGTGGATTGCCCAGGATTCGTGCAGAGCATTACATTTAAAGACTGTGGTTTATGGAGAGGAAAAGGCTGGGAGAGAACTCAAAGGAGAAATAGGAATGATTCTTTCTGGTAAAGAACAGCCGTGATGGCGTTCTTATCTCCAAGCCAGTCCCCATCCGCTCTCCCGGATTATAGCAGTGGCCTGTGAAACTGGTTTGCTGGCTTCCACCCTGACCACTCCCCCAGTCCAGCTCTCAGTCCTGTGTCCAGAGGGACCCTCCCTGCCATCACGGCCGGATGGCTTCTCTGCTCAAATCCACCAGTAGTGCCCTATCTCACAGTCAGAGCCAAAGTCCTTAACATCAGCCATTAGAACCTTCACAATAAACCCCCATTACCTATCCAACCCTCGAGGATTTGCTCCACTCCCCTTCACTATCAGGCTTTATAGGATTTGCCTCCTTTCTTACTTCTTAGGCCCTAAGGGATCTGGTCCTCCCCATCTTTCAGACCGTAGAGGATTGTACCCCCTTAACTATCAAATCCTTCTAGACTTGATCCCCCTTACCCATGAAACTCCATTACCTATCAGACGCCATACACTTCTGCTCCCATCACCTCTCTGACTTCATCTAGTCCTCTTCACGTCTCATGTGCTCTGCTCAACCACACTGGTCTCTTTGCAGTCTACACTGGCCTCGGGCTGCTCACACTTCAGGACCTTTGTACTCGCGGTTCCTTCTGCCTATGAAGCTGTTTCTGAAGATGCCCACCTGCTCACTTCCTGCAAGTACTGACAGATATATCCTTATTTGTGAGGTCCTCCCAGTTACTTCATTTGAAATTTCAACAGCTCCCATCTGCCTGTCTCTTCCTTTGCTCTGTCTGTTTTCCCTAGGACTCACCTCTGGCATCCTTCATATCCTACTCATTTGTCTTGTCATTGTTCCTTGGTCTGGAATAGAAGGTCCGGAGGGCAGGGACGGTCACCTGTTTGATGACCATACCCTCGCACCTGTGCCTGGCACAGAGCCGGGACGCAGTGAATACCTGTGAACAAATGGGTCTGTGGGTGCGTCCACGTTTCGCACGTGTTCTGCATCACGCCCACTCTGCGGAGCATCAGGGGTTGTCGGTAATCAGTAACAAAAGCCCCAGCCACACGTATGTGGGAGGAACTCTGAGTGGAGCAGCATTCTGTCCTCTCAGGATTCCTCTGAGCCTCCTCCGGGTGCCACCCAGAAGCCTCTGCAGTGCTCCCAAACGCACCAGCACGCGAGCCTCTTGTGGGACTAAAGCTCTAAGGACACACTCGGGGGCACTTGAGGTGACGCTGGAGTCTTTCCTGGCAACCTCTCCCTATGGAGAAGGATAAATACCTCTGCAGAGATTGGGGCTGCTGTTCCAGTCATATCTTAGAACCCCACGGGCATCTTCCTAAGTGTTCTTGGACTTGGCCTGATGGAGGAAATGTTCTTCACAGGGACGCACATCAGACCCCAGTGAAGATCTAGGAACTTACAATGGTACTGGAACTCCAGGGGGAAGACTGATGATACTTGGTGAGGCATCACGTGTTCATGCCAGGTGAAGGTCAAGCCAGGTGAAGGTCAAACCAGGTGCAGCTTCTCCAGATCTCCTCTTTATGGGCGGACCCTGGACCTCTTGCTGAGATCCTTGCCAATCTTCCCTTTAAAAATGATTTTCAATACCCAGAGTTTGGTAACTGCTATCTCACCTTTCTCTGAGTTTTGTGTGAGATGCTCCCTGGTAATTCCCCCCAGGCTTCTCGTCCTTTCTGCACAAGGCCACCATGACCTAGGTGAAGGGCAGATGGACAGGTGTCTGTCTCTCTGTGCCAGAGGGTCATAGCACTCTAGAGAAGGCCAACTAGGAGAGAAATGGATTAGCTGAGGGTCCTGGAGTTAATGGCCAGTACTGAGGCCAACGCACCCTAATGGGGTAGAGACAGACCCTGCTGGCCCTCCCCACAAATCAAGCTTCGAGGGCATTTTTCATGGCAGGGGGTTGGACAATCCATTTTCAGAAGAGATATACCCTCTTTGAAACACAAAATGTTCTCTCTTTTTCCAGAGACCCTGATTTATCCTTCACCTGTACCCTCATTTTAATCCTCAGACTCTCCTCCCAGAGGGAATAGAGACATTCAGGATCCCAACCCATATGCTCCCAACCCAGTCAAGAGAACTGCTTGCAGGTAAAATGGTACTTCGCTCAAGGAATGCCAACTGTGTTGGGCGGGATTGAATGTGGCCCCCACGGCCCCACCTCCCATGTTGTTCACACCCTTTCACTCTCTTCTGAGTGTGAATGGAATCGGGGACATGGTCCCGAGCAACAAGATGCAGCAGGGTGTATGAAATGACTTGTACAATTGTAAGGTCTGTCTTGCCAGGTGACTCGCTCCAGCCCCCAGCCTCCAATCAGCAAGAAACCAGGGTCCTCAGCCAGGCAGCCTGCCGCGAACAGAAGTCTCCCAACCACCACAAGTGGTTGGAGACAGACCCCTTCTTCCCCAGTTGAGCTGCAGCTGAGCACTCAGGCCCCGATGACAGCTTGATTGCAGCCTCGCATGGAACCTAGCTATGCTGTGCTGGGTTCCCTGACCCCCCAAAACTGCAAGATGACAAATGCTACTTCTGAGTACTGAGTTTGTGGCAACATTGTCATGCAGAAATAGATAATGGATCTGTCTCCCCGCCCTGGTCCACGTGTCTCCCCTGCCAAGTGCTTTCACTTACTCGCTTCTGTTGACACTTGTCAGCCACTTCTATGTCCATTGACCTCATAGTCCTTTGACCCTGGCATTCCAGGATGGTTCAAGGGGATGCCTCCACCACCGTCCACACACATGCCTGGGGCCCCAAATGGTTTGAGTTCAAGGTGGGTTCTTCAGTTAAGTTCTCTGTTCAGGGGGATGTGAGGGATCTCTGGTGCCCCCTGGGGGGTTGACAACCAAAGAAGTCTAAAAACATGGCACCCAACTTCCTTTTACCTGCTGGTGGGGGGGGTCTAGCTGACAAATCGTGAGTCCCGTGCCGTCATCACAGATGAAGCATTCGTGATACTCCCCGGTCTGAGCGCCAGAATCCTGGAACATTTTTAGCTGATGCATAAAGCACGTTCTTCCACTATGTGGTTGAGAAACTGTCTCACTCACGGGTTGCGTGATCACAGGACTAGGCAGATATGCAGTCAGTTTTGAAACACAGAGTGAGGAACGAAATGTTGCAGAGCGACAGCGTGCCAGGTGCTGAACTAGGTGTTTTGTGCACATTTTCATTCAATTTAGCCTGAGAGAGACTAAGGAACGCACTGTGGGGCTTTATATGCCATCACACAGCTAGGAACAGTAAGTGCCCATCCGTGCTATTAGTTTTAGATGCTGGTCACTGTGCAGGATGCTTTACTTGCATTATTTCATTTAAACGTTAACAAGAAGCATTTGAAATGGGATCAATGACTTCCTCCCTTTCCTTTTTGATAGACGTTGAAATGGGCTCAGAAGTTCAGCTCTCTGCTCGAGGGCCTTGGGGTTGGTGCGCAAACACAGGCTGGCCTCCGGGACGCATGCCTTGACCATCTCCCTGTATTAACTCTCTGGGAAGGACCCCTCATTCCGTGCTGCCCTACATCCTGGTGGCCCCCCTCACTGGAGCTACACAGGAAGCAGTGACCCTGCTGCCCAAGGCTCTCGAAGCTCTTGCTCCCCCACCGCCAGTCAGAATTCCATTTCGGGCATATTTGTAGCTATGCAATTCGGGGAGCTCATTTTCTCCCCCACGTTTTTGTTTTCTCTATTCCTAAAACCAAGGGGTGGCATGGAATCACTGATATGTAAGCCATCCACTCCCCTGGTTCAACTGATGTAGTTTTGGAATGTAGGTGAGGTCCGGAGCCAAAGGCCAAGAAAGAATCCTTGAGATGTCTTTGGTGCAAAAAGGTGATTTTATTAAAGCACGGGGACAGGACCCCTGGGCAGAAAGAGCTGCTGCCCCGGGGTTGTGAGAGTGGCTGATGATACACTTGGGAGTTGGGGGAGTTCAGGAAAAGGGAGGTTTCAAAAGTATTTTCATATGTTAAGGAAGACTCACAAGATACCGGAGGCCTTGCCATTGTCAAGTTAAGGTTGTTTTCCCTCTAGCAAGGCATTAACATGAAGACAGTTGGGAGTTTCCTTCTGGAAGTTAGGTTATTGTAAGAATGCTTTTTTTTCTTGTAAATCACTGTAAACTGAGAGAGGCTTCTGTCCTGCAATCTCTGTAAGTTAGCCATTTGCTTTTCCTTTGTAGCATTGAGGCAGCCAGGAGTGCCCGAAGAATGTCACACATTTCCCACCTGGGATTGGGGGTCAGGGGGAGTAGCAGGGTATCAGCTCGTGCTTTGCCCTCAGCTTGCCTTCTGCTCCCTCATCAGCTACGACCAGTTCTTTCAAGCTGGTGCCAACGGTCCACCCCTTTGAGAAGCCGAGACTCAACATTGTTGGCTGTAGTGTATTGGACAGGACAGCCTGAGAACAGTCATCCTTCTGAACGCAGCGAAGCGCTGTCAGCTACGTGGAAATTAACTACCGGATCAAATGATGGAAAGTCATGTCTTTTGCCTTAAGATTTCTCTTGAGGGAGGGCAATTTGTCATTTATGGGTCTGGTTGAGTTATATTGTTTCCTATTAAGATAAGTCTAAATGAATCTTTAATGACAGAACACTGTATCTGTACAGATTTAGAAGCTGCAAATTAAGCTGGCCATCTCCATCTGGAACATAGGTTTCCTTCCAGAGCTCTCCGTCACCCGCTGAGTGGCTGAGCCGTTGGGGGTCCCCGCAAGATGTGCCAGTGCAGCTGGAGGGATGGTGCCCCTGAACGTAAATCGTGTGGGGGCTGTGTGATTGAAGGGGGCTCCTGGGGCTCCTGGAAGACAGGACCTCAACGTCAGGGCCCCAGGCTGTCTTCTCAAGATTTCTGGATTGTCTATAACCGTCTCCATCCTGGACAGTAGCCTCAGCCTTCTCTCTAGTGTCTGTTTCCATCCTCACCTTCTCTACCCAGTCCCGCAGAGCAGAAAGCAGGGGATTTGAGAGTCCCCTTTGCCTGACATCTTCCTACACATTTCAGGACTTTTAGAACAAAGATCAAATTCCTGGACTTGGCCTCCAAAGACTGGCTTGATGGCCCTGTCTGCCCCCCAGCCCCATGTTCCTCCACTTCTTCTCTCTCGCCATCCTTCCGGGCTTCCATGGCCACACGCTCCTTCCTACCATGTAGGCTTACCACCCCTGTCCTCCCCGTTTGGAGCAGTCCTTCCTTCTGCCGACTGCTCTCAGCTCCCGATTGCCTTGCTACTCACTCCCCGTACTCTGGCCTCCGTGGACACATTAGTTCTCCAGGGGTGCCTCCCTCCACCCTGGGGTCCCCGTCACTGGAAGACCACAGGCACCTGTCCTGTTCAGCCCAGCGCCCACCCCAGCTCTGAGAGTGATGTTGGTCACTCTGTTCTTGTGGTCCATCTTCCCCACGACACTGTGAGGTCTGGGAGGCCTGGTCGCTGTCTGTTCTCTGTGCATTTCCAACCCTGATGCCAGCACCATGCCTGGCACGGGGCAAGTGGGGATGGTCCCTACGATAGAACCCTGGTGGAGACAAAGCTGTGGCTTCTCCCAGCAAGACACATCATGACTGCGTGTGGTTTTCAGCTGTCCTTATCACCCTTCCTTCATGGATGTGTGTGTTTAAATATGGATAAAGCAAACAGGAAGTTCAGGATAAAGGGAAGTGGCATCGTGCCGCAGAGCGAGCTGCAGACACGGCGCCTGGCATGATTGGTGACCAGCTGTGTGTCCTTGGGCAAGCCAGCTCACCCTCTGGTCCCTATTTCCTCATAAGTCAGATGGAAATAGCAGCGGCTGCTCTGCCTACCCACGGGGGTTCTAAGGACCACACGAGAAGCTGTGAAATAGCTCTGCAAAGTACCCAGAGCTCCGCAGATGTGCGGTGGAATCAGCATATTCATTAATAATACAAACACCGCTCGTGTTCGTGGCTCACGGACGCTAACCCCACAGAAGACGGCCGCGTCCGCAGCCCTAGCTCTGTGCGTGAGCACGGGTCTAGCAGACCACGCCGGACAACTGGATTTGGGGTGACAGTAAGCAGAATGTGTGTGAGGGTCTCTCGAGTGTGACGTGGCCCTGAGTGAAGCTTTAGAAGGTGGGCGCAGTTAGTGTTCCCAGCATCACATGGAAATAGAACTGCAGGAAACATTAGCTGACCCTTGTTCAATTTGCACCTTCAAGAGGTTAATTTATGGGGGTGACCTAGTGGCAACATGGAGAGGCTCGTGCCCTTGAATGGTTTACTGCTTACATTTCCCAGGAGAAGATGAGCCCCGCATAGGGCCACGTGGGTGCACCGGGTTCTGGTTAGGGCACGGGCACAGGAGTGAGTGGACAGACTAGGCCACAGCCTTTATGGGGGTTTCCATGGGCAGGGCAAGGCAGGGGACAATAAACATTTAGGATTGGCCTGTTTGAATAATTCTGGTGAGCTTTGGGGTTCTGGTGCCTGAATCTGGGATGATTTAGGGTGGGGGAAGTGTTGGCTTGTTGCATGAGAGGCAGATGAAGGGGGTGGCTGGGGGTATAGACCCGACCAGCCCCAGGTTGGTTTGGGTATGGAAGGCATGCCCCCTTCCAAGTGCTCACTGTCTCTGAACTGGCTGGTCTTGGAAGGGGCAGTCGCTCCCCAGCCGGCAAGATTTTTAAGTTGTCAAAGCACCAAAAGATACAGAAAGTAAAATCATGATTAATACAGCCCTCTATTGACAAAATGCAGACAAAGAAGGAGGAGGCATCATCCTCTTTCTCAAGACTCCTCACCCCTTCGTGGTACTGTCAGAGTGGAGAGGACTCTCCAGGTGTGGTTTGAACCTTTGACTCCATGGTGGATGGAGGGAGCCCGCAGGAGAGGAGTACCCCAGGATGTCCAAGGACCTGGGGTGGTATGCTTGAGGTGCTGGTGAGTCTCCTCCTGGGTGAGGAGTCTCCCCGTCTAGCTTGGACTCTGGCGGGGCTCGGCGACACCTGGCACCCCAAGCTGATGTCCCTGCTTCTGCCCTGGGCTCCTCCAGCCCCACTTCCACGGGCAGCCAGATTGCTCTAGTGTCCTCGCCCTCAGAGCTGGGCCTGTGGCACGTTTGGGGCTGCAGCTGGAAGCTCTCAGCCCCATCCCTGTGACATGTGGTACACGGTGATGGCATGTCTGATACGTGCCTCTGAACATGTGTGTGCACACCCTCCAAGGTGTTGTGAGGGCGTCAAATACTCCAAAGATTCCCAGACTCTGTACATTTTAAAGGCACGTACGACTTGGGGGGGGGGGTTGTTTTAGGTAAAGCAGGCTGTGGCTTCTGTATAGTTCCTGGGAACCGGGGATATGCTTCCAACTCTTCCTGCTTTGCCCCCGTCCAGGCAGCTGCACTGGGGACAAAGGGACATGCTCACCACATCTCTTCTCCTCCTGACGTGCAGAAGCCTACAGCCCCAGACATCTAGGCAGGGCCGTTTGACTCATCCTGGCTGCTGGGGTGTGGGTGGAAGGGATGTTGGACACTTCCAGCTCCGACTTCTCGAATGTCTGAGTTAGACTCTGTGCTCTCACCATTTGCTTGCTGGATGTGGACGATCTTGGGAAGTGCTCCCAGAGAGCTGAGGCTCAGGATGCCGTGAGAGGAGACTGGCTCCCTGACTCATCCCTTAGAAGTCTGTCCTGGAGCACCCAGCAGGATGCGAGCCAGATACAACGCTCTGGTGTTACAAGCCTGCTGAGATGGGGACCCCTTTGTCATGGTAGCCGCAGTGATCGCTCTAACCAATCCAAGGGTGTAAGATTGCAAAGGAGTCAGTGCCACCTCCGAACGCAGCTAACCTTGAAACTGTCCTGATTAACCTTTTAAAGAACCGACATTATAATTTATGTGCCGTGCGATGCACCCATTACGAGGGTGCAGCCGGGTGACTTTGACAGGTGTATTTACCCAGACAGCCCCCACCACCGTCAAGCTGTACAACACATCCATCGCCCCCAAAAGGTCCCTCATGTTCATCAAACTTTGTAAAGGGAATCGTTCACAGCATTTTATTCTTTAATTTCCATTCATGACAAGTCACTTTTTCTAGAGGCAGCGAATTGACAGTACACTGCGAAAACTGCTTGGTGTTCAGCAGAACTGGGATGCTGGGGTCATGACCACGAGCAGGGCTGAGCTCGATGAGAGCTTGAGCAGACCCGCGAGTTAGGGGCTTAGCTCCGGTGGCTACGCTCAGGGAAGACTGGATGCAGGATGACAAAAACCTCGCTGAGGCAGGAGAAGCAGGAGAAGGGAGGAGAGGTCACCTGTGGGCGCACAATGGAGCCAATGAAGGGAAAGAACTATGCTCTAGGTGTGGGTTATGGGGAAAGTAAGGGACAGGGTGAGTCTGAGCTTCCCTTTTGGTAGAGAATTGTACTGGGTAGAGTTTCGGACACGCCGTGGTGTTAAGTGGCTACTTGGGGACACAGAGACGGCATGCTCTGGTTGGCGATCAGAAGCATGGTTGACTCAGGACAGTGGTTAACATGGGAGGTGCTGACTTTGGAGACACCTGGTGACTGAAACCCCAGGACACACAGAGAGAATATGCAGGGTGGTAATAGGGCTGAGGTTGGCGTCCCGAGAACCACAGGAAATATGGCAGAAATGACTCCCAGAGTAGAAGGAAAGCCTGCTAACCACATTCAGCCTGCTGGCCACCTGCTGACCCCCCCATGGCGTATTCTCCCCCCTGCTGCACCTGGCTCTGGGCCAGGGAGGCTGCCCTGTATTTATGGACCCCGGGCCCTTGGCTGTCCAATGGGACTGGCCAGTTGGGAGCACTTACAGGAGACAGGGCAGGAGAGCAGTTGGGTATCTATCCCACTGGCTCTGTCTTGGGGTCCCTGTAGGGCGGGACCCTCGGCAGGAGACATCAGCTCCCAGGAGACACTTTACTCCCAGAAGCTGCTCGATGCCTGTCTCTGAGGCCTAGAGACCAGCTGTTACTAGCACAGGACCTACACACTGCTCACACCTTTGTGAATGATTTCTTCCCTAAATTTTCCTCCAATACCCATTTTGAGTGTGCCATCTGTTTCTCATTAGAAACTGATACAGACATCTGTCACTGGTTTCAAAAATAAACCTACATTCTCTATTTTCTATCTGTTTCCCCAAGAATCCCGTCCCGATTTCTGCCCGAGCTGCAGGGGGCACCAACAGAGAACTTCGCTGTCTGAGAGGGGACCCCTTCTTGCCTGGAACGGCTACCATCACAGGTGGCCTCTCCAGACAGTGTTCCCCAGATGGGAGCACCCCAGGACAGGTGCAGAGCGCAGGTGCTCTGTGGGTATGGCCCCAGGTAGCACAGGAACCTTCGGAAAGGCAGGAGGCAATGTGCTTCCCCAAAGACGTTTGATGCCCAATTATACTGCAGGAATTATTGAGAATTTTAAAATGTGGCGTTTTCCCCCCTCTTCCCTTCCCTTTGGGGAAAGGGTCAAAGTTCCAGACACCTTCTCTGAACGTTAGGTGCCTCGTAAAGCCCCTTTAAGGTTCTGCTCATTTTCTAACTTTGGATGCTGCAGGTCTGGAGCTCAGCTCCCCTCTCCCCTGCAAGGGAAGGAAGGGGTATGGCCTATCCTCCTGCCTGTGGCAGCTCCAGTGCCCAGCAGGTAACAGGCCACGAATGCTCCATCAGGTGCCTTTGGGGAAGAGCCCCTCCTTCCGCCTGCAGGGCGGGCTCTGCTGCTGTTCATTGTTTAAATGTCAACAACCTGTGATGGGAACAGATACACAACCTGGGGAAGAATTCTAGAAGCATATGAATTTGTCGCTCCAGCCATTGTGCTTCCATTGGGGTCGGTAGAGGAAGAAAAAATTAAAAGATAAAACTCACACGGCCACCAAAGAAGAACCATAGTCATATTTTGGCTAACTCGTTAAATAGCTATCGCCTCAAAAAAAATCGAATTGTCCCAAGAAGAGAAGGAAGCAACCAAGAGGCGGATAAATGCCAAAGGGGAAGAAAGCCACCCGGCCGGCGACGTTGCCAGAGGGACTGAGAGTCGGAAAAGCAGGAGAAAACGATATGATGTCGGCAGCTTTGTGTTAAATCCCTCGTAATGTGTATTCAGATTTGTGCGAGAAGACTCATTTTTAAGGTAAGTTCAAAAGCCCATTGAAAGCGCGCTAGTCACTGCTGTAAACTCAGCAGGGCAGTTTGCAAACGCAAAGGGGATTCCTGCACCTTCCGCACGTGTTCCTACTCCCCAGACTGCACCCACTGTAAGCTTGCAGATACTCTGATCGCTTCGTGTGACATACGAGCAGTGCGCGATCTCCACATCGAAACCACAGCGCAGAGAAGTCCTCCATTTCTTTAAAGGAAGTTCAGAAAGTGCGTTAAAATGATGGGGGTGTCGCAAACACCTGCGATGCGCCACGTTACAACCCGGTCCAGGACACTTTCCGCAACCCCATCTGGCGCCCCCATCATCGGTCCCTCTGTGTTGGCGTTAAGAGAATTCAATGACAACTGCTGTTTTCCTAACGTGGCGTGTTTCTGAACGGCCTGAGCCCATGTGCAGGACCCAGAGGGATTTCAGCACCGCGCGGTGTCCCGCGGCAGAGGGCCCCGCGTGAGCGCACCGGCTTCACACGTAACAGGACCCCACCCGGGGACAGCGAGCCTCCTGCCGCGTGAACACAGTTCCTTCTGGAAAGGCCTTCGATCAGGACGCCGACCCCGTGTGCCCAGACGGCGATCATCTGAACGGACGAATCGTGTAGCGCCATCGTCATCGCGGCCCATAAGTATGTTTGTGACGTGCACACACTGCGAGTGTTTGGAATTGGACGTGGGGGGGCGGGGGGACACAGGTGTTTCGCTGTTTACCTGAGGAGCCCTCGATGGCAACAGTGGGCAGATTCTCGGGAAGGACCACACATCTCACGGTACCAGAATCTCTTCGGTGTCAGGTTGCGATGTGAGAAGGGGACGTTGGGGAAGCACCAGAGAGAAGCTGGTGTCTGGACGGCGGGTGCAGAGCGGCATTCAGGTAAGCGTGGGACTGGAGTGGCATGGGCTCCGGGGCGCGGCCGCCCATCTTGGCTCCCTGGCTGCGCCCAGGCCGACTCTTCAGTTCATAGTGACTCTTTACTGAATGCTATCATGGGGCAGTTGTGTTCCCTCAAATTCCCCTGTTGAAGGCCTAACCCCCAGGACCTCATAATGTGACAGTATTTGGAGACAGGTCCTTTAGAGAGGCAATGAGGGTAAAGGAGGTCACGAGGGCCGGTCCTCATCCAATCTTATTGTCCTGGTAAGACGAGGAGGTTGAGGGGCCCCTGGGTGGCTCAGTTGTTAAGCGTCTGCCTTCGGCTCAGGGCGTGATCCCGGCGTTACGGGATCGAGCCCCACATCAGGCTCTTCTGCTATGAGCCTGCTTCTTCCTCTCCCACTCCCCCTGCTTGTGTTCCCTCTCTCACTGGCTGTCTCTCTCTGTCAAATAAATAAAATCTTTAAAAAAAAAAAAAAAAGAAGAGGAGGTTGGGACACAGACATGCAGAGGGACGACCATGCAGCGACAGAGGGAGTGGTCAGTGTCTGCATGCCAAGGAAAGAGGCCGCAGGAGGAACCTCTCAGACTTCCAGCCTCCAGGACTGGGAGAAATAGACGTCTACCGTTTAGGCTGCTGGGTCTGGGGTGCTTTGCCAGGTCGGGAGGTGGGGGAGAGGAGTCAGGTGGCATCGTGACTTTATGTCCTGCACAGCAGTTCATAGCAGTCCTGGGGTGGGTTTGTAAAAGACACGGCCACGCTGAAGAATGGGCTTGGCTGGGACAGACATGTGGATGAAGGATTTATCGAGAGCAGAAGGGGCTGAGGGGCTCTGACCCCGTAGAGGGTCCAGAAACCACTCTCCTGCTGCTGTCTGACCCTGGAGTGAGCGTCAGGCCTTCCTCTGCCCTCCTGAGGTCCCCAGAGGCCACCAGCTGCCACCCTGCCTTCTTTTAGGTTTATCTACAGTGAACATAGGCTGTCTCCCAGGTGCCGCCTGCCCTGTGATGAGCCCACAGCCCCTGCGTGGCCCAGCCCCTCTGTAACCACACATGATGGGGCCGCGAAGGGACTCCGTGCCCCCTCCCTCAGCAGTTTGGAATTAGTACTGGAAACTCCATTTTTCAGAGTGCAGACCCGTCCTGAGCCGAGGGAGCCAGACATCTTCCGAGAGAAGGGGAGCAGCTGATGTGCCTGGAGGAACGGAAATGGGAGCCACGGGGACACCGCATCCCCGTCCCCAAAACCCCCTCCTGAAGCCCCAGGCACGCTCACTCCTGGGTTCTGAGTGACACCCCCGTGCTTCCTGAAAACCTCTGCCCCTGCCCCTTCGTGTCTGGGGCTCCTGCCCTTCGTGCTAGCTTTCACGGGCCCCCCTGACTCGCAGTCCTGGAGTCCCACCTCACTCTGGCCACACACCAACATTCTTTCGTCTCCTGTGTACAGACGGAGGCGGCAAATACGTCTGATTGTAGGGCTGGTTTCTGGTTTGGTCACTGGCAGAGATGTGCCCTGGCCCCTTCTCTGAGTGATCCCAATGGCCCAGTACCTCAGCCACCCCTCATCGTCCTCACAGCCCCACCTGGGGGTTCAAGGGGACCCTGTCCTAATTTGTTACAGGGCTGGCCAGAGTCCAGCGGGTCCTGGGAATCCGGCTGCTGGACCAGAATGGAAGCCACTCAGATGCCATCTGACACCACGTGCGTGCTGTGTGGAGTGAAGTTGTCTCCAATATAAATACGGTTCCCGTGAGGGCCCTCATCGCTCGGGAGAGGGCCCGCCAGCCAATCAGCTACTACCACCCCGCTCCACTTTACACGCGGGGCAGGTTTCTCCGGCTCCAGCCCCTCCGAAGCATTTATTCTGCTCCAAGAGCTGCTGTCCCCTCGGGGCCTCTGGGGCTATTTCTCACTTCCTCTGTGCACACACCCCGAAACGGGAGCCTCCAGCCCCCCGAGGCCCCCTCTCCCTCCGTCTCCCACCCTTTCTCTTTGTTTCTTTCCGACACTTCTGACATAAGAGAAAACAGAACCAAATATTCAAAAGGCACTTTTCCATTTTAATCAGGTTTGGGGGAAACATGTCTAACGAGCCTCTTCGCCCAGCTGGTGGGATGCGTGACATTTACGAGGGCCGCGCGAACCTCGTCCAACAGCCCCATTTAAAATGCCACTCCAGATGCCCCATCTCTGAGTCTTAGAAAGCACTTGTCCTACAAAGTGTCATCATTACCAAAAATATTAAGCCGAGTCTTCATCCACTCAGAGTTGCCGCGTAGTTTTGCTGGAATACAAATCACCCTTCTCAGAGAAAGCGGTCAGATGGCTCCTGATGAGGTGCACCGGCTGGAGGAGGACACAGACCCGGGCTGCCCGGCGCCCTGCTGGGGCCTGACCACGCCTCCTCTCACAGGTGTCCCTGTGTGTCTCCTGCGCGGTGCCTGGGGTCCTGCGGCAGCTCACGTCTGCGTCCAGGGCCCAAGCAGTGGGAAGAGCTTGGCTCCCGAGTCAGGCGCTTGGTGCCACTCCCTGGCCTCCCACGGCCACCTGCAGGGCCGTGCATCTGACCTGTCGCTGCTTTTGCAGTGGTGGTCGGCCTCCAGGGACAGAGGTGAACAAGCTCGCATTGTTCACCAACCGTTCAAAGTGGGGCTGGGCTGAGTCAGCTGGAGGCATAGCAAAGTCCTTGTGAACAGTTTGAGCGTAGAGAGCGGCTCTCGTGGGATCGCCGTGGTTTATGTGTCCTCTGCCATCCCAGTGCTTGGGTATCATTCGCGGCTGCCCTCGGCGCACTCACACACTCAGGGTATGAGCGCGTCTTTCCTAATCCCCACCACCACCTGCTCTAAAGCAGCACTTGTCCTGGCGGGCTGCACGCTGGAACCCCCACGTTACCCACGTGGTGTTGAGAGAATCCGCTGAGGGAGCCTTGCACGCGAACCGGGCGTCCCGAGCTCCAGGGCCGACCAAACTCCACCTGCTGCTCCTCTTTGTGTCAGGCAGGGGCTGGGGGCCTTGCCGCTGGGACGGTCAAAGAAGGGGCTCCTGCTACGGGTCCCGGACTGGATGACTCTGTCTGGCAGGTCATGGGGGTTATTGAGTGTTCTGAGCAAGGAGCAGTTTCAGAGTGGTGTTCACAGAAAATGAATTTACCCGGTCGAGCTGAAAGTAGGGTACAGAACGGCGTGCAGGGGACGGTCCTTGTCCACGAGATCTTGAACACCGGGCTGCGGGTGGGACCGCAGTAGGGAAAGTGAGGAGATGTGAACCAGGAACGTGAGGCTTGAGGTTTACTATGGGGTGGGGGGAGCAGGGGGCAGGAGGCAGAGACCCCCGAGGGCACCAGGCATTCCGCGGGTGTGTGGGGTCTGGCAGAGATGAGGAAGGCCCGTGTGAGGGAGAAGGGCTGCTGTCTGGTGAGCGGGGCTTGATTAAGCCATTTTGCCTTTGAGCTGATGGGACCTGACCTTGAAGTTTTGCCTTCAAGCTGAAAGGGATAGAGTAGCTCTTCCTCTTCCTCTCTCCTGAAGGCGTCGTCAGGCCTGATAAATGAGAGCAAACACGTCCTCTTCTTCGCCCCCGTGCACGGAATGATGTCTGCACGTTGGGTGAAGAGCTCGGGATGTGGCAGAGGTGGGGGATGCGTGTGCACGCGTGCACACTCACGCTACCCAGCACCTCAGGGTTTCTTTGGACCAAATTTAGATTCTTAGCTCAGAGTACATTCGGATGAACTTGGCCATGTGGAAATGTTGATTACATGCACAAATTTTGCTTTGGGAGAAGACTGTTTGTGTGTATGAGCTTTTGTGTGTGTGTGAGTGTGTGTGAGAGAGAGTGACAGGGAGGAGGTATATATAGACTGATGTAGGGACACATGTCTTTGTGGGGAAACAGATGGCCTTGAGCGAGGGAACCGAAGGCAGAAGACCGTGGGGCTGCAGCTGCTTCCCCGGCGAGCGCCTCCGAAGACACTTCAGCAAATTCCGTCTGATTGCGCTCCCTCTAGCACTTCTTACCCAGATGAAATAAGTGTGGAACAGACTCTTCTGCCTAATGAGAATTTAAATTTTCAACTTTGCCAGAGACGTGAGCCTGCAGACTCGGCGTGATGCCCATTTCTGAGCGCGCGGCTCGAAGGAGCGGAGACCCGATGCTCGCTTTCCCTTCCCTCCTGAGTCCCCACACGCGACCCACGCAGCGCACAACGGCCCCCGGACGCTGATAAGGGCACCGCAACAATGAAAGCCCCCCGGCTCAGTGTCCAGCGGGGCACACGAGTCCAAGAGCGCTGGCGGCTGAGTGGACTGAGTGTCTTCTGTGGGCAACAGGACAGATGCCAAGGGAGACACATCCGTGCAGGGGCAAGAGCCCTGCTGCCCTGACTCCCGGGACAGCAGAGCGCCCGCAGGCTTGAGCTGTGTGACCTTGAGCAAACCGCTTCACCCCCGCTAAGCCTCCATGTTCACATCTGTGCGATGAGAATGACCTGTCCCTGGGGGGTCTGTGGGGATTCCACAAGTGACATGGGGAGGACATCCCCTCCAGAGCCAGAAGCTCAGCCGACATGCAGCTGCCCCCAGCCGGGATCGGAAGCAGCCCGCTCCTGTGCCTGAGAGCACCGCGCGCCCTGCAGAGCACAGGCCCTTCGGATTTGCTGAAATGACTTTTCAGAAGCATTCATAAGCAATTTCAAAGCACTTTTGCACATCTTTGTTCCAAGTTGTCGTCTTATTTTGATGTTTTATTAGCTCAAGCCTCCTGGAATCAGTGTGAGAAGGAGGGTTAGGAGTCTCAGACGGGCTGCTGCCCTCCACGCTTGCCAGATAAATGCTGTGAGCGCTCGGAGGGCTTGAGTGTGCGGTGGGCAGATCGAGGATGGAGGGGTGAACTGCGGGGCCTGGAGGGGCACCCCCCTGAGTGGGGCCGCACCTGCGTCTCTGGCTTACGGATCGCAACAGTTTCTGTCTGTTCCCCACGGGGTTTTCTCTTTCCCAGCCCTGTCTCTTTGGTTTCTCTCGGTGCCTTTGCCCTGCAGAGTCCCCGCCAACCCTGCCTGCTCTCTGGGAGCAGAAGCGCAGGATTGCAGGGTAGTCTCCGCTCTGGTTTCCCTCCTATTCCGGGTCTCTGCCCCCGGGCTGGCTCTGCAGCAGGACCCTGGGTCTTGCTGGTTGTACCAGGATCACAAATAGTAACGACCTCCGACAGGTACGGAGCTCTCCTCACTCGGCCCGGGTGTGCTGCGGGGGGCTTCAGAGAGCGTCGCTGCACCGAACCCTCACGTGACCGAGTGCAGCAGAGTCGCTCCTACTCATGTTGGAGGTGAGGGGACGCACAGAGTGGGGAGTCACCTGCCAGCTGCACAGCCAGGGCGAGGCCGAGCCCCCGTGCCCGTGCTGGAGCCCCTCGCTGGGTCCCCTCCTGAGCCAGCAGGGCTGCGTGAAGGGCTGCTGGATTGCAGAGCTCAGACAAAACCTGGGCTCGTTTGGTTTTCCGTAGAAGGAAGGAGCAAGAAAAAAACTCACCCCTTGGGGCCTGGGGGAAGTTGATGACCATCCCCCTGATTGTACTGCCCCGTTTCCAAAGCACCTGGGCATACCAGGTTTTGGTGAAATGTTTGCTGCTAACTTCACCTCCCCTCCAGACCCCCAGACGTAGATTCTTGAATGTGCTGCCCCTGTTCAGATCATCTCTGCAGTCACACAGAACAACCCTTCTTTAAGACCTCAGTATTTCAGCACCAACCCAAGCACCCTCCTTAGGTTGGAGGCTGTGAAACACGCTTCTGGAAATCCTGTGGCTGGTGTGTTCATTGGCCACAACTTGCCCTGCGGGACTCAACCTCGTGAGAACTTCTTGGGCATTGACTCTGGGCCCACCACAGGGCTGTGGTGTGACCCTGCGCACCTGCTAATGGGCACCTGCAGACGTTTCCCAGGGGTGAGGGCGCACGCGGGGGCCATGCCTGTTTATGTAAAAACCGTGGCTCTGGAGGCACAACTCTAGCACTCCTCCCACGGCGTGAAGACACCCTACCAAAGGGCTTTGGGAACGAGGCTCTCGCTGGCTCTCATATCCCACATGATTACGAGGGTGGTTTGTTCTCTGGCTCTCCAAACTTTCTGAATATATACAGTACACGTTCCTTCTAAATGTTTGTTATGAAATAATTTTTGACTTACAGAAAAGTTGCAAAAGTGGTACAGGGCATTGACGTAGACCCTTCACCCCGCTGCCCTGTCTATTAATGTCTTATGTAACCCTGGTACCATTACTCAAACCAGGAAATTATCATCGATAAAATACGCGTAGCTCCAAACCTTGGTTGATTGGCCCCAATTTGTCCACTCACGTCCTTTTCTGGCTCTAGGATCCCCTGCTGTATTTGGTTGTGAAGGAGTAAGTTTAATGGGTCCCACCTAATGGTAGTCACGTGATTATCATCCCTTGATCGGAGGTTTCTGCACACGGACCCGTGGACATCTGATTGTACGACCTCTTGTTAGGTGTCCTGATCCCAGAATTTTAAAGGGAGAGTCTTAGTTTGACACTTGAAAAATATCAACCTTTAGATTCTTGAACTCCCTGAAATTTTCAGGGAGATGCTTTTCTTTTGGAAGCATTTTTCGGCTCAGTTTTTGACACTTCTGCTATTTTCCAAAACAAATAACCTTGAGGGGGCACCTGGGTGGCTCAGTCAGTGAAGCGTCTGCATTAGCTCAGGTCATGATCACGGGGTCCTGGGACTGAGCCCGCAGTGGGCTCCCTGCTCACCGGGGGCTCTGCTTCTCCCTCTCCCTCTGCTTCCCCCCGCCCCGCCTGCTTGCGCTCTCTCCCTCTCCCAAATAAATAAATAAAATCTTTAAAAAACCCAAAACAAACAACAAATAACCTTGAGCCTTCTGCCCTGCTTTCCTGATGGTGAAGCATGACCGTGGGTCCTTCACAATACATCCGTAAGTGGCAGTTCCCCACATAGATACAGCCTTCCTCCATGGTGACCAAATCTTACTTTGTGAGAGGAGCACTTATGTTCTGTTGCAAGAAAGACAGTGAGAGGGTAATAGCAGACTTGCTGACAGCAATGTCTCTTGACTTATTTTAAAGAATAAAAATAAAATATAGAGAGAGATATGCATTTTTTTCTTAAAGAAAATGAATTATTCTTTGAAAGTTAGTCAATCTCTTGGGGGCACAGGGTGGAAAATTAGATTTTAATGGCTTTGAAATTGAGGTTCCATGGGTCAATAGTACTGGACACTTGAAGTCAGATGACAAATCTATTAGAAGAAAATCCAACATTTTGTTGCTCATCAGAAAGGCGGCTGGAGGACAGCAGGCAATGTCTTGGAACCCTTCTTGCGCACAGAAATCATCCGAAGAGTTCCATTTCTGCTTGGTGTTTTGAGCTCCTTTGGAGAGGATCACTCATGGATGTCTTGACGCTCCTGGAGTCAGAAAGGTTCCTGGTTTCTGGACTGTTTGCAACATTCAGTTGCAGGCGGTTTGGCCAGAGGGGCATTTCATATGCATTCAGTCCTACGGTGGCATAGAATGGATGCCGTTGTTTCTCAGCCGACTTTCCACAGTCAATCCTGGTTTGCATTTGTTTGGCTGACTTATCCCCATCTGATGCACTCAGCTTTTACACTTCCGGTGGGTTATGAGGTTGGCAAGGCTGCCATGTGCAAAAGCCAAGTCTGGTTTTTGTCTTGCGTTACTGACTCAATCTTATTTTGTAACATTTTACAGAAATGAAGGCACAAACCATATATGAGTGCATCAAATCAGTAATTAAGTCACGCATTTCCCTGCGTCTTCAACAATACTTACTCTGCAGGCACCGAGCGCCGGACGCTGTCCTGGGTGATTGGGACGCACATGTGGGCCTTGTATTCCTAGGAGCGATGGTCTAGAACGAGAGAGACAGGCAGAAGTAAAAATGCACACAACCGCTTATTTAGTACCTGGTGGGATTACAGGCTGTAAGGGAGGCAGGGCGTGTAACTGAAGTGTGGGACCAGCTGAGGGCGACTGGAAGCCAGCCAGGAGGACCTCCCAGTGAACAGCTCAGGCGTAGGACTTTCGGTCACCTTGACCACACCCTGAACGAAGGAGGAGTTCTCCTATGTTCTGGAGGAGCCCAGTGAGGAGTGGAGAAGCAGACTGGCTGGTCCCTGGTCACGCAGCGGGCGGGGGGCAGGGTGGGCAGCCTTCCCATCTGGTGTGGGGAAGGAAGAGGATGAGATGAATGCCCAGAACACTCTAAAGCAAAGCAGACCATGTTAGGTGATTTGCGAGCATGTGATTTTGGAAGAGAGCCCAGGTGTGGGGTGCCTGGAGCTCTCAACCCGCTGGACGGTTCTCTGGCTGCTTGAGGATCGTTAGTGTTCAGGGCCCGTCCTGAGCAACCTTTTATGTATGACTTTGGAGCTCTTTGGAGAACTCATTTCCAGATGACGGGAGCCATGGCTGGAAAGGGGGAGGCTGATTGATTCAGTGACAGAGTCAAGATCTCAAATGCTCTTGTGGGTCGCGTACCCCACAAGCAGGGGGTTCCCCCATGTGTCCCCTGCTCCATCATTAGCACTTGGAAGAATGCCCTGCAGCCTGATGTCTGTGGAATGAGGGAGGGAAGGAAGGGAGGAAGGGAGAGGGGAAGGGAGAGAGGAGGGGAGGGGGAAAGGAGGGAGGGAATCTTTGCTAAGTGGCATTAATAGAAAAATATTTGACTGTTGTCAGGAAAATCCTGTCTCAGCTCCAAAATGTTAACACACGTGGTGACAGTCTGGAAGATTGAGTTTACTGGTAACGGAGGTAAAGGTGCCCAGTCTTCCAAAGAAGCGGAAGTATTTGCCACGGCTGTCGGGCTCAGCACGGGCCCCAGGCCAGGAGCCACATTTTAAGGAATACTGAAAAGCAAGAGCTTGTCAAATGAGAAATGAGACAGCTTTAGAAATAGGATATTTTGGGGAGAAGATGGGATGAGGATGGGGGGCACATCCCCAGCAGCAAAGCAGCAGCCTTTGATGATTTGGTGGACCACAAGGTTCCCCCCGAATGTGCACCCACGGTCTCTCTCGTATCCCCTCTCTCCCTCCCTCCTCCTCTCCTCCTCCTCTCCCTCCCGCTCCCTCTCACACACACACCAGGGCACCCCACAATGGGGTGAGTTTGAGAGGCGAAGGCAGGCTCCTTCAGATACGGTGATGGGAGAGACGGAGTGTGTGACAGGAGCTTGACGTCCCCTCCAGTCACTCCTCTGCATCTTTCGGGTCCGCGGCAGCACCATGTGCTCCGGCATCAGTGTGGCGGGGTGCACAGTCCGAGCTCCTCGGCCCCCTCGCTGGGCTGCTCTCTTGACTCCTGGGGGGTGAGACCCCACCTTCCCTGCCCCCGCTCAGGACCTCCCTCTGGGCTCTGCACATTGCTCCTGCTCTTCCATCTGGAATGTCCTTCCTGGTTCTATTTTTAAACACTTCACGCATCTTTAAACCCAGCTGGATGCCCCCAGTCCTGCACAACCCTCCGCTCCAGTCGTCCCCAACTCCATGGGTGTCTGCCCTCCCCGCCCCCAGGAGCAGTAGCCCACCCTGCACTTAGGAATCGAATCTCTGGGAGCATACCTGGAGTCCAGCTCGCAGCCAGTGGAATTGGGGCCCTGAGGGGGGGGGGGCAGGGACCCCCAGGAGGCCAAGGTGAGGAGCCCGGGGCTGGTTCTCAGTACAGTGCGAGGGGTAGGGTTCTAAGCAGGGAGTGAGGCAGGCCAGTTCATGTTCGGAAAAATAGAAATAAGACGGCACTTTAGCTGTATGGAAGCTGACAGGTAGGGGGGCGAGGTGAGGGCAGAGCTGGCAGGATGTCAGTCCACACACCAGGCTGGAGGGACAGCCTCTCGGATGTGGGGTCTCAGATACCATCTGGAAGGAGAAAACAGCTACATTCGGGTCTGCTTTGTCGACCTCCTGCCTGGCTCATCTGTGGATGGTAGTGCTGGGTGATGGGGTTGTGGGATATCGGGGAGGGTCAGTGGGGTGAAGTCCGGAGCCAACGACCAAGAAGGAAATCTTGAGACATCTTTGGTGCAAAATGGTGGTTTATGAAAGCACAGGGACAGGACCCATGGGCAGAAAGAGCTGCTGCCCCGGGCTGTGGGGGGTGGCTGATTCTATACTATGGGGTTGGGGGAGGTAAGGAAAAAGGGAGGTTTCAAGAGAGTACTTTCATATGTTAAAGAAGACTCCCAGGGTGCATATGGCCCTTCTCTTCACCACATCTGTATCTTTGGGGTAAATACCCAGTAGTGCAATGGCTGGATCATAGGGTAGCTCAATTTTTAACTTTTTAAGGGACCTCCACACCGTTTTCCAGAGTGGCTGTACCAACTTGCATTCCCACCAACAATGTAGGAGGGATCCCCTTTCTCCACATCCTCTCCAGCAATTGTTGTTTCTTGCCTTGTCAATTTTTGCCATTCTAACTGGCATAAGGTGGTATCTCAATTATCATATGGTTTCACTAATTTATGGAACATAAGAAGTAGGAAGATCAGTAGGAGAAGAAAGGGAAGAAGAAAGGGGGGGGTAAACAGAAGGGGGAATGAACCATGAGAGACTATGGACTCTGGGAAACAAAGTGAGAGCTTCAGAGGGGAGGGGAGTGGGGGACTGGGATAGACTGGTGATGGGTAGTAAGGAGGGCACGTATTGCATGGTGCACTGGGTGTTATACGCAAGTAATGAATCATGGAACTTTACGTCAAAAGCCAGGGATGTACTGTATGGTGACTAACATAATATAATAAAAAGATATTATTTAAAAAAAGAAGAAAACTCACAGGATACCGGAGGCCTTGCTATTGTCAAGTCGAGGCTGTTTACCCCTCTAGTGAGGCGTTAGCACTGAGATGGTTGGGAGCTCCCTGGAGGAACATTACACTCTGCCCGCCTCAAGTGTCTGTCTGTGGGCCGCAGGTTAGTTCAATTGTATCTCCATTCCCTTCCGGAAGCTGGTTATTGCTGGAAATGCTTTGTTCTTGTAAATCCGCTAAGACATTTGTAAATTGCGGGACTCAAGTCTTGCAGGATTGTGGTCTCTGTATGTTACCATTTCTTTGTCCTTTGGGGCCCCCGGGAGCGCCTGAGGAATGTCACGTCATCCCATGGGGGAGGTTGCGGGGTGTCAGTTTCTGCTCTGTCCTCAGCTCGCCTTCTGTGCCCTCATCACTGGGCACCGGGCTATCCTGCGTGGGTGCTTACTAAATGCTGGGCTACACGGGTGTAGCTTGACAATTCTGCAAACGAACCAAATGTTATTGCAAGTTACATGCCCGTCTGGTTTTTATTTTAATGGGTCTTCTCATGAATAAAATCAGGAATGTAAGAGTACGGAGCTTCCCAGGCTTTTCTGTCTCCTTAACCACACCACTGATGGTTACACATAAATACGTCATGGCCTCTTCTGATGCCATTTGAAAATAAATTTTCGAACAGGTATAAAGTACATCTATGGAAATGTTGGATTCCCTTCCCCTGGTCTGCAGAAGTCTCCTTCTGTTAGAAAACTTCCACAGTTTCTGTGGCCCCTTACATGAATTCACTTTTAATAAAAAAGATTTTATTTATTTGTCGGAGAGACAGCGAAGCAAGGGGAGCAGGAGAAGGAGCCTGAATGTGGGACTTGATCCCAGAACCGTGGGATCATGACCTGAGCCAGACAAAGGCAGATGCTTAACCAACTGAGCCATCCAGGGGCTTGTGAATTAACTTTTTAAAAAGACGGAGATCTTCCCAATCCCTGCCCCCAGACTCCCGTCACGGGTCCACTCCCCTCCCTGCCTCTGTGAATCTAGCCTGAGGGCCTCAGGTTGGGACATTTGCAGCGAAGGGGGGCGTTTGTCCTGGATCTCACAACCGCCTGGGGTGGGGTTTGGGATGCGAGCAACTCTGTCTCCCCTCCAGGCCCTCTGCCTGCCTCTCCCTCTAAGGCAGACTTGCTTTTAAAGCAGAAAATAACCTTTCCCAGGACTCTTGGGTGGTGCCAAGCTCCAGAGCCTCTGCGTCTGTTTAACTAACACGTACTGTTTTCCTAAGCCCAGAGGTTGACCCGGTGCCCTGACTTAGCTTCCAGAGGAGACGCTGAATGAGAATGAATTATCTGAATGGGCGGTTTGGTGAGAGCTGCCGCCCCGTCCCTGGGAGGCACGAGCTCCAGGAGAAGGTGGCAGTTAGAGAAGAGCCCCCTCTGACCTCCCTCCTGCTCTTTCTTTTGCTAATTAAAACACAGCCAATGCCAATTAAAACACCACAAGAACTATTATTGCTTTTTTGTTTATCCACAGACCGGGGATAATGCAGGGAAATGGAGTGGAAACTCCCCGCGTACCAGCTTGGCCACCGGTTCACGGGAACAAGGGCTGTGTGCTTCCCAGAGAGGGGCCTGCATTGTCCTGCAGGGTGCAGCTGCCGGGGCCAAGTGGCTTTGCCTCACGGGCCAAGTGGTGCTCAGCCCGGCAGGTGCCAGCAGCCACTGCCGGAGCCGGCCGATCCACAGGCTCTGAGAGCGGTGCCTTCCAAGCCCCTGGGCTGAGGGATGCAGAACCGGTCCCTTGTCCCCACCCACAGTGCAGGCCAAGCGAGGGGAAGCCAGTAGAGGGCCCAGTGACTATGAGGGTCGCTCAGCACACCCCCAAGCCTCTCCTTTCGAAGCTGGTAGAAAGTGACCAGAAGCTTAACGGTTACTTCCCAGCTTCCCAAATTCCCCATATGTCCTCAGTGGAGTCCTTCTTCCTCCTTCGGAGCAAAGGGGATCCTGCGTTTGTTCCGTGCAGCTCTGGCAGAAGCAGAATGACGAATGGCCAGAGACAGAGGCTCAGCAGCGAAGTGAGCCCGGGTGTGGATCACTGGCTGGCCGTATGCCCCGGGCCTTCTCACCTCATCTTGAAAAGGGAGAAGGATTGACCTCTCCCTCGAAGAGTTACTGCAAGGATTAACACCATTAATGTGTGAAAATGCTTTGCCCAGCATCTGGCATAGAGGAGTGCTCAAAACTGTCAGCCAGCATCATTATTCTCCGATGGCCAGACAGACACCGGCCGCCTGGGAGGACTTGGGGTTATGAATGCAGGTGCGTGGACGGTGCAGTTACCCTGGGGCTAGCAACCTTTCTCCTCTAGAAGCACCTGCCGTGGTTTTAAAACTCCTAATTCCTGGGCCATGCTCAGACTGCACCCAATTAAATCAGAATTTCCAATGTGCTACCCAAATTCGGAAGGACTGGTTTAATGAATGTACTGTCCTTCACCTTTGCTCGATGAAGCTGGCAGTGCCTGGAGGGCATTGATGGAGCCCTGTTATGGACGAATGCTTGTGTCCTCCCCAGTTCATATGTTGAAGCCCTAACCTTCCACATAATAGTATTTGGAGCCGGGGCCTGTGGAGGTGGTTGGTGTTAGAAGAGGTCATGAGGGTGGGGACCTAGGATGGGATTAGTGCCCTTGTGAGACGAGGAAGAGACACCAGAGCTTGCGTCTCCACCGTGTAAGGACCCAGTGAGACGGGACCATCTACAAGCCAGGGAGTAGTTTCTCACCAGACCCTGAATGCTGGCATGTTGATCTGGGACTTCCAGCCTCCAGAACTCTGAGAAATCAATGTCTATTGTTTAAACCACCCAACCTGGGGTACCTTGTCATGCCAGTCTACACTCACTAAGACAGGTGCAGGATGAAGGTCATGGGACCACTAGCATTTCACGTAAGAATTCTCTGGAAGCTGATAGGTGGGGTCTGCCTTGGAATGCCCTGCTCTGTGCAGAACAGATGGACTTCCCTTCCAGATGGACTGCAGCCACGTAAGTGGTCCCTCCAGGGCCCAGCAGTGTGGGCAGGGGCCAGCTGCAGACCACAGAGAGGGTCTCTGATGCCCTGTGAGGCCTCTGCCACTACCAGAGTCGGAGAGTGGAAGCTGACGGACAGGCAGAGAGCGTGATCTCCGTGGTTTGTGTTCAGAGAAGAAGGGCCAACACCATTTGTGTAAATCCAGCTTTGGGGAAATGACATTAAAAGACAAACTCGTGCAATAGGGGTAGGAGACAATAAACACTCAGGACTCAGGCTGAGTCTGCCAGGTACAAGGCCTCGCAGTGGGTGTAAGTGTTCAAGGAGATATAAAGGGCAGGTGACCCCAGACAGTCATAAACACCTCCTGCCAGATGTCTTCCGTAAGCTGGGCAGAGGCCCTTCAGACCAGTGAGAAATGGCGTGTGTGTTCGGGTAAGTGTTAAAGGCCCGTGGTTGGAAAAGCAGCAGGGACAGATAGAGAAGCTCTTCTGTGAACCTCTGTGACCTTGAGCCAGTGACCAGGTTTATCTGGAAGCTCCGTCGTGGGCAAGCCGACTCGGGCGAGGTGTTGGTCCCAACACCAGCCAGACTCACTGGGGAGATTTCAAAAGGCAGCAAATCTTTTGATGAGTTAACGTAAATATAGGCTGCAAATTTATGAGAACCCCCCAACTGGATATAGAAGGATTTCTTCTTTATAGGAAAAAGAGAGGTAATCCAATTAAAGAAACATAGTTAAGGCCCAGGACCGCAAGCAGATTTCATTGCATATCCCGTTACCTGGCGGTGACTACCTGGACTGTGGTGCTGGGGAAGACCGTGGGGCCTGATCCTTGAGCCGTGGGAAACAGTGCTGGGATCAGTCAGTGACCTCTGTCTTGGGGAGAGGCTAGCCCAGAAGAGAGTCATTTGCCACACCCACCCCAGGGGTCTGGGCTGGATTTTTGCAAAGAAAAAAAAATTCTGTATTTTTGCTTAGCCAGAAACATATTCTGACCACCTGGCAAGAGGTCACAGGCATTCCTAAGAAGGCTGCCGTCCTCCAGGTTGCTCAGTCTGCAAATCCAGCCCATACAGTGGCGGTCGGCATGGCCAACAGAGGTAAGAAGAGGCAGCCAAGGAGACGCACGCGGAACTGATTCCAGGTTTGGCCGGAAGTGCCAGTGCAGTGAGGATACCGGGCAATCCGTGTGAGAGCCACAAGTGTCCCAGTGATTTATTTGGCGTAAGACAACACAGAAAGGAAAACTCCTGTGGAATTTCCAATCTGCTTACTCACGTCCCATGTCCTCGAAGCAAGAAGCCCTCAGCACTAAAGACTAGGCTGGCTTTCTAACAAGCATGGTGAATCAACGTCCTCTTACTCTTCCTCATTTTATACCAAGGTGATTACCAAGTATCAGTGGCTTAAATATTTATAGAAATGTGGAGAAGCTGCTAATGGCTGAATCAGCTTTGAGCGGCAGGTGACGACAACAGATTTAATGAACACACAGATTCCACTAAACACACACGATGAAGAACACTCGGCGACGGGGACCTGCCGTTGAACACATGAAGTGAGACTCCAAGGAGCTGCTGCAGTGGCTTGGCTTCCATCGGAGAGGAGGCCAGGAGGCCAAAGTCTTGCCGACTGTGGGAAATCGTGCCCAGTGACGGATCCCTTGAAACGGACACCCGTCAGGAAAGACGAGAGCCAGAACATGGACGCCTCCGACCGTCTGACCATAGAAACAATCCCTCCTGTCACTGCACCCGGTAAGTGCTGCCGGTCTCCATTGCATTAAAGGCTAGTCCCCAGTCCCACTGCACACTGAACAGCTTTCCTCCTGTCTTGCAGATGAGGAAAGTCATGCTGAACGGGGGACTGCCCAGGTCCAAAGTCACATAGCTCATGACCTTGGGTGTCAGACAGAGGTGAGCCCAGCATGCTCTGACTCATGGTTTCCTACTGGACTCTGTGCTGCTTACAGAACACAGGAAACCAGCTTCCAGGTGACATCTGTCTCACATCCCCGGCGTCGTCCATGCTGAGCTGTCTTCTTCCAGAGAAACTCCTCAAACCCAAGTTCCTACAACCTACACCCATCCTCACTCCCAGAGAGCCGCGTCCTGCGGACACCCCAGCTTGCTCATCCCGCCCCACATGGTACAAGTATGTGAGCTCAGGGCAGCACAGAAACCCCTTCTTCGAGGAATTTACACTGGAGACAGGAGGTGGGCTTGGTCTGGAGCCCCGCTGACCACACTCACCCCTGCCCTTCCACAGCCACTCAGCGGTTTGCTCCACAGTCGGCAATGCGGAGTCGGGGGCAAGCCCACCGCCAGGCCTGTGACTCCCAGTCCACGCGTGCTATCGGGTAGTTTATATTGTATTTAGATCAATTCTATCTAAATGAATGCCCTTGGGAAAAAAATATATTTCAAGCTTACATGGAATTAAGTTAAATGACCTATAAAAGTAAAAAAAGAAGAAAAAAAAGAAGAATGTATTGTGCTCCAGGTTCTTCTGACTGCCAACTGTCTGTTCAGATGGGGCATGCAGGTTATTAAACCAAACCAGCACCAGGCTGAACGCCCTGCTTGGGGTCATCAGGACCGTTGAGAGGAGAGGAGGGCGTGTTCTCGTGACATGGCACTGTGCTCTCCAACACTCAGGTGCTCCCCCATCGACTGTCTCTAAAACATCGCCCTGGGTGGAGCCCGTGTTTTGGGAAACACCATCCAGGAAAACTGCTGGCATGGGCCTTCTGACGTTCATGGCATAACCCGGCAACAGAAGGCAATTCTGTCCATTAAGCCGAAATGGTAAAGAATCATTTAGCCCATCCTATCTGCTCCAACTCGCCTGGAAGCATTCCTCTCCCCACCACCTGTGTCTCCTGAGAACGGATTACAGCAAGTCTCCACGTGGTGGAAGACCCACTGTTGCAGGTCACAGACTCTCCGGGTTTTAGAAGTCACCTGCTTCATCAACCGTATAATGCTCGAGTTCTCCTCCCGTGTTCTTGGCCGCAGAAGAAGATCTGGGGTCATTGAGCAGAAGTGAAAATCCTCACCCCAGGCATATCCATCACCGTATAGGGGCCTCATCAGCATGGGGCCCTTACAACGCTCCTGAGCACGGAGGGACTGCGAGCCAGCAGACACCAGCACTGCGGCTTTAGGGCAGCTCCAAAGAGGCCAGGCTGGCTGGCATCCAGAGCAAGCATGCACTTGCTGCCCCTGCCAACTCAGGCCCTTGACCTAATTCAGCATCCAGTGGTGCCTACACCCAAGAAAAACGAATGCAGATACTTTGCTGCCTGTCAGCACCGTTAATTTTGTTGTGATTGCTCATTAAAATGGTTTGTTTGCACCGGGCTGCGTTGGCTGACTTACCCTAATTAAACAATGGAGCAGAATCAGGGGATCATTTGCTTGTGGGCTAGTTTAAGACATCGCTATGATCTGTTTCACTCTGGCTGGGTTTGAAGGTACCATTTTGCTTCTAGTCATCATGCACGCCTCTCCCTGGAGAATCTTATGTTTACTTGTTGCTTTGGACTTCTTCCAGGTGAGTTGAGGATATAATCATGCTATTACTACCTTCACTAAAACTATATTCACTGCGAAAAAACGTTGCCTGTGAACTCTAGGGACAGGAATGAAGAAAAGGCAAAACGTCTTGAAATAATGTGGTAACTTGGCTCAACTTTTTTTTTTAATAAGAGAAGAAACAGTAACGGCTGGCTTTTCTCGGATGTTTATTGTGAAAAAGCACTGCACCAAATGTTTTAAAGATACCGTCTCATTTCATCCTATAAGGTGGGAGCCATTATTATCCCTATTTTGTAGGTAAAGAAACAGATCTCGGGAGGATGTCCGCTGCTGCACAAGGACCCCGGGTTAGTGCCTGAGGAACCTGGAGCCATCACTCAGACTCCAGCGGTCCCCCCTGGGAACAGTGGTCTGTGTCCCTGCACAGTTCATCCAAACAGTTGCAGTCTCGCTCACCAATGGTTAGTAAACTTGAGTATTTGAGGGCTACCAAGCCAGAGGACTTTACAAAGCAAGGCACCCTTGATCATTCATTGCATTCGCTCGTTCCTGCGGTAGCTATCTCCTGAGCACTTATTCTGCTTCGGGCTCCGTGGTAAGTGCTGGAAACCAGGGGATCCATTCAGACAAATAGTGCCTATCGTCGGGAGCTCACAGCTCTGAAAGGAGAGGACCCTGAGAGAGAACCATAGTTAGCTCAGGTCTGAGCTCCATGTGTGTGTGTGCACACGTGCATGATGCGTGAGTGTGAGTGTGTTTGACTGTGTGAGTAGGCAAGCTCGTGCGTGTGTGAAAGGTTCCTGATCAGGCAAGCTCATTGGTCCTTGACGCTGATCTAGTGTTATTGGTCCGGAGGTCCTGTCTCTTCCCAATGCCTGGAATCCTCCTTCTGGACTTCAGAGAGGAGAGATCAATGCTTTTATACATTGAATTATGCCAACCATACACATTTTATTAATTTATGGAAATGTCAGATTGCTTTAACTATTATACTGAACTTCTGTCCCCCAATAAATGGCTTAATTTCCTTCCAAGGATAAAGTACTCCAGTATTTTCGGCTGACCAATTCAGCTCAGGGCGCTCTAATGTTTTCTGTCTACTCAGAGGACACATACTTCATCAGGATGACTCTGGGGTAATGACACCAAAGGCCCATTTCTAATGATTGTCACGGTCTTGGCAAAATGCATTCCATATATTAAGGCTGATGCCTCTCGCCGAGCTGGGTGCATCGTCTGGGGGAATAAATGACCTTTTCTCTCAAGCTTTCCTCTGCTTGTGACATGGGAAGAAATATCTCCCAGTGCAATGCCAGTGTTGAGAACAGACCCTAACGTGGGGAAGAAGGTCCTGGTGCTAACGCAGCGGACATATCAAAACAAAGGACTATCTGCAGACATAGCCAAAGGCTGTTAGAAACATCAGCAAACCGTCTTGGAGAGCAACAGATCCTCATTCACCAAGGACCTAAGTAAGCTTGAGTTTCAGAGCCACATTAGAGCCCTTAAATCTAAATTTCCATCTGTGTGGAATTCTCTTTCTTAAAGAGGACTCCCCCTCCCAACTTCAGTAAGCGCAAGACCCCATGACACCTGGATCTGGCCTTGGGGAGACGAATGTCAGGTGGGAACGGAGAGTCCACTGTAGACAGTGGTGGGATTTTGTGGGGAGAAGATTGAACAGTGAAAGTCTTGTAGGGCAGCAGGACATACTAGCCCCAAATATGCCACTTCGACGTAAGGATTAGTTTGAGCTGAAGACAATTGAGAAGAAGCAGATATAAGAAAAGCTGTCTGTCTGCCTAGATAAGAAATCAGTTTGTGAAGACGTTCCCCTCCCCTCTGTGCCAGGAAGGACGGAAGTTAACCACCAGAGACAACGCCAGACCCTGATCAGCACCAGAGACAGCACCAGAGGTGTCTACACAACAGACCTTGCCGACCACCCCTTGTCTTCCACTTCCCCGTGCCCTTGCCTGAACACAATTTGCCACTCAAAGCCCGCTTCATTTGCCTTGTCACTTCTCCACAGATGTATTGTTCTATTGCTAAGGTTTTATATAAGTCTGAGTTCTAACCATTGGTTTTGGTTACTCATCATTGGATGCTCCCGTGTGTGTGTGTGTGTGTGTGTGTGTGTGTGTGTGTGTGTGATACATATATGTTATTAAACTTCTGTCTCTTTTTTTTCCTCCTTACTCTGTCTTCTGTTAATCTGATTTATGGGGCACAAGCCAGGGAATCCAGGAGGGCAGAGGGAAAAGGCCATTTACATCCTCACAGATTCCAGACCTTGCAGCCTCTAGGACTCCAACCTTCTCAGGGAGAGGGAAGCAAGCCTGCTCGAGATCATTATGCTCCCTTAACACCCAGTAACACAATGGACGAAGTCCAAGTCAGTGCTTCTCCACCGACCTCTGCAGCAGAATCACCGGGGAGGATTTTAGGAGTCCCATGCACAGGTCCCACCCCGACCACAAGAATCAGAATTCCCGGAGGTGGTGGTCCCATGTGTAGCACACAGTCATGGGGGTTTCTTATCCTTGCCAGATGATGGAGTCTCCTGGAAGGTTTTAAAAATGCAGATGCTTGGGCCACATCCCTGCCCACACCAACCCAAATCCCTGAACTTGGATCGAGGTGCCTTCATACATAGACTTCCCGGGCCCTTAGGTGATTCTGATGAATATCCAAATTGTGATTTATTGGTCTAAGCAAGATAAATGTGAGGTGGGGGGAAGGACGTATAAAAGCATGTTTAAAGGTGAAGAGGGGCAGAATAATTCAGGGAGGGCTTCCTGAGAGCTGCAGTTGAGCCGGTCTTTAGGGGAATAGTGGGCTGTGTTGATGTAGGTGAGGGGAAACTCTTTTGTTAATAGTAGGGACTGCTCAAATTACTGTAATAATCAGGATAAAGGTTAATTGGATGAAAGTCATGGTTTCATCACTGAACAGAACACACCATTCTTCACTGAATGCTCTGACAGCTCTGCAGACAGGAGAGGAACAGCACGAACACCACCTTGAGGGCATGGAATGCAAATACTAATGATAGGGGGTGGGTTGTCAGGGGATAATGGGAAAGTCTCTATCAAGCCATGGCTTTGACAACTGGATATAGATGTGGATGTATCCTTTTCCATCCAAATAATGAATAGCTAGTCCAAGATCTTTGTCCCTGTCCTTGAACGAGAAGCCCCAGGACGAAGCCCCAGGGGCTGTGGGTTCTCAGCTATGCAGGCAGGAACTCATCCAGAGTGCAAATATGAATCCTATGTTTACCCTCCGAGAGCAACAACTAATAGGAGACGCCACCTTGACAAGAGTTTATTGACTTGATCTTTAGAATTTTGGGAAACTTTAGGTCCTTGAACAGTAGACCCCTTCTCCGAGCCTACTCAAGGTGGGAGGTAAAGATCAAGAAATCTTGGGCAGTTGAAGAGTTAATTTCCACTGGTGTTATCTTGTCTCTACTGTTACTACCTTCATCATTCATTATTCGTCAGGCTTTTTTTTTAATACGACCACTTGGGTATAAAAATCAAGAGGCGTAGTCAAAAATATATTTTGATCGAGAATGTTTGAAGGGGAGGCTGAGAGATCTTGGCCATGGCAGGTGCCGACGCGGGTGGGGAGTGTGGGGTTACTACGGGTTAAGAGGGCATCAGCTGAGCTGAAGGAAACAGGCCTGGAAAATGTCTTGATCAAACATTCCCGGGAGGAATGTTTCCCTGCCCTCATCCTCCTTTCACCCATAGAATGTACAAAAGCAGCGATGCCTTTAAGAGCAACACATAAACCAGTGGTGCTGGTAAAGATAATAATATATAGGGCGAGAGATCATTTACCGTCTTGTGATGAGGCCCAGCTCAGGTTGGAGAAGAAGCAGGTGGAAACTGCCATTGTTGCAGGAAATGAAGAACGCGTTCATTAGCGAGCAATTTAAGCCGTTCGGAGGAAGACGACGACTTCCCAGATTTAGGAGGCAAAGGATCTTGTGTTCCGTCCAGCTCGTTTTTCCTGGTCCTTATCTGGTCTTGATAAAGAAATTCTGCAAGTGACTTACGGTGCGGGGACGATGACAGGGAATGATTTTCTCAGCACTGGTAAATGAGTATGACCTATAAGAAAAATACTCCGGGTTATGTTTACTTGGGGAATCAATCTCTCCTGTGTCCATCTTTCTTCTCCGTCTAGTCAGAGGAGAATTCACTTTCTGGTCTCATTTTCCTCACGTTTCCACCCACTCCCGACGTCTCTGGCTAGAAGTGAATGAGAAGTACACTCGCAGCCTCCGGCTTCACCCATTCCAGCCCGAGTCTATCATTTCAGAGAGCAAGCCTGGATTTGCCTAGAGGGTGGACTGTCTCCAGATGCCAAGTGTCCCTCGGCCCTGGGGTTGGGGCAGGTGTGGTGTGTCTGGGCTCTGAGAGATGTTCGCGGTGCGTCCCGTTGGGCGGCATAAACCCAACACCCAACCAACAGAGACTCAAGAACGGCGGCTCCTCGCTTCCGGTGGTCCAGACCTCTCACTAAGAAATCAAATGATGGCGTATTTCTCAAAACGTATCTGGTTTTTCATGCTTTTCTGTGGAAATGGCCTCTGCAGGGCCATGTGGTGGGGATGGGGGGGTGTGAGCACCCCAGGCTTCTGCGGTTGGAACCTGTCTTCTCATGCAACACTCCAGACGCATGGGCTGTCCATCGGCTCTTCGATGCAGGCGCTGGGCTGGAAGCCTTCCGTCTCTCCCTCGTTTCATCACCACTCCTGTCACGGCCTTGTGACCCCACACATGTCACTTCTGAGGACACTGAAGGAAAGGACAGCGCAAAAATTTGCCCAAAGCTGCACAGCTGGTGAAGAGGGGTTAGAGGGCTAGGTCCTGCTCTGATGCACCCCGAGGCTCCTGCTTTCACGACGGCACCAGCCACACCCCTCTGGTCTGGGGGAAGCGTGGGCTCCCCTCAGCAGTTCCCAAACCTTCAAGCTCTGAAAGTCCCTCAAGGAAATCACATTCATTCAAGCCCAAGAGGTGTCTTTTTTTCTCAACTAAATGATATGGGTGCAATTTGGATTGGGCGGGCGTGGCTCCCCTTTTCCTGCCGGTGGGCCAGCTGCGGAGTAACCCCCACCAACATCACAACGTGGAACGTAGTGCCGGCATGCAGCTCCTGAGACACCCACTTGGGGTGCACGACCCACATCCTCATGAGCGTGCCCGTGGGCCCCTGCGTGGACGAAACCAAAGCCATGGGCTCTGCCTGGGAGATGCAGACCCAGGGAACAGGCTGGCAAGGCTTGGGTGCTCTAACTGCCCAGCTTTATTCACATAGAGTCTAGAAGAGGAAGCTTGCTTCCCATTTGGCCAATTTCCAGAACTTTCTTCCTGCAATGTATATAGCATTCCCTCTAAAAATTACTCACCTGGGGCTTTCGATGTTTTTTGAGAGGTTGTCTGTGTTAACTGCTCATCCTCCTAGGTTCCCACACCTCGTCTGTGGGTAAAGTCAGACTTTTCAGAAACATTTTACTTGGAGACTATAAACACATTTGTAATTTGTGTGAGATGTCCTCATGCAGGCACGATATCCCACTATCTCCTCAACACTCTTCGAAGGGAAGTATAAGCAATGTTTGAAAATATTTTATTTCCTCCCCAAGCCAACAGTCAGACATTACCTGTTATGTTAACCCCATCTCTTTCATCAGGATTTATGTGCATTTCTCCTGGAAGGTGGCTCCGAGTTTCTCTCCACCAGCATTTTTATGCATTCCTTGATCAGACAAATCCTACGTTACATAAAAATCGTCCTTTTGGGCTTAGCTACCAAAATACTTAGCCCTAAAATTAGTGCTCAATTTCAGAAGCAATCTCATTCTAGATGCCTGGGATGGATAAATCTTCCTCTGCTTTCTAACTTACAAAACGATAAATTAAAAAATATATTCACTTCTTTGTTTTTTTAAAAAAAATACATGCTTATGGTAGAATATTTGCAGGACGTAGAAAAGAAGAATGAGAGGAAAAGTGGGCTCCCACCCGTGAACCCCACTCCTCTCCAGCCCCTCTGCCATCATCACACAAGTTCCAGGTGCAGAACAGACACCTGGTACATGCGTGTGGGACAGGTCAGTGGACGGGCTTGCTCTCCCCCCTCAGCTCTTCCAGCCCAGGCCCTCCACCTCATCCTCCTTTTCCTCCGTCTCTGCTCCTAAGTCAGTGGAAGATGCAGCTTTTTCCTGGCTAACGGTGACTCTTCTGCACACTCTCTGACTTCTATTTTTCTGCCTCTGTTCACCTTCTCCAGGACTTTAATCCCTAATTAGTCTCCCTCTTACATGTTTTCAGCCAAGTCCCTTCTCTTCAGCATTTGAACGTGAAGGCAGACTACTACATCTTAAATACCATTCCTTGGGCCCCACATTTTCTCCAGCTGTTACCATACATATCTGTCATCTGCTGTCAGTCTTCTCCTAAGCTGCCTCCACTGTTCTGTCTCCTTCTCAGCCTCCAATCATGGCTTAAACATCTGAACGCTGGCGGTGGCTCTTGTCTGCACTCCAGTCGCACTGGCTGGAACCCTCCTTTGGTGGGAACCCTCCTCTGCCGGTGTTCAGCCTCGCTCAGGCAGGACCTGGCTCTCCTCGGCACTTGCTCATTTCAAAATCCCACCTCGCCCTCACTGCTGTAATGTGATGGGTAATCCCATCAATACTCGTGGCTTTAATTCCCATTGATCCCACCGAGGACACCCAGATCTATATATCTATCCACACGGCCCCTGAGTTACAGATGTGTGTGTCTCTGGATGTCAGCATACGTCACGCGGGGCTGCCGTAACAGACAAAGAGAAGATCACTGTGTGTGTGTGCCATGCAGACAAAACTGCATGCCCTGTGTCCTCTCTCTCTCTTTGTACCCACGCCATCTGCAACAGCGGCCTCCAAATTCATGACAGCAATGGAAGACGGGACTGGATGATCAAGCAAGATGTCAAGGCGGACAGTGACTGTTTTGAGCTGAATTGTGTTTCCCCCAGAATTCATATGGTGAATTGTCATATGTTGAAGTCCTAACCCCCAATACGTCAGAGCATGACCGTATGTGGAGATAGGGTCTTTGAAGAGGTAATTAAGTTAAAACGAGGTCGTCCAGGTGGGCCCCAGTCCGGTCTGACTGGTGGGAACTCTCTTTCTGGCTCACGGGTGGCCTTTTTGGCTGCATGTATGTCCTCCTCTTATAGGGACATCAGTCCTGTTGGATCAGGTTCCTACACTTAGGACCTCATTTCAACTTGGTCGCCTCCTGAAGGACCCCCATCTCCAAACACAGCCACGCTAGGGGTTAGGGCTCTGTATGAATTCCAGGGGGACACGATCCACAGAGCCATAGGAAGAAAGTGTTTCTACTGCTTTCTATCTGCCGGGTGCTGGAAGGCCTTCCTGTGCGAGGGAAGCCCATAGTTAGTCATCCTGGGGCCAAGGAAGGGCAGGTATTCCTGATGAAACAGTATGCATCTGCTAGCTTTCCTAGTTATGCTGCTGTAAGAAACAGTCCCCAAAGCTCAGTGCTTATGAGTAAAAACGATTACTCCCAGTCGCATCCCAAGGCTTTCTGCAGGCTGACTTCCACGTTTCCCCCATTCATGCTGAGGCAGCTTCCCTGACCTAGACACTGCATCTCAGCCCAGCACCGAGAAAAAGGAGGCAAGGTAGAACCATGGGATGGCCGTTAAAGTTTCCGCCTGGACGTGGTTCACATCACTGCCTCTCATATTTCATTGGTCAAAGCAAGTCACATGAGCAGGCCTGGCATCAGTGGGGGTATGCTCTTCTCATCTCGAGGAAGGGGCATCAGGGGGCCTGAACAGCAGGCCCAGCGAGGACAGGTAGCAGTTACTTTGTATAAATAAGTCAAATTATCAAACACTGCATATGTATGTCTGGGAACTTGAATTTTAAAAAAATTGTGGGGTGAGGGAGAACATGACTTATGGGAACAATGGGATCAGAGCAGACCATCCAAAATCTATGCCATAACTAGAGCATTGAAAAATACATAAATCCTTACAAATCACCTACACAGTAGAGACATCTGGGTGGCTCTGTCGGTTAAGAGTCCAACTCTCGATTTCGGCTCATGTCATGGTCTCAGGGTCATGGGATCAAGCTCTGCATTGGGCTCCAAGCTCAGCAGGGAGTCAGTCTGTTTGGAATTCTCTTTCCCTCTGCCTCTGCCCCCACTGCCCCCTCCATCTCTCTAAAACACACACACACACACACACACACACACACACACACCCCTAAAAAACAAAAAACAAAACTTACACAGCTGATATATATTGAATGCCTATTAAATTAAAAAATACTCAAGCAAATGCAGTGTTTAACCAAGGCGGTGAAGGTAATCTGGCAGGTGGAGGTGAGACAGGGTTCAAGCTGATGAGATGTGGGCTCAGAATGTGCTGAGGCACGTCCCCGCTTTGTGAGATGGCCCAGGTGTCCATGGTCTTGTGCTTCCTTAGGACACAATAGGTTAGCGCCTTGAAGTAAGTGCTTCCCAGTAGGCAGGGTCCATAGCCAAGCTGGGCCAGGGGAGAGTCCAGTGTAGACAGGCATGTGTAGACAGTGTGTTCTAACATGGGGGGTGCTCCCAGCTGGCAGGTGTCACATCCAGATGTTCTTACTGCTGGATGGTGCAGGACTGCTGTGACAGGAAAAGCCCATCCTAACCAGATGGCCTTCTCCAGTGTCCTGACTTCTCTTTCAGCAATCACGTACGATCTGAGGGACAAACACAGAAACACGCACTCTCCCCAAACAGAATGCCAGCCTACTCCAGCTGATTCGCAAAGATGGCAAAAATGTGGCACATTGTCTGAGAATCTCAACCAGGCAATCCTGTGGGAAAAAAACAAAAGCAGGTATAGACCCACATTTGTGGTTGGCGTCTGATTCGGGGCTCTGAGGCTTCACTGGGTCTGAGCTCTGCAGGGTGTTCAGCTTACATGTTGGTGCGGACCCTGGCGGCCTGTCAACTGGGAAGGTCACCATTCTTTATGCAGGTAATGGCTTACATTTATTGATCACTGTCCATGTGCCTGGTATTATTGCAAACAGCAGACATTGAGCATACCCAAGGGTGTGAAATGGCTTTATTTCTAATGAAATCTAGAGACGTTTCCAAAATCAAACTGTTCTTTAAAGCCATTGAAGAGCTGAGGGTACAAAGAAATTTAAAAATAACTAAACTCCAGGGGGGCAAATCCTTGCTAGGTGAACAAAAGCTTTGGTAAAACAGAGCATCAGCCCACCAAAGAGGGACAGCCTTGGTCCAGGTGAGGAGAAAGTAGCCACGCCTATTGGAGCTCGGGGTGGTTTTTGGAGTTGAATTTGGAGACACCCCAAACATTAGGATATGAATTTTCCCCTAGGTCGTATTCTTCCATGCAGATGTTGCCGAGAAGGTAAGGGCTGGGGCCAGGGCAGGAGCAGGAGCAAAACCTCATGGCTTTCTCTCCGGGTTGGGGCGTTGCCATGTTGTGACCCTGCCATGCCCAGACCAGCAGCTCCCTGGTGCACTCGTCTCCCAGAAGCCCAACCTCCAGGCGCAGAGACCTGAGGGCTTATAATTCTCAGGTCTAATAGTATCACAGCATTTGGTCATACGGCCCTTCCGGAGAGAGAGCTCTGAATTCACCGAAGACTAAGTGAACCTTTAATAAATGCCCCAATCAACATGTTAATACCACTCTCCACCCACTTGAATGGCTGAAACGACCACGGCAGACAATCCAAGAACTCTCATAGATCGCTAAAGGGAGTGGAAAATGCTACTACCATCTGGAAAACTGTTCTGTCTGTTTCATATGTGGTTAAATCTGCCGCGGGACCCAATGATTCTGCTGCCAGGTAGCAGTACAAGAGAAATGGAAAAGCATATCCAAAATATCGGCTCCTACAGATGCCCAGAGAAGCTGTGTTCTCTGTAGCCCAAACCTGGAGATAATTCTAATGTCCATTCAGCAGGAGAATGGGGAGGGGAAAAGCAATGTGTTACATTTATAAAGTGAAATACCCCTCAGCAATAAAAAAGAATAAACTACAAACACATGGAACTATGTAGGTGAATCTCAAATGTGTGATTTTGAGCGAAAGTAGCCAAAGGCAAAAAAAAAAAAATATGCAATTTTATTTATAAGAAATTCTAGAGCGGGGACCTCGGCTGTAATGACGATCAGATCGGTGGCTGTCTGCGGAGCGGAGGGGGTTGGCTGAAAAGGGGCCCGAGTGCATGATTTAGGGAGATGGAAATATGATCTACCTGGAGAGAGCGGTGTTTATAGGGATGAATTCTTCAGTCAAACTTTTCAAACTGTGCACTTGAAACAGGTACATGGATGGTACATAATATTACACGTCTATAAAATTAATTTTTCAGTGTCTGTTATAACCACGACTTGGGGGTTTCCCAACCTCAGCGTTGTTGGCATTTTGTTCCGAGTGAGGCTGTCCTATGCCGTGTCCCTGGTCTCTACCCACAAAATGCCATTAAACCCCACCACCCCACCCCCGCTCCCATGATGGTGACAACAGCCGAGAAATGCCTGCGCACGTTGCCGAACATCACTGCAGGGGAGGAAAATGCCTCTCTGCTGCTCTCTTAAGTTTGCTTGTGAATTAAACTCACAGAAGACAGATTAATAGAAAAAAAAAACCCCGGAACAATTTATTTCGATGTGCAACATACACATACACTGGAGAACTCAATGATGTGCAACTCAGAGGGATGTTAGAACTTGGGGCTTATCTACCATCCTGATGGGTGAAGGAAAGAGGAGAAAAGGAAAAAAATCCAACCTTTTTGAAAGACAAGTGCATTTCCAGAGAACAAATGAGTAAGAAAGTCTGTCTACACAGGTGTGAATGACCTTTCCATACGCTTCAAGACCATAAAACGCCCCTGGAGAGGGGGTTTGGGGTACGTTTTATTTGTGTTCTCCCTTCTGGGAGTAGACCCACCCTTAAGAGTAGTTGATGGCAGCTTTCTTTCCCCAAAGTTGTTGCTTTTGGTCAGTAAGGAAAGCTCCAAGAGGGCTTTTATTCTTACATCTTTTTAACCTTCAATGCCTCTAGTTTAGCATAATCTTTATACCAAAGTGGTCTGTTCTGGGGTGGCATATTCTGACCTCTTTCACCTCCTCCAGTGCAGAATTGTCCTCCTGCTTGAAAACCACCAGGCTAACTTAGCTCTTCTTGCTTAGCTCATTCATTCACTGATTCATTCAGCAAAGACTTGTTGAGTTCTGCCCCGCATTGGGCATTGTCATGGATGTCTAGAGGCACATCAGGGAACACAAGAGGCCAATATCCCTGTTCCCATGAATCTTACATCCCAATGGACCTAGGAAGACAAATTTAAATAAGCATTTACTTAGAATGGACAAAAGATAAAGTTGAGCTAAAAAAGGAGGACTCGGAATGCCAGAGATGGAACTTGGGTTGCCATTTTTAAGGCATCGAAAAGGGACAACTGAGCAAAGGCATGAAGGAGGTGACCACATCAGCCATGCTGTTATCTAGGGGTACAATGGCCCAGGAAGAGAGGACAAGGAGACAGTTCATGCAAAACACTCTAAGTCAAGCCCATGTCTCATACACTCAACGAGGAGCCCAGAGTGCCTGGAACAGACTGAAGGAGGAGGAGAGACATGTGTAGCAAAGTCAGAGAGGACAAGGCAGGACAAGGTCCTGAGGTTCTTATGGGTCTCTCTAATGGACTGTGATTGCTTGTGCAGAGTGATAACAATAGGGTGGTGAGAAGCGGTCAGATTTTGGGTGTATTTTGAACATAGAGTCAACACAATTTGCTGATGGGGTGAGTTAGTTCCCTAGGGGAGAGACAGTGTCTGTCTTGCTCACTTTGCTGTACGCATCATACGATTCCTCGTCTGTGGAACGGCATTCAGTAAATCGATAGACGGACAGATGGATGGTGGATGAGTGGGTGGATGTGTGGACTGTGGGAGGAAGGTTGAATGGAAAGCTGTATTGAAGGACGGCTGGCAGATGGATGGATGGGTAAATAGGTAAATGGATGGATAGATGAGTGGACAGACGGATGGATGGCCCCTAAGCTCTGAGATTTGTTATAATGATCAGATATATTATATATGAAGCCTCTAGCACAGTGCCTGGTACTTTTTAGCCATTTAATGAATAAATGTTTTATTCATTTTTATGTTTTAATGTTTTATTATTTTAAATAAAGATGCCATTGAATTTCACTCATTGAGGACATCAGCCCCCTTACTTCCAAACTAAAATTAGTACCACTCTCCTCCCTGCCTGCAAAGAACCTTTATTCCAGCAGAACGAACAGGTTCTGAGCAGAGCTGAGTTCGTCTTACTTCTGGATCAGCCATAGAATCAATGCACAGTTGCTAACTGCAGCCGGAACGTGGAACCTTCATGCCAGGTCATCAGTCAGGCAGTGGAAATAGCACAGTCGGGGTTGGGCTCCCTGCCGGGTCCTGCTCCAGCGGTCAGGAGTAAGAGCATCAGGACTTGTCTGGGCTTGTAAAGTGAGCCCATCGGAAGTAGAAGCCACGGCCGCTAGTGAAATCTGATAGGAGGCACAATCCCGGAGCAGCATTGCTGCTACAGACAAGCTTGCTTTGACTAGAAAGGTTCACAGCATGTGATCAGAATCTTCAGGGCACAGTTCACCCTGCAACTGTCCCCTGCAGCCGCAAGGACACCAAGCAAGGACACAGTCCAGCCCCTGTGTCTTCACAAAGCAGCCCAGACGGACACACAACTTGGTAACACAATTGTGCTTTGTCCTAAAAGTGGTCATTGTTATCTCGTACACAGGGTCCTGACTTAAAGGTGTTTGTACTGATTAATGTTCTCTCTTCTACATGTCGAGATGACATCAGCGATTCATTCATTTGTAGAAAAAAATAATGTGCTTCTGAGGAAAGCCGCATGGCCTCTCACGCCCTTCTGGGTTATCAGATTCTAGTCCTGACAATTACCTCTCAGCTATTTTGCAACCATTTGTAAATTGTAGTTAACTGATAGCAATATAAATGTTACCCTGCCAGGTAGGGGTTTCAACTGACTTCCTCCCTCTTTGAGAAAAACAACTGCGTCTCTCTTTGCAACTCATCTCAACATTTCTTTACGGGATGTAAATTTGTGCTGTCTGAGTTTTCCTTTGAACCGAATGTAATGTCTGCCTGGTTTGCTCATATCCTATGAGTAAAGTAAGATCTTTAACGAGCATTCATTTTTATATGTGCATGCTTGTCATGATTTTATCTTTTTCTGAAAATGGCCTCGTCACACATTCCACAAATACTTAGTGAAGAGCAGGTATCCACCAAGAACCGTGCTAGGGACTAGGGTCCAATGATCTAGACAGCCCCTACTCGGAAGGTGATGACACTTGCCCACCGTGCTAGGAAAGGCTGGCAGGGAGCCACGGGCTCTCTCACCAACCTGCAGACCGGGCACCTCGGAGCTGACTTCCTGAGCACAGAGGCCAGCCTTTTCTTCCGAGTACATGTCCCTGTGGCGGACACAAGCCATACTTTATGTGGCTGCCGTCGTAGACGGACTATACCTGATTATGTATGCTGTTTTTAAAATATAGCTTATGATTAAGGAGAGCAGTGTGTGCTCATTGATAGAAACTTTGGGGAGTCCAGAGAAGTGTGAAAAACAAAACGTAATCCATAATTCTCCCCCTCATAAATACAAAACACCCTTCATATTCTCACCTCTTTTCCTGACCACCGAGCAGATTGCCTCCACCTTCTCCTTACCTAAAATTCCTCATAGGATTGTGGGGACCCTGATTCTCCGCTTTCACGTCTGCTAGTAGACCTGGCTGTTTACACCGAGTAAACATTAAATCCAGCTGCGGAGTCACCTGCTTTCAAAGGCAAGGAGGACTGCAAACAACAGATTCATGCGCATTTCCCCGACCCATCTGTTGGCTGTTTAAAAAGAGGAGTCGTCAGATGGTTTTCGTTTCGAAGTTAAATCAACGCATACTCCGCTCTCATGTTCCTTCGCGAGAATATAAAAGCCAACAGAGGAGCACCTAAGATTTGCAGTGAGTGCTAAAACGACTGTAATATGATATAATCCTGATGCGATGGCTGCACAGAGTCAGAAACGGACCCAGCCAAGCCCGAGACCTTTGTTGCCTATAGCACACGTGTCCTGAAGAAGTTTGCCTGTTTCTGTGGTGTCGTGGGAGTAGGTATGAAACTGGCCAAACTGTAAATGGGTATGTGGACAGGCGCAGCCTGCCTGGTCTGCGATGTTAAACGGAGGCGTGTAAATGAATGTGGGTAGGGGAGCAGATCTGTTCTCAGCTTATTCGGAGGTGATTATCCAAACTAATATGTTGGGAATGTCTTCAGTAAGTTAAATTTTGGGATAGAACCCATCTGAAAGCGTATATCATTTTTATTAAATTTTAAACCTGCAGCATCTCTGAGGTCCCTGTGTGCCATCCTGGCATTCCACAGACCATAGATGGAAGATAAAATTGATGGAACAAATTTGGCCATTGTTTAGCAAATACAGGAGGCATAGAACAAAAACAGGTGTTTCTATTTGTTTGCTTATTTGCTTTTTAAAAGTTTTCTGATATCCCAGAAGAGTTCATCTGACCTGTGGGGTAAAGGATACTCTACAGGATCGATATCCTTATGTATTGTAGAAGCAGACGAAGGACACTTAGCTAGTACTTGTCAAAATGTAACCTAATTTTGCTTCTGAGTTTGGGGTCAAGAGGACAGATTTCTTTAAAGCCAGGATTTCCAGTTTCTTGAGTTCTCCGTGTGATGATCCGGTTGGTCAGATGGGATAAATTGTACATGAAGAATATGCTTTCTGAGCATTTATAATTCGCATGGTACCTTTCAGTTCCCTTCATGCACTTAAGACAACTTTGTGAGGCCCAAACTGGAAGAGCAGCAAACACTTACCTTCAAAATCCTGTGGCCATTGTGGTACTCATGCAGAAGAAATGGAGCAGAGAAAAGATGGCACCCAACGTGATTTTTTCTTCCTTTATCCTTGACCAGACTCCCTTGACCCACTTTTTTTTTTTTTTAAAGATTTTATTTATTTATTCGACAGAGAGAGAGACAGCCAGCGAGAGAGGGAACACAAGCAGGGGGAGTGGGAGAGGAAGAAGCAGGCTCACAGCAGAAGAGCCTGATGTGGGGCTCGATCCCATAACACCGGGATCACGCCCTGAGCCGAAGGCAGACGCTTAACCGCTGTGCCACCCAGGCGCCCCGACCCACTTTTTTAAATAATAATTTTTCCCCCAGGTACATCTAGATATAAATAACTTTTCATTAATTTTGTCTGAAACACTGCTTTGAACTGCATGATCGGAATGACTTTTCAATGTAGGATTTTTTCCCATTATGAAATACTTCTTCTCGATCAGTGATTCTTCTCTTCCCACCCTCCCCACACCCACACATGCACAGGAAAGAACCAGCATTTTCAGATAATCCGGAGACCCTGTTACCATCTCCTGTCTCCTCACGTTGAGCTGCTTGTCTTCTTCCTCTGCATCCTTGGGGACCAAACCAAGTGTTCCCCCCACGTCATTTATCTGCTTTCCCATATGTCAGGTTTACTTTTTATTTTCTCCAGTGCTGATTTTAATTTTACTATTGGATAAGTTTTTGTGACTTGTGATATGTAGCACACCCACAAAAGGGTGGGTGAAAATATTTATGAATAAGTAAAAGATCCATTATACCATGAACATGCAGGGGCGCCTGGGGGGCTCAGTCGGTTAAGTGTCGGCCTTCGGCTCAGGTCCGGATCTCAGGGTCCTGGGATCAAGCCCTGCATTGGGCTCCCTGCTCCGTGGGGGAGCCTGCTTCTCTCTCTCCCTCTGCTGCTCCCCCTGCTTGTGCTCTCTCACTCTCTCTCTTTCTCAAATAAATCAAGTCTTTTTTAAAAAAATAAAATGAACATTCACTTTTCCATGCCTGAGGCCAAGAAATAGATCGTAATCGTAAACCAAACTCCCTCCCTCATGTGTTCTTTCTTCTCAATCCACTGGACCAAGCTCTCTTGGACAGCCACATTCTCAATTTGCTCTGAACCATTTCCTTGGCTTCCCTGGTAGTTTTCCTTTACTGCCTGGTTGTCTTGTACTTATTTTTGTCAGTTCTGAGACTTTAGACAAGTAGAATAATACTGTGCATGGTCTTCCCTGAGTTTGTTGTTTTCTCCGTATAATATCAAGATCTCTCCGTGCTGGTGCATACAGCATAGTTGATCATCCTTACTGCAGTGCAGTCAGGGTGGGCTGGGGAGTCTTTAACAACTGGCTCTCCAGAGAACAAAAGCTCTGATTTGTACCCTTTGCCCATTTCTGGAGTGTAAATACTTCCACCACGGCTGATTTCAAGCTACTCCGTAAAACCACTCCAAGCAGATTTGGGGAGAAATGTGCACGTTGGCTCTTGCAAGACAGTATGAGCTGACTCCAGTCCTCGCCTTAAGTATTTCGATCTGAGGATGTACAGCTCACTATCCGTTCTATAGTGCGTGGACATTTGCACCGTTTTCTAACTGTTACTGTGAAAAAGAAAAACAAGTTTGGATACGCTTCCTCGTGCGTATGTGCAAGAGTCTCTTCATGACCTAAGCTTGGTCAGAGGGTACGCACATGTTCAATATTGCAGGGCCTTTTGCGGGGACAATGGTGCTTCCCCACATTTCTGCAGCCCCTCACAGTCAAGTGGAGCCTTGTGACAGATTTCAACCAAAACCAATGGCTCTGAGTGGAAATGACACGTGTCCTCTGGCCAAACAACAGAAGGGCCACACACTTTTGATTAGAGTTTCAAAATAGGGTTCCACTCTTTTTCAATAGGTTTTGAATGGAGTTCCATTTAATTGTTGGCAAGGTTCAGAGCCTTCTGCTGTTGAGTCTTCTCTCTGGAAATTTTAATATTTTCGTCCGATTTATGTCTAGGTAGTTTATATTTTGGATACTGTTGTGAATCTTTTCACTTTAATCTAAATGTCTCCTTGTGGAGCTTGTTCATAGAAATGCAGCTGAATCTGTGTATGAATGTTAGCTCTAGTAATTTTGCTACGTTCTCATAGCAATTTTGATACCTAATCTACATTGTGTTTCCTTTTCAATATCAACAATATCTGTAGAGAATGTAATAAAGAGTCTGACTCCACTTTTGATGTTGGAGTGCCCCAGATTTTAAGCCCTCTCCCACTTGCTGTTTTTGCACCACATCTGAGCAAACTCATGAGAAAGTCTGCTGCTTGGGTATGGAATTCAAGCCACTCAAGCCAGGTCTTGCCTATGGGAACTTTTAGGCTGGTCCCACCACCTAACCACCACCACCACCACCACAACAATAACAAAAACAACAAAACGAACAAAACAAAAACTCGTTCACTTTCCTGATTGCTCAAGCCACATTTGGACCAGCTTGGGAGATGCCCTGCTCTCCACGGAAAGCCTCATTATGTGAGAAGTCAACCTTTCCGTACACTTTGGGCGTGTGTGTGTGGTTTCATCTGTATCTATGCCCCAGACAAATTTTGGATAGGGAGTTGATCCCATTTCTGTAGGGTAACTACAAAATACAGTAACAGCTCTGTTTCTTTTATTCCAATCTTTATGTCTTCAATGGATTTTTCTTGCCTTACTGAGCTGGCTAAAACCCTTACTACCATGTTGAATATAAGTGGAATGGTAAACACTCTGCTCTTCTAAACAGGCTACTTCTCAAATTTCACTATTAACAATGAAATTTGCTGTAGTAATTTTTTCAATTTGTTCTATTTTAAGGAAACTCCATGCCACATGTGGGGCTTGAATCCACACCCCCAAGACCGAGTCCCGTGCTCCACCTACGGAGCCAGCCAGGCACACCTGCTGCAGTATTTCTTAAGATTTCCGTCTAATTACAGAAGTTCCTTCCCCTTAGTTTGTTCTAAGTTTTTGTCATGAGTTGATGTTAGAAGTTACCAAAAACTTATTTTCTGCATCTGTTGAACTAACGATAGGGCTGCTCTTTTTTAATCAATTAACGTGGTAAACTGCCACAATATCTTCATGCTAAATCCACCTTGCATTTCTGAGATAAGGCCAACTTGCTCATGATTTATTAACATTATAAATCATGCTGCATTTAGTTTGTTAATATTTTGTTTAGGATTTTAAGCAGAAAGACAGGATTGCAATTTTCCATATACTGCTTTAGTCAAATGTTATAATTAAGGCTGTTGTGCTAATCTCATCAAATAATTTGGGGAACATTATATCCCTTTCTATATTTTGGCATTTTAAAAAATATGGAATTATCGGCTTCTTAACTGTTTGGCTGGAGATTTTCATTTGTCGAAATTTTTAAAAAATGTAATGTAGTGGGATGAATTCATTCACAGAATCTTCTTATTAGCTTTCACATTGCAACATCATCCTTAACATTTTCCAGTAGCACCTTTCCCCTTTTTCTAGATAAATCTTGCTAAAGAGTTATCAATTTTATTTGATTCATTAGAGAGCCAGTTTTTAGCTTCGTCGAGTCTCCATATGTTTCTTTTCTAATTTTAAATTTCTTATTTTATCTTCATTATTATCTTATATCACTTATTTTGATTTATTCTTATTCTTTCTCTACCTTCTTTAAATGAATTATTTTCCTGATTAATTGTACACTTCCTTTCTAACATCAGCCGTTAAGAATATATGTAAATGGCCCTTTTATGTTCTGATATGGGCTATTTTTACTATCTTTGTGTTCTACATTTATTTTAATTTCAATTATGACTTATTCTATGGCTAAAGAGTTATTTAGAAGAGTATTTATTGATTTCCAGACACAGGATTTTTTAGTTATCTTTAAAAATTGATTCCCCCTCTTATTTTTATTTACAAACACAGTTCATACGCTACTCCTCCTTTGTTACTGGTTGAGATTTGGCTTGGTGTGCTTGCAGACACTGTGTGTTCTCTTAAATGCACTATTCCAATGCCCATTAGGTCAGGTTTTTTAAATTGGCTGATTCAAATCTGTATATATTTTTGGTCAGATTATTCCATCAATTTCCAAATAAAATGTTAAAAACCTCCCCGTATGATTTGTATTTGTGTATTTCTCTTTTATTTACTTATTTTTCCATTCTGGCTTCATGCGCTGGGACTGATGCTACCAAGCGTGTGTTTCTTTAGACTCCTGAAGCCTTCCTGGTCAAATGAACCTTCTGTCACTGCGGGTGACCCTCTCTCTCTCAGGTGATTATTTTTTTTCTTTAAGTCCTATTTGGTATTAAAAGAGTGATACTAGCTTTGATTTATTTGTATTTGTCAAGTACATTTTGTTTTCTGCCCTTTGACTCTTAACCTATCCATAACCTTAGATTTTAGATATGGTCCTTACAAACAAAAACATGACACTATTTCTTTCATGTGGATTGTAATTATGAAAAAGTGTTTATTTTATACTATGTCATTTTATACTATGTCATTTTATACTATGTCATTTTATTCTTCCAAATTTTTTCTGACATTTTTCTTTTCTTTTTTTTTCACTTTATTTTGAATTATTTGTTTTCTGATTCCCCTCCTTGTACTTTGGAAGCTATATGCTTTAAGTCGATTCCTTAGTGATTATTGCAAAAATTATAACATACATAACTAAATCTTCAAATTATAAAATTGACCCATGGTTTTTCTGTTCCCCTGCATAACATAATAACCTTAGCGTTCCTGAATTGAAGCATCTCTTATATTTTTCATAAATTTTAACTTCATATATTTTTAATTCTACAAAGCATAGGCTTTATGATTTCCTTCAGTCAATGTTTCTTTAGCTCTCTCACCTTTTTCCTCTTTATTTTATCTCGCACTTTAGACCACCAAACTGCAGTTATTTATGTATTTTTTTGGTGCCAGAAGAATATAGACTTTAAAGATTCCTTCAGTAAGAGTTCGCTAGGAGTGAATTTCATTTCCCTTTCCTGAAATTTTCATTCTCTCATCTGCATTCTGAAGCGTGTTTACGCTCCGTACAGAGTTCTGTGTTCACAGCATCAGCGAGGTTCTCTTCCCACGATTTGGGCTTCCGGTGCTGCTTTCGCAGAGTCTCCTGTCCGGGGAATGCTCCTTGGAGGTCATCTGTCTTTTCTGTCTAGTTTAAGATTTTCTCTTTGTGTTCGGTTCTGCCTTCATGTCTACTTTGCATGACACTGAAATAGCTTTGCCATCTTTGATTCATTATTCTTTTTCAGATAGATGGATTTTTCTACCTGGCTGTGTTTCACTGACATAGATCTGTTTTACATCTCAGTCAAGATTATCTTGGCTGCCCTGTGGTACAATCAGTCCCTAGTCTCAGTGACGTAAAACAAGTTTACTTCTCTCTCCTGTTACACATTTATCGACGGTCAGCTGAGTCTCGGCTCCTGTCATTCTTACTTTGAAGCCCAACGTGACAAGGCAGGCTCTGTCTGGAACATTGCAGGCCATTGTGGTGACTTTAGTGATTACAGTGTCCCCTTATCGGTGGGGGATTCATTCCAAGACCCCTCAGTGGACACCTGAACCCTATACTGTTTTCTCCTATACATACATACCTATGATAAGTTTATTTTATAAATAAGGCACAGTAAGATATTAACAACAATAACTAAAAAATGGACAATTATAACAATACACTGTCATGAAAGCTAGGTGATAAATGCCTATGGGATGAGATGAAGGGAGGTGAATGACGTAGGTATTGTGACACAGTGATACGCTGCTGTTGGCCTTCTGATGCTCCATCAAGAGCATATCTGCTCTGGACTGCAGGGGAAAGTGAAACCACAGGTGAGGGATGGACCGTAGTGATGTGGAAGACATGGCAGTTAGACCCGCGCTAACCCGTAAGGCTCTCGCCTTAAAATAATGCAGACCATGCTGTTTAGCTTCCATTGGCCAGTGCAAGTCATATGACTACGCCTTAGTTCAACATGGTGAAGCATACTCCTATGGTAAGAAGAGGCACAGAATATTTGTAAACCATAATAAAAATCTATCCATCATGATTATGTACCGATTCCCAACTAAGAAGAATTTCTGCTGTCCTGTGTTATCTTTGATCCCATTTTCTCTCTCCCTGAGCACAATTGGGGCTTCATCCAATGAAGTACGGATGGAGGGTAGGAAAATGGGCATCGTCTATAATCCCAGTGTCTTCCTTGTAATGCAGCTCTGCTAGGCTGAGGTGAGATTTTCTCTTGGTCTCGTTACCTGTGGTCATACCTCCAGGTACGCCTCAGTGCCAGAGCCGCCCCATCTTCCATCTTCCTAAATTTTGTCCTATTGTTCTGGGGGACCTGCAGTTCCCGGCAGGGCTAGGGAAAATGCAAAATACCTCTCTGCTTGACAAAACAGCCACCCCCATAGTAAAGGGATGGCTGTCCAAGTTTCTCGTTGGTAGAGCAAAAAGTCAGAGAGGCAAAAAGTGCCAGTCATTTTCAGCCAAGCGAACGCACCAATTGTTAGTGACCTTGTGCGGCTGGGTCACTAACTGTGCTTTCTTAACCACTGTCTTTAGCTTTGGAAGTAATTTCCCCCGGGATTCTAGCAAAGTGTTGATGATCAAATCCGGCTCTTGGTGATGGAGCACACTCTCTTCCCTTTTAGAACCATCCGAAGTCTTTCCGTGAGAAGCCCCTCCTCACCAGATGTCGTCTGTAACCAGAAGACCTCGCAGGCACACACGCCCGGAAAAGTCGGCATCCTTGCGGCACTTGAGACTCAATGTACAGCACAGCTTCCAGAAGCATTTCTATGCTGTGAAATGGCATATGGCTGCTGCTTGAAGCAGGACTGGATGGTGTCCATGTGAGCATGAACTCCTGTGCCCACTGTGGGGGGTGTGGTGCCCCCGTCTCCCATCGGGAAGACTCCAATGCCAAAGCGTTGGGTAATTACGACGATGATGGTGTCATTGTTATGATGATGATGATGTAATCAACAGACTTCTTCCAGATTGAAATGTCTCTCTCGACTCACCTAGGGTTCAGTAACTACTTGCAAGAGACTCTCGGGTGGGTCTGCTCAGTGCAGTTACTTTAATTAAATGAAACTGCTGATATTTTGGGTTTCCTCACTGTTTGATCCATGACTGGAACTAATGGCTACTAATTACATGTGGTGTTTACAAGAGACACCCAGGGGCCCCGACAGGTGCCCTGGAGGGCCCTTTATGTGAAGGACAAGAGGAACAGGCTGAGATGGAATGGGGACACAGGCAAACTGCCTGGAACCTGAGCTTCTCATCTTGCAAATATTTATCTGGATAGCAGACGTGTTAAGATGAAGCATTATTGGCACTTCCCTTCCCGTTTCAGAGAGGACAAACAGATAGCCCTTCTGACAGCGGGAACTCAAGGAAATACATGGGAAACACACAACAGTGGGGCCCCGGCAGGGATTGGAACAGAAGAGGAAAGAACAATGCTACGAGGAAGGTAAAGATCTTAGTCCTGGCATGTTGAAATACTGATGGATAATTGTAATTAGCTTTCAGAATTTTTAATTATAGAAGTGGTATAAATAATCACCCGGCCCAGCTTCACTAATGAGAGTTCTTGTGCTCAGATACACAGGGAGGCTTTTGTTAGGTGCCTTTCAAAGTGTGGCTGTTAATTAGGTGTCTTGCAGGCTGCAGGGTTTCGAGGGGAAAAGTGACATCTTTACACTGACTCATGGGAAGAGGGAACCGATACCAATGGAAGGTCTCTAAAGTAAAACCCCAGACGTTGCTGGGGCTTGATTTGGTTTTGGTTTGGTTGAAAGATCACGTGACGTCACACCTGGCCAAAGCAGCAAACGCCAAGTTCACAGCCAGGTCCTGACTTCAAAGCTCCTGCTGTTTCCAACACATCACACCATCTTGCACAAACAGGCATACAACACATACTGGCCATCTGGTTAAACGTTTTCTGCAGCAGGGTTCTGGTGAACTTGCTGCTTGCATGTTGTGTCAAAGAGAGAACGTTCTCCGGATCACAGAAATAACCAGAGTCCTGCTGGTATGATGCCGCCCACACTGGCAATCGTTGTTGCTTTCCATTGTTACGCTGTGTCTTTTACTTTTGCCTGTGTTCTGATTTCCCTGTTCTCTACCACTGATATTGTTCATAAGATATACCAGTAAAAGGGTTAGCTTTATAAACTCCTTCCAGAGATAGTTAGTTAGAGAAGGATCAAAGACCTTTTCCCCAATGCCTATCCTGCTTTTCCTCCTTTGGTTAAAAACAAACAAAAACAAAACCAACCTTTATATATTAACTTGACAGTGATCCTGTTTACAGCCTCCCATGCAGCGGGATGTGGCTTTGTGACTAAATTCTGACCAATGATAAGTGAGTATAAGTAATACAGGCTAACTCTAGACTGTGCCCTAAAACCGAGGGTGTGCTCCTTTACCTTGGCCCCTTACCTAATCCTACTGGCTGGAATGTGGACGTGTGGTGGACGGATCTCTAGCAGCCCTCCTGGGCCATGAGAAGGAAGCCTCATACAGAAGGGATGGTGGAACGAAATGACAGAAGAGCCCAAGTCCCTAATGAGAGTGGAGCCACCATACCAGCCCTGGACTGTTATCAGAACTCGAGATGCAAATAAAGTATCTTGTTCAAGCACCCCACTCTTACTTGTTTGTCTTGTTACAGCCAGCAAGGCTATATCTCGAATATTAAAGATAAGCTTCTCAGTGAGGCTGCTGCAGGTGTCAGTCTGAAGCACAACATTGTAGCAAGGCTGCCATACAGCGATCAAGTAAGGTTTGTCCTTGTTGATTCCTAGGCACACTTACAAGGGCGTAAAGATTGCTAGGGATGATTATGAACTAAAAGGTAATTCAGAGAGCCCCAAAACTCTTCCCTGGAAACCAGAGATCCTTCAGTGGTTAAGAAAAAGTCTTTTTGATCAAACAAGTTTGATACACACACACACACACACACACACACACACACACACGGGGACTCATAGCGTGTGTTTTGGTCTCCCAGAAGTCCCAAAGTACAGGAACCTATCGAATTGTCTTTTTTTCCCCTTTTACAAAACTTAAAAAATGTAAGTTGTGTATCAAACAGTCCAGAAAACCTACATTACATCTCCATGAGTTATCACAAAGCGAGCACTGAATTCATCATCGTATAGGAAATAGAACGATGCAATCCAGACGTGTCCCACACTTCCCCCAATTACCATCTCCTCTCCTTTTCTCTCATCTGCCAGGTGGTTGTTGTCCTCACTTCTAGCACCTTTGTGCACTTGTCCAGTTTTGAACTGGATATAAAAGAAGTGCAAAATATACATTCCTTTGTGTTTGGCTTCCCTCGTTCAACATCTTGCTGGTGAGATCCATTTGTCTGTTGGACGGAGTTTGGTTTATTCATTTCCTTCGCTAATTTGCTCCACAAAGACAGATACCACTTTTGGTAAGCAGTTCGGGGCAGTGGCAATTAGAGTTTATCTCAATCCAATTTCAGAGACTTAAGATAATGTAAGTCGGGCTTAGTCCCTGAGAGAGAGTTTATTACAGCCCCCCTTACTGCTGGGGTGTAGCTCTACAGGGTCTCAACACCCAAACAGATGGATATACCAGGGCTCCCCGCATTGAGCCCTCAACTACAATTCTTGTCTCTCTTGTCCTCTGTGATGCTTAACAATATTAGTCAGTTGCTTAGCTTCTCAGCTCTCTCCTCCAAACTGGCAGACACCCTCTGGGCAAAAGGGCTCTGAACCTCAGGCTTACATCTGCGCACTCCCTTTTTTAGACTTTGGATACACAATTTTTGCATTGTTGGCTCAAAATTTTGTGTTAATGTGTTTCCAGCTCTTCTATTTGTTTTCAGCAAGGAGGACTGGTTCTGGTTTCCAAACCCATCACACAAAGGCAAATCCCTGTTTAGCTCTCTTGAGACCAACATACTTTATCACAAACACCTTTTCCATCCAAATTTTGTGAAAAGATTGAAGAATGCAATTTTGAGAAACAATAATGTGATTTATCTTGTATCTGGAGTATACTTTCTGTATGGTGTTTTTGGATAAAAATGTTTCCAAAATATTATATTTACCATTTTATTTGTTGAGAGAACACTGAACTTTATGAAGGCTATATTTCTCCCCGTAACGAACCAAGGTCATAATTATTTTTACATCACTATTCGCATTTTAATAATGACGTATTTTTATGTATATTATATTTTATTTATTATTCTTGAGTTATATTTTATTCACCATCCACCTGCTGAGAAAATACTGAATAGTATTTATCTTAGGCAGTGAACCAAGGTCATGATCATTCACATCAGGGATTGCGGTTTTAAGATGGAGGTCCCTTCTGGAGCTGCTGTGCCTTATTCGTCCTCCACACTCATGGGGCTGTAATACGTGTCAGGTGCCGTCCTAAGGGTTTGCTTTTAGTCTTTCGGTCCCAGCAAGGACCAATGCGGCAAGGGATATTGTCATCCTTGGTTGTCAGGTAAAGGGTACAGAACGCAAAGGGGTCCAGCCACACTGGGTGAAGAAGGAGAAACGCCCCCTCCCCGCCCCACCTTGTTTTAGGTATTATGACACCGGGGTCCTACAATACGTACTGTCTGGAATGACTGGCCTAACAAAACCCATCACTTTCATTTTTCAAATGGTTAATCTTCATTTTCTCCCCCATCCCACCTGTGTTGAGCAGACGTCATTGAATCTCGACAAGTTAGGGACTCAGGCGCCGCGTCTCCACTCTGCCACGGAAGGATCGGGTAAGTCCGTCTTGACAAGCATGGGAAGGTGGGTGTTGTGATGAGAGCACAGACTCCCAATGTCTACACATCTGCTTCAGCTGCTCACAGGGTTATCCTACGTTTTTGTTTCTGCTTCCTTCCTCAATTTTTGAGTATAACAATTGTTACGTTGATTGCATTAAAAAACAGAAGATTGGAAGATTTGTTCTTTTTTTTTCTTTTTGACCATATCTGCATACTTATTACACTGTTTCTCCATTTCTTTGAAGACTTATTTATTTGAGAGAGAGAGAGCGAGAGAGCAGGGTGAGGGGCAGAGGGAAGGGGAGAGGGTCTCAATCAGACTCCCTGCCAAGCTCAGATTCCGATGTGGGGCTCGATCTCACGGCCCTGAGATCACGACCCGAGCTGACATCACCAGTCGGACACTTGTTAACTGACTGAGCCCCTCAGGCACCGCTGTATTTCTCTGTTTTGAAAGAAGAGCCCCCGTCGCAAAAACTTTTGATCTAAAAAGGCAGGTTTATGGACACAGTGCAGCTGAATAGAAGTGCCGGCTCTGGCACGGCTAAGAGCAGCAATCCAGCGGCTTTGTGACGTTCCCGCTATTGGTCCTCTGGAATTGGCAGTTTGAGTCTGGGGCGGAAGGGACCGGAGAGAGTCATTCTGGGAATTACAGGTTGGTGTTTTGTACCTGAACATTAATCGTATGTCGAGACCACAGAAGGTTCGAGGGGATACAGGAACACAAGGACAGCAATTTCACCTGGTGCCCTGGAGCAGCCCTCAGACAAGGGGCCCAGGTGGGCCGGTGTCCACTGCAGCTTTGCCCGTGAGAATATGAAATTGAAGAGGCTCACACAGCCATCAGAAGGATACAACAAACCACAGCACGGGAACACAATGGAATCACATCACTGAAAATGAATGAAATGAGATCGGCGTGTATCAGCATAGGTTGATCTCTTAAACAGAATGTTGAATTTAAAAAGGCAGCTTCAGGACTTTATATATACATTTAAATATTGCAAAAGATTTTTTGTTTGGCTAAGACATGCTGAACAGAGCTGAGAAGTTTGTATGGGTACACTAATTTATACTATAAAAACATCGATGGGAAGGATCCAACCTGCTTCATGGCTGTATTTGGAAATAGGAATGGGATCAGGAAAGGGTGCCGAGGGAGCTTCACCTTGGTGTGGACTCGGCCGTCTTTGGGAAGGCCTGGCGGCCCAGCAGCAGGTGGCGTGTCGGCAGAAGGCTGGCCTGGGCTCCAGACCGGCCTTGCCTGAGTCCCGTCCCCAGGGGCAGCACGCACTTGGTGGTGAGGGAGGAAGGGGTTTAAAGGCCTGGCGGGGAGACTGGGACACCCGCTCCTGGGGCTCCCCCCCCCCACCGTGGGCTGCATCAAGCCCGAGAGCTCTTCTGCTTCCTGCTCTGCTCGGCGCTACGTTGTCCCATCCCCTCCGACAAACACCCTGTACCCCAAGCTCACCCTTTGTGCCGGCTCCGGAAACCCTCTTCAAAACACTTGTTATGACGGTGAGTAAATACATAGCCGTGGGGGTCCTTTGTGACGCATGCACACCTGTCCGGTAGGCATCTCAGCCTGTGTCCCCCAGGAGAGGGTCGCTACTGGCTTGCAGCTTGTGTTTTATTTTCCTTTTGTCGACTTGGACAGGGTCACTTTTGCTGACTGAGGTTCAACTCAGAACCCGGCTTTCTCCTCGAAACCACGGCCGTGGAGACCGAGGCTCTGTGAACGAGCCGACAGAAGGGCAAGTTCCTCGGTGGGAAGAGCAGGGGCGCCTGACCTTAGCAGTTTCTCCTTTACAGCAGCGTCTCCTCATCAGATGCTCCCAGATACACAGTGACGGGCAGCGAGGAGACTGCGACGGCGCAGGGGGTGTGCGGGCCTCTGTGCGTGCGCGTGCGCGTGTGTGCGTGCGCGTGTGTGTGTGCGTGTGCGTGTGCGTGTTACCGTTGGTCTGTTCTGGCCGCCTTAACAAAATACCATAGACTAAGCCGATTGAACGACACGTCTGTTTTCTCTCTTCTGGAGGCCGGAGGTCCTGGATCAAGGGGCCGGTAGGTCGTGCCCCTCGTAAGGGCTCTTTCCTTGGTTCGCCTGGGGGGGCTGCCTCCCCTCTGTGTCCTCGTGGCCCTTCCTCAGCGACTGCCCGCTCAGAGAGCGCTCTGGTCTCTCTTCTTGAAAGGTCAGGGCCCCACCTTACAACCTCACCTTGGTTGCTTGCTCCGGGCCCCATCCCCAGGTCAAGCCACACTGGAGTTAGGGCTTCAAATATGAATTTGGGAGGACACGCGCCTTTGGCGGGGAGCACGGAGGATTGAGTGAGAGGCCTGGGGGATCAGCCGCTGAGCTACTGACAGGGAAGGACGTGGTGGTGGAGAGCGGCTCGGTGGCAGGCAGACGGCTGGACAGGCCTGGTGCGCCTCCGGGTCTCGGCACGGGCGGGAATCCGGGCGTCAGAGGGGCCGCTGCCAGGGGCCGCCGTCTGCTCGCTCAGGGAACTCGCGTGTACAGCAGCTTTAATTCCCACGCAGCGTGCACACACGCACACACACACATGCACACGTGCACACACGCCCCACTGGTAATAAGCAGGAAAACCTCCCCAGGACGTCATCGGTGAAGGTAAAGGCAACATAAAATGCAAGAGTAGAGTTTTTCTAGGCAAACTTTCTTGTCTGGGTCCAAAGCAGGACGCCGTTGGCAGGTGGCAGTAGAGACAAGAAGTGTCGTTCTCACTCACCTGCCAAGGCCCGAGGGGCTCATTTCTCTTGGGGTTTTCCAGAAGGCCTCCGTTCCCCCGTATGGCTTTTAGGCTCTGTCACAGCAGTTCATGAGAGTAATTATGTTTACCCTTTATTTGGCTAACGCTAATGAACCAGTGATAAACAACTCAGCATTTTCTCCCTGTTGAATAATGAATATTAATTAACCCGTCAGAAAAGGGGCTGGCACTCCTTACCAACTATGGCTCCGCCTCATTTGCACGCCCAGGCACGGGGACCGCCGCAGCTCCCGAGGGGAAAGGATGTGCAGATGTTCTCAGAGAGCTTCCATGGCGGACGGACCCCGTTGGCAGGCTCGAGCTACCAGGGCCTGAGTTTTGGCTCCAAAGAGCTGATTAGAACTTGAATCTTCTGATGGCATCGGAGCCTGTCATCCAGCCTCTCAGCAGCTGATTTGAAAACGCCTGTGCTCGGGAAATGCATCACCAGCAAGCCTCAGGAACTTGGCCAAGGGCGGCCTCCGTGCCATGTTTGGTGACATATGGTGCTATCTGCAGGCCTGATGGTGCCAACATATGGGTGCGAGGCTTCTCCTCTCGGGAGGAGGGTCTGGTGTGTTTAAAACCATGGATCGGGTTTCTGCATAAACACAGCAATGCCTGGGCATTGAGAGTTGGCTTTTTCTGAGCATTCTCTGGGTAGTGTTTATTAAGGCTGTATCTCTCTAGATAAGCAGTAGATGGTCTGATCTGGCCAAAAGGAAGCAGTTAAACAAAGAGGGGTTCCATACCGTTTTTATATTTTTGGACTTCACAATTTTTTTTTTCTTAAATACAAAAGAGATCTGACTTGAAAGAAATAGTAGGAAGTTAAATTGTCACATATTATGGGACAGATATTTTTAATCTAAATTAATACGGAGTTAATGAGAACGCACAGAAGCTGATAAAATATTAACTTTTCTGCTGTCGCGAAGGAGGACTCACACCCCCCACCCCCAATCCAGCCACCGCTTCAAAGGGCCACGTGGAGTCAAACCAGATCAGCTGGCACCTCCCTTCTTGTCTGCTCACCATTGGGGTCCAAGATTTCTTGTTCTTCTCTTTTTTTTAACCAAAGGGAAGACCAAGGCCACAAAGCATTTATGAATTAACCTGACGCTGTTCCTCGCTTATCTACTGGGTGGGACCAGTTTGTACTACGTCAGTGTAGTTTCACAGCCTTTAGGTGTGAAAAGGATTATGCCAGTGAATAAAGAGGAGAGAGCTAGAGAGAGAGAGAGAGAGAGAATGAGAGCGGGACGGCACAGATCCTGTGAACCGCTTTTGTGCGCACTGAGATGGTGTGCCATCCAGGGCCCATGACCTGCTCTCCCGTCCAACATTCAGTGCAAGTTCTCAGGGTTCTCAGGCCACCTTCAGTTCCAGTGCTTCTCTAGAAGGACTCACATCACTCACCGAAAGGGGTCACATGCACAGCTATGAGTTATGGTTTATCCCCATGAAAAGACACACAGTCAGCAATGGGAAGAGACACAGGGAGCAGAGCCCTGCAGAGTTTCCAGGTGTCCTGTCCCTGTGGAGTCACGGACAGCAGTCCAGCACGCCACGACTCCTCCTGGCAATGACACGTGACAACATGCATGGAGCGAGCAAGGGAAGCTCACCCAAGCCTCAGTGTCCAGAGTCTCTATTGTGGTGCCCTGGTCAGCTGCCCATGGGGCTGTCCTTTAGCGTCTAGGCCTGCTGGAAGTGCGTGGCTCCTGCGTGACCCAAAACCACCATCATGGATCCTGTTAGATGGTCCAGTGGCCATGGCTCCCATGGACAAAGACACTCTTTTTTTCTTTTTTTTTAAAGATTTTATTTATTCGACAGAGACAGAGACAGCCAGCGAGAGAGGGAACACAAGCAGGGGGAGTGGGAGAGGAAGAAGCAGGCTCATAGCGGAGGAGCCTGATGTGGGGCTCGATCCCATAACGCCGGGATCACACCCTGAGCCAAAGGCAGATGCTTAACCGCTATGCCACCCAGGAGCCCCAGACAAAGACATTCTTATCAGACAGGAAATTCCAAGGACTTACAGAGACACGGCCCAGTAACTGAAGACAACGGACAGACCTCTCTTTGGGGAAAGTTAAATCCTTTACAACCCAGGAAGTGATAATCATTCTAATAATTCCAGACAGTATTTAGTGAGGAATTAACCGAATTGAGGCCGAGAAGCTAGACAGGCAGCATGTTGTGAAGGCCCTCGTGTGTCATGCTGGGGAGCTGAGCCTTTACCCTGAGAACAGTGGGTAACCGGCCCTCTAGGTGGTAAAGCAGAAACACACGTGGGCATCGGGAAGCTGATTCTGGTGGCAGGGAGGTGGGTGATTGGGGTGAGGGAAAGAGAAGAGGAACCATACCAAAAAGACTAGACATGTTTCTTAACCTCTAACACAGCCAAACTCATCCTCCAGGGAATGAGAACTTTGCCTCTAAAATCAGACCCAGAGTCAGAGTTGATCAGAAAAACAACAGCAACAGCAAACCATATTGGTTTTTTTCATAGTTTACTTATTGAAAACAGAATTTCATCTTTAAGAGAAGATAAAATGTAAAGATATTAACAAGGCCGTGCGGTTTCAGCGGGCTGGACGGTCAGCGAGAGCGCATACTTTGTGCAGCGCGGACTCAGGAGTGCGAGTGCTGGTCCAGCAAACACAGAGGACGGTGCGGTTGAGGAATCCTGCACCGGAAGACGAGCGTGTGATAGGAGCTCTGACAGCACGAGTGCAATGCTCCCCCTCGGAACATGGCGATGGGAGGCAGAAAGCATGGACAGAGAGAAGGGCAAAATCCCCTGGGGGAAGCTCTAGGTCATCTGAGGTCTCCTAGATAATGATGACTTCATTTTCCTTCCATTCAGAATAATTTTGAAGACCTCTGTGTCTCTGAATATTCATGAAAAAGTCCAGTTACTTTAGCAATAATATTTTAACAACATCTCCTGTTAACCATTAAGAATGGTGTTTCATTACCAGTCGTTTGCAGACAGGTCATTGGACTAAGTATTTTGACTGCTGTTCTGAACTTCCCCGTCCTTGGAGAACCACAACATATTTTGATGGGTGACCGAAGGGGAGTAAAAACCTGTAAAACAGACGGCACTCAAAGTCCTGATTATTTGGGTGGGAACACAGTGGAGTCCATCTGGGGCTTCTGGATACAGGATGAGCCATGGAAGAGCTCCAAAAACTTCTGGGGAGACACCATTCTACGCACAGAAACAGCCGTGATAGCCCTCATTGGCAAGGCGTGCTGCAAGCCGCTAGGAAACAGAAGGAAAAGTCACGAAGTCAGGGGTGCCAGCTCTCTGAACAAGCAAAGCCTTTGTGAGTTGCTGGGGTGGAACCCGTGTTTACAACAATGTACTGTTACCATCTGATGAAGTCGCAAGAAACGACAAGAAATGACTGATTAAATCCTAATGGGCCGAGGTTCTAGTGTACCGTTCCGGGGAACAAATCAAGCAGGGTGATCGCTTGACACACCTCTCCCCCAAAGACAGAAGCTCAAAGCCCAATGAGAGGTGTCTCCAGGGCCCTTGCCCCTTGGGAGGCAGAGAGAGAGAGATAAGGGATCGTGACTTGGAAAAGCAGTAGAGGCAACCACTGGAGTAATTGTCGTTTCTGTGCCACGGGTCGTCATTACAGATGTAATTAAGGACTGGAAGATGCTCTGTTGGGGGAAGCTTGGAGTGGTTATTTAATGAAGGCTCGTAAGATAGGTTAAAGGAGAGGGTATTCTAAAAATAAGCAAGCCAAATTATCCGTCATGTTCAATTTATTTAGCCACTGATGGGAAGGAACAGTCCCACGCAAAGAAGAATAATTAGGGTTTCAGGAGATTGTTTTGGTCATTGTGACCGTGGGCTGCACCACAGAGCGGGGCTGGCTGATGCCGTCCACACTGAGTCACACTTGTGTCGGCCTGTGCAGGCCGGTCTGTATGGCCGGAGCTCCAAGACGTACCATTGCCTGGCTTTTGGAACATTCCCCCTCACCACCCACCCCCTGTGGATGATGCCTATTGCCAAGGGAAAAGCTCTTTTAGAGAAACAATGGCCACTTGCTCAAATAACCGAAATGTGTTGCATGAATTTAACAACATTCTTTTTCGCCTCCTTTCTGGTGAGGTTTTCATCAGTTTCCGGGGCAGCTATAAAAAAAAGGCCACAGGCTGGGGGCTTAAACCACAGACACCTATCCTCTGTCACTCCTGGAGGCTGAAGTCAGAGGTGCAGGTGTGGGCAGGCTGGTTCCTTCTGAGGATGTGAGCGAGAATCTGGACCCCTCCCAGCTCCTCGTGGTGTGCGGGCATCTTTGGCATTCCCTGGTTTGTAGTGACTTCACTCCATCATCCACCCGCCATTTGTGCCTGACTCTGTGTCCAAATTTCCACTTCTTGAAAGATACCAGTCATATAGGATTAGACCCCGCCCTCGTGGCTTCATTTTAACTTGATGACCTCTGTAAAGGCCCTTTTCCAAATAAGGTTACCGTCCCAGGTTCTGGGTCTTTCTTCTTCTCTAGGGAAGTATAATTCAAACCATAACAAGGTTGCATTTGATTTCTGTAATGTTTGCCTTCGAAGGGTACCAGAATGCATCACCCCAAAATAAACCTCTTTGGCATATGGATTACTTTGAGCTAAAGGCCACTGAGAACAAGCAGACACAGAAAAAGTCCTAGCAACAGGACAGAATTTCCTATTTTAAAAGAAATTTGCATTTGTAAAGCCAATTTTTATTAGTTGAGAAGTGCCCTTCCTTATCAGGAAGAAGAGGACTCTTAACAACCCCTATCCATGGAGAAGGCACTGATGGTAATCTGTGTAAAAACCCTTGCTAAGCCATATTTTTTACCATATTTTACTCCTTACCTTCCATAACTTGCCTCCACCAACCACAAGCCCAAAGCTCTCCTCTTTTGTTGGTGTTTTAGCCCAAGTTCTAATCGTTCTTTTGGGTTAATTCTCACTGGGGGCTGCCACATGCCTACACAATGCACGTGTCAACTTCTGCTTTTCTCTTGTTAAGCAGTCTTTGGCCAGTTTCATTTACAGAGCCCCAGCCAGGAACCTGGAAAGGTAGAAGGAAAAAATATCCTCTCCCCGCCAATTTCTTCCACAGTATAGGAGAAAGACTTGAGCTTGGATGACCACATTTCACATGAAGCAGTGAAAGGTCCAGGTGGAAGCAGAACCCTTCAGGAATGCTCTTGGGTGGACAGCTGCTGGGTTTGATTGCCTATTTCCTGCTGGCCATCTGATGGCTTCTCCCATCTGCCCATGTAGAATTGCTCTGGAGGGCAAGAGTTAGCTAGGAAGAGAAGCCCTGACTCACAGCTGGTAGTGAGAGTGAAGAGTCCTCTGTGGGGGCTGCCAGCATAGGGTCTTTTCCTGTTGTAGGTTCAGGAGAATTAGGGTTCTATACCATGTTCTGCCATATCACCAAGGGAATTATAGATTTGCATACAGCAGCACAGAACCATCCAAAAGCAATGATTATAATTATAGTGTCTTCAAACTTGATTTCCTGGCACTAAATGGACTGTGACTGATGTATTTCTGGAGAACATCGCCCGAATCTTCCTTGGTGGGGCCTATGTATAATGATGTTTTGTCCCAATTGAATCCAGCAAATTAGGTGCAATGGAGCAAGCCCTGGGCAGCTCAAAGTTGCCACTGCGGCTTTGGAGGGAGGGATGGCTTGGAGAGAATAAATAGGGGCAGAAATGTAAAAAGCTGGTGGAGAACACGGAAGGCTGCTAGGGCCATCTCCCTGCCCACATCCTGTTCAGGCTCCTGGACCTCTGGGCACTGACCTCAGGGTCGGGCCGGCCTGGATCTGAATCCCAGTGGGGCACATCCTAGCTGTGTGACTTTGTACAAATGTCTGAGCCCCCTTTTCCTTTTCTGTAAATGGAGATGTTAAGTCAGGTTGCAGAGATCTAGGATGACATGTGATAAAGACGTGTCGAGGTGCACTGACAACGTTGAATCTGACTTAAGCCCTGTGTTCCTGATAAACAGCGACTACTCAAGAACTCCCACCTTTACCCCCAGCCTTTTGTGTTCCTGGAGATGGCTTACTGCAAAGATCCCCCCTTGCCCTATGACACTCATGAATGGCCCCCTTGCTTACCTATGACAAGGCCAGACACAGACCCTCCCGAGTCCTACTCTCTACCTCTTCAATGAGTAGCTGAGCTTCCTGTACCCACAGATCAATGAGAACAAGATGCTTGTTAGCAAACTTTAATGAAGCTTCTCTCCTTCCCCCAGACCCTTGGTCTTTGGCCTCTTTGACTCAGCCTGAGGCAGCCCGCAGCCCTTCCTGAAAACAGGCTCGCCTTGGGGTGGAAATAGTCTCTGACCCACTGTGCCGTCGGCTCCACCCTTCTTCCCAGTCTGCTGACACCTCTTTGGAAAGAAAAACCTTTTCCTGCCCAGCCTTTGAGACATCTGCAGATCTCATGGTCAGAGTGTTGCCCCCATTGCCCCTTGTTCCCCTTCTTGCAGTAATCCTTTCAAAATAGAGTCTCTGCTAACCTAACACCGGGTTTGCTTTCTACCAGCAGGGTCTGACAGACCTGGATCTGAATCTCAGCTCAGACACTTCCTAGCCGTGTGACCTTACACAAATGTCTCATTTTCCTTCTCTGTTAAATGGAGATGTTAAGACTTGTCTCACAGAGCTGGTATTAAAGATAATAAAAGTGGGGAGATATGAAAAATGCATGGTGCATGGGGGAATGAAATGGCTCTTGTTATAAACTGGTGCTTTGATGGTAGAGTGGTCTGTGCTGGTGAATGGATCAAAGCATGAAGACCCCAGGATGGGCACAGCCATCTTTGGGCCACTTCAAAGTCCCAGCAAACCTCACAGATCTTTACCATCTATCATGTGCTGGTGGAAACAGCTTTAATTTGAGATTCTGGAGATAACAAAACAAAAACAACACAAGCACAACAACAAATAAAATTTACCAAGTACTCCTACCAGGGTTACAAATAAGCCTATTGCATTCTTAAAACTGGGTGGCGTATTCTGTCTCAGATCAACTTTCCTGCCAAGCCCATCACTCTTCTGTGTATATGGAATTTCAGTGTAAATCAGCGTACCTTGGAGTGAAAGTTCAAAATTAACTGGCATCTTGGTATGTAAAGAGACATGTGCATAGCTAATGTCCTGTCATGGTAAATCAGAGCGCAAATTGCTTCAGGAATATTGATGTGCCACGAATTCTGGAATGGCCAGAGAGAACTGGAATTGCTCTGTGAATGGGCCTTGGTGGGAGAGGCACAGGCTTGCATTTCTAGTCTCACATCACTGGGAAGTGAATGAAAAAACTTCTTGGCACCGAGGTTCCATATATCTGCACCGTTCTCCAGGGTTCAGCTCAGAAAATTTGGAAGCCCCCCTCACTTAAACATATTGTGTATACTGAAGCATTTGTGCTCACCTTGACCTATGAAGTTGTTGCTTACTGGTCAACGTATTTTCAAAAACTTAAAAACATGAGTTTTATGTCAACATAAAACAAATACTATATTAAACTTAAATTAATTAAAATTAACACTATATATGTTCAACACATTAATTGTTGAGGATACGAAGACAGTGGTGACATTGATTCAAGTAGCACTTAACAAACAGGAATTTTACAGGCCAACAGGGAAAATCAGAAACAAAACCAGTTAACATCCTATAGGACAATAAGACTGTTCCCTTTGAGGTTAGAAATACATGATAGAAATCTCCAAGTTCGCATGTGGCTTCACAGAAGCCAAGCAAAGTCCAACATAAGTGCTTTCCTGGAATTACCACTGCCCCGTAACGTTTCCTGTGGTGCTGGAAATGTTCTGTGCCTGTGTTATACAGTAGGGTGGCCACTAGTCACACGCGTCTGCAGTGCACTCGAAAGGGGTCTTTATGACTTGGAAACTTAAATTTAATTACCTGAATTTTATTAATGATCACCTTAGTCAGAATTTAATTTTAAATAGCCACATATGTGTGGTGGGTACATGGCTAGACGGCAAATGCATAAGTATCTTGGGGTGACAGACTGCTGAGCAATATTCCAAAATGACATGGAAAGAGCTGGTTGTCCCCCTTCGTGCCTTACTTCCAAGTCCACCTTTTCTTAACATCACCTTTAGAGATACAATGATTCTGGTTTGCCTTTGGCTTAAGAAGATGCTCTCGCCTTCCCTTGAAATTCATGTGCCCAGCACCTATGGAACTATTGACCCTTTTGTAACCGACTAGATGAGAGCACGTTCCTTGGGGAGAAATCAAGCAGAGAAACGGAAGGCGCAGAGCAGGCCTTCTGAGTCAGTTGAATGTTGTCCCTACTGTCTCAGGCTTCCTCCTGGCATTTATTGCTCTTCCTCATCCCCAGGTGAAGGGTAATTATCTCATCAATGTGGCAACTGACAGCCAGGCAAGCAGTTCATTATATTTACACAGTATTAACCACACTAGCCTTTGGTGGTGAAGAGCTCTCAGTAAGGGCAGGTGAACGAGCCAACTGACACGCACATTGATCCACGTTAGTGGTTCTGTTCCAAATTGTGGATTTTGACGGGCATCTTCCATATATCTATTTTGGGTGGTACACTAAACATTCTCAATCATAGGTAGACTTTTGGGGACTTGTGGGTCTTGCCTTACCAGAGAGAAATATTAGGATCCACAAAAAATGTTGAGATGCCTTATTCTGACTTTGAAAGAGCAAGGGCAACTCTTCTCCAGACAGAGCCTAAAAAAAATCTGCTTTAAGACTCAGCGGATCCAACTTCTGAAACTGAGTTCTGTCACAGGAATGAATCAGATAACTGGGCGTGTTGCCTGTTCTTGATTCTACATATATCTGCCTTCCTGGCAGTATTTTGACATTCCTCTTGGGCTAGAGTGATTACTTTATTGTTTTCCTTCTTTGGATACAGTTAATAAGCAAGTGATGGAGCACTTTCCATGTGTCAGATTCTGTTTCAGGCTGAGATACACTGGTGACAAAACAGGACACGTTCCGCTCCAAGAGAACCTGGATTCATAAATAGGTCATGAGAGTGACTATGGAACGTGGAACCAATGTCAACACGCCAAAGACATCTGTCTCCGTGCACCTGAAACCTCCATGATGCTTTTAGAGTTTTCTAAGGGTGCTAAAAATCATCTGGTGACTTTTTATTATCTGGTCCTTGGGTGAGTCTAATTATGTCCACCTCTCAGCCCTGAGCCCATATTCAATCCATGAGGAAGCCAAGGGTGCCTGTTTGTATATTATTTATCAGACACTAAACAAGTCTCCATAATGAGACGCTAAGTGCATCTTCTCATAAAATATACTGGGAAATATCAAGGAGAAGTGAAACACAGAGAGCTGTTAGATCTTATGAAAGATTAAACATGTTACCTGCTCCACTCTGCCAGCCCACATTCCCCAGTGATAAGCCCCCCTTTGCTGGAAGAGGAGGTGGCTGTCACTGAAAGCTTCTCTGGAGAGTGGGCCACTTTCAAGAGCCACCCGAGCCAGGGAAACCAAAGACATTGAGTGGCATGAACCAGTCTTCCCGCGGGAAGGTGCATGGCGCTGCTCATCTACACGCAAACCGCGCTGGAAGAGGTTGAAACAACCCAGAGGAGTGAAACCGTGAAAGTAGCTAAATGCTCATAATTCGCTTTGCCTTGGGAGGAGGAAAATACCTATTGCAATTGTTGACTTGCTCAGTAATACATTTCAAAGGCTAGGACACACCGTGTAACCAGCGCTCAGTCATTAACCAGAACATCATCAACATCTATGAAATCCTCTCATTTCCTTTAGCTACTAGCCTCTTCAAACATGCATCCACCCATGGGGAGCCACCTTCCTGACTTCTAACACCAGGTTTGGTCTATTTTTGAAGTTTCTATACATGGAATTATACAGTGGATACGTTTTTGTGCCCGTCTGCTTCCAGTAAACATTTTATCTGTAAGGTATGTCCATATTATGTGTGTCGTTGGAGTATTCGTTCTTACTGAGACTGTACCAAATGTGTGTTATTGCTTATAGGCTCTGGGGAAATTTTCAGGTTGAGTCTACTGAACATATGCTGCTATGGACATTCTTGTGTATGTCTTTTAGGGGAACATAAGTATATACCTATTTTGGGTGTCTGACTATGAGTGGAACTGCTGGGACATACAGTTGCTTTGCACTATTCACATCATATTTCCTACAAAGTCACCACAAACACAAAATTAGCAAATACTGAGCCGTTGCTCCTGGGGAAACATAAGGCTAGGTTCCTGTAAGCCCTTCATTAAAACACTTTCATCAATACATAACCTTGTCTTATATGTGCTTCGGTTTAAAGACACCTTGTGTAATTTATACTGTTGAGTCATTAACATTGAACTCACTGCCAATAGCACCATAACTCACGCCTGAATGAAGCTTAGCGAACACACGTATTATTTCCATAAGGCCTATCACAACCTTCTTGTTCTTAGAAACACTGGAAAGTACTTCAGCACTATGCTTGGGAGTGTTTTTAAAGCAAAAACACCAACAAAAGGCACTCAGATGTGAAAAACACGGCACTATCCATACACCACGAAAAGGACATTTGTTTGCAGTACCAAGAGCTGAAACAAGATGGCAGAGCATCATCTTGCTTGACCTCAGCTGTTCTGTGCACACCCACAAAGGACAGCGGAAATACTGTGGGTATTGGCTTTTGGGTTCACAAATGAAGCGAGTAGGTGAATTTTCGAATATGGGATATACAAACAATAAGGAACAACTGTATACTCAGTTTAGTAGATAATGACAGAGAGTTTTCCAAAGTGGTTTTACAAATTAAATTTTTGAGAAGGCGGGTAGGTGAAAGTGATATATTACTTTAATTTTCATTTTTCTAAAGATGAGTAAGACTAAGTTAGTATGGGAGAGATCTGGCTGGGTCACATTCTCGTTGATGTTTGGTATTTTTTGTTTGTTTGTCTTCATTTAAGCCATTCTAGTAGGTGTAGTCGTACCCTAGTGATATGACTTCGCATTTACGACAACAGATGAGGTTGAGCACCTTTGCATACCTTTGTCCGCCATGTGGATATTCCCTTCTGGAAGTGCCTATTTACCTTACCGCGTATTTTTGTATTGAGCTGCTTGCCTTTCTAATTGATTTACTGAAGTTAGTGAGTTATTTTAGACATGAGGTCTTCGAAAGACCTATGTATTATAAATCTATTCTCCCATTTTTTGGCTGCTTTTTCATTTTTAATGGTGTCTTTTGTTGAAAGAGGTTCTTAATCTTAATATCGTATAATTTTATCACATTTTCCCTACATGTTTAGTGCTTTTTGTCTCCTATTTAAGAGATCTTTGAATGCCTCAAATTTACAAAAAAGTTACCTTATGTTTTCTTCTAAAAATGTTACTGTTATGCCTCGAACATTTACGACTCTTATGCATCTGGAATGGATTTTTCAGCATGATGTGAATTAGGGATTAAAACCCATTTTATTTCACATGATGTCAACTTGACTGAGCCTGAGCTCTTGGAAAGAACATACTCTCCTTACCACACTGCCGTATCAATGATAGCAATTGAATTGTTTATTCAGCATCATTGACCAGAGAATACCCCAGCCACAATTGGCTTCATTGGCCAATTCTTCAAAATATTTAAGGAAAACTTAAGTCATCTCATGCAAACTCTTCCAAACAATGGAAAAGGTGAGAACATCTCTCTATTCTTTTTATGAGTCCAGCATGTCTTTGATAGCAGAACCAACAAGAACATCATAAGAAAGGAAAATTGTCTAGATCCAACAGTACAATTATATAGATACTGTTTTTTACACAATTGCTTTTTAAATTAGTTGAGAGAATAAAGGAGATAAAATATGCCTTTATCTTTTGTAATTACGTAAATACCTTTATTCGTGTTTTTTTTTTTTGAAAATAGATTTGAATTACTGTCTGTGGTCACATCCTTTGAGCCTAAAACTCATTCTTAGTATTTCTTATATGGTCGGACTGCTAGCAACAAATTCTCATTTTTTATGTATTTGAGAATGTCTGTATTTCTCCTTCATTTTTGAGAGATAGTTTTGCTGGATATAGAATTCTTGGTTGATGTTTGTTTGTTTGTGTCCCCAATAGTTTGAATATGCTGTTCCAGTTCTATGTGGCCTTTATGGTCTCTGATGTGAAATCAGCCGTCACCTCATTGAGGATAATTTGTATGTGATAGGATGCTCTTATCTTTCTGATTTCTAGAATGCTTCTGTTGTTCTTTGCTAATTTAATTAGAATGTGTCTCAGTGTGAGTGTCTTTGGGTTTATCTTACTGGAGTTCACTGAGATTCTTGAAGTGTAAATTAATTTTTTTATCAATCTGGGAAGTTTTTGACTATTATTCCTTCAAATATTGTTTCTAGTCCTTTACCTTCTTCTAGAACTCTTATTATGTGTATAGCAGTACCTCCATTTTTCTGAGATGGGTTCTGTTTGTATGTAGGGGCGTGCCTTCAGCACTAAGCCAAGCAATTTATAAACTGTCTCAGCATTCACCTCCTGCTTGAGCAGTGCTGCAGGTAAGGCATAGGTGAAAGCTCAGGATTGTTCCATGCATGCACCCAGGCTTCATCATAGGGGTTTCCTTCTAGATTTCTATGGTATGTGGTAGCTTTTCAATGTCCTTATTCCCCAAAACAACTCATTCTCTGACTTTTCTCTCAAGCTTACGGTTGGTCTATTGTTTGCCCCAACTATTGTCCATTGTCTCAGGCATCACCAGCTAACAAACACATCTGCCTCTAAATGTGTCAGCAGAAGTCCTGTGGGTAGCTGCCCCAGTACCAGCAGAGTTGCAAGTGAGGGCAGATAAAGGCAAGCAAGCCCTTTGGGTCAGTCTTCTAGGGAGCCATCAGACAGGCCCAAACCAACCACCACCATCCTTTGTGAATGAGGTCTGCTCTGCTCCCTCTTCTACTGGGATTTGAACTGACATTGTGAACCCTTTTCTTCAGAGTCACCATTGGACTTAGGCATAGGAGGTAGAACCAGGGTAAGTTAAAACACCTCGAAACTTCCTATTCTTCCTGAGATTCCTTGGTGAAGCATTCCTCTGATTGCTATAGGATTTTAGTTACTTTCTGGAGTTCCAAAGAGTTGATTCTGACTTTCTGAGTTTTTGCCAGACTTTTCATTGCCTTGTTGGAGCAATGGACTCTTGGAGGTACTTACTTTTTCATTTTCTCTGACATCTCATAACTGACTTTTGATTGCATTAATTTTTCTCTGTTTTTTCTCTAGGTTATTGATTTCAGCTCTTAACTTTTTAAATTTCTTTTTTCTACTTTTTTGGATTTGACTTAATCTTTTTTTATCTTCCACAAATGGAAATTTAGATCTTTGACTTCAACCTTCCTTCTTTTCTAATGTATGTATTTAAGACTAGAAATTCCCCTCTAAGTGTTACTCCAGTAGTCTTTATTTGCTATATCATTCAATATCTATTAGCTAACAAAATTTTAGGGAGAATGAAGAATGATTAAATATCGGACTAATCCTAAGTAATACAAGGAAGCAGAAATGAGGAATATTAAACAACTGGGTCAAATCGAAAGATGTTGTAAGTTGGCAGATATAAACCGAATGTATCAGTCATTATATAATACATGAATGGATTTAATGTCTCAAGTAAGGTAAAGATAATGATGTCAAACTGGAAAAAAAAAACCTTGCATGATGCTTATAAGAGGCATATACTGTAGACATAAGAACTTATAAAGATTGAAGGTCAAAGCATAAAGAAAAAGCTACCCCATTGTAGACATTAACCAAATGAAAGCTGACTGAGCTACGCCAACATTATACACAGTAAACTGTAAGGCAACCAGCATCCCTGGAAATCAAGACATTTCATAATGTTAAGTGAATCGATCAGTCAGGAAGATATCGGTCTTAAATATGTATATTCCCAATAACATCAGAATATATGAATCCACAATGGACAGAACTATGAGAAGGAAGATCAGCCTATAACCAATGTGGGAGATGTTAACAAATTCTCTCCATAGTGAATAAAACAAGAAAATTTAAAACATAGAATATGGATTTGGGCAGGACAGCTAATACAAGACCCAGCTGAGCTATAGAAAACCCTGCCTCCAACGACAGAATGCACATGTCTTTTTCAGGTACACAGGATCATTTACCAAGATCGACAGTGTACCGCCCCAGTAAGAAGCCTCAACAGATCTCATAGGATTAAAATGATCAAACTAAGTCGGAGTAGATTCTCTGACTACAGTGGAATTAAGCTCGGAGCCGGTAGAAAACCCTCTACTTCCTAGAAGTTAAACAGTTCACCTCTAAATAATCCATGGGTGAAGATGAAAGGACTCTCGACGGGAGAGGGAACACAAGCAGGGGGAGTGGGAGAGGAAGAAGCAGGCTCATAGCAGAGGAGCCTGATGTGGGGCTCGATCCCTTAATGACGGGATCACGCCCTGAGCCGAAGGCAGACGCTTAACCACTGTGCCACCCAGGTGCCCCTTGAAATTATATCTTGAAAAGGATGAAATGAAGTTTTGCCGTGTGTGGGTGTCCCCAGCCTCCAGCAACTTGAGGCTTAACATCGCTCAGAAGTAGATCTTTAAGAACGTGTCTCAGTGTCAGCGCCTCTGCGTATTCTGCGTATTCTGATCGACCCATTCATGCCCGCCGTCTGCCACAAGCTAACTATTGAAGTGTCTCTGCACCCCACCCCCCCTTGGAACCACTACCGTATATCTTCTACAGAACAAATGTACTGCCCCAATTCAGTGGACACCCAGTAGGTCTTTGCTGGCCACAAATACCTATTACTAAACCTTCTGCTTCTCCTTGTTAGGACTGTCTTTACAAGGTGAAAAATATTCATCTATTCTAAGAAGGAGTAAAAATTTGAAAGCTTTAGAAGCCCCTGGTTACCCAAACAACTATTTCATGGTATTATTCATCCCTTCCTGTCCTTTTAAATTGCCACCTCAGAAATACTTGACTTCCAAAGAACAGACTTCTTCCAACAGGAAGTTTAATTTCAATTACTATGTGCACAGCTCCTATTCAACGTACCCTCAAGCGGCATACTTAACATGAAAGCCTGTTTAATTGCTAGCAAATGGTAGAATAATCTTTTGAAACAATGTAGCAAACATAATTAATTGAAATAATCTCAAATATGTTTCATGTGGTAATAACCACTTATGTAAGATTAACACCATAGGAAGAAAAGAAAAGGAGAGACAGTGGTGTGTTCCTTCTGTCGTCTCACCCACCAGTAATTTTGTGTACTTGTATACTGTTTTTTTTCCTGAATGACATAATGAATTGCCACCTTATAAATTGTCAGTGGGACTGAATTACAGCAATGTGCTTATTATAGCGCTTTGAATTGAATGCATGAAACCAGAATCCAAAAACTGAGGCAAAAGACAAAACTGAAGAGGAAGATGATTTTCATAGGAACCAGGAAAACAACAGATTTATTCATTCATTTACTCATTCATTTATTCATCAACAATTCAAGACCCCATTGAATTACTGGTCATACCTGGAATTAATAATTTCATCAGACTCTACCCCAAAGCTATCTGATTCCAAGATTTGTACAGCAGGTAATAATAGGATGAACAATAAAAACCAATAATCTGGAGCACCTGCTTTGTCCCAGGCACCTTCTCATATCTTCTAGCACTCTGTGAAGCAGGTGATGTCACCTCCATTTTGTAGTTGAGGAAGCCCAGGCTCAGACAAGTGGACTCACTGAATGTCTAGTTAATGTTTGGTGCCTTCCTCATTCTTCTGGGCTTTAGGCGTATGGAGAATCACAAAGAGGACTATGTTTTGATTGCACCCAGGATTTGTTTTAATCAAGAAGGTAAGATGACAGACATGAAGACAAGTGTCTTTGAAAGATGAGTTTGTTACTGACCATTCCCAAGAGGAGGGGCAAACCATGCCACACAGGGCCACATGAGGAAGCACCAGGGTTGGTCAGGAGGCAGAGGGAATCAGGGGAAAGCCTGGGTAGGAGACTTTAGTGTAGTTTCCCAGGAAGGAATGGATGAGGCAGGGTAAGCAAGTTTGAGCAAGCTTAGGATTGGCTTATTTGAGGAATTTCAAGGGCTCCTAGCTGTTGGAATGGTCTCCAGTTGTCTCGTACCTGGCCCTGGGGTGATTTAGGGCAGAGGAATGGTATATGAGAGCTGGTTAAAGAAGGAGCTTGGGAATGTGGGCTTAAGATTGGTTGATAAAAGATGTTTAGAAAAGATGTGCCTACTGGCAAGCTGTTTGCTATCCCTAGGAATTAGCTAGCCTGGGAGGGGCAGTCTTTCCAGGATTAGCAAGGCTCCTAAAATGTCAAAACATCTTAAAATACAGACTTTAAAAAAATGATTAATTCAGGGAAACCTATAATTTCTGTTCAGATTATAAATAAGTCAGGGCCTTCCAACTAAGGAATTGCTTAAGAAGTGATGACAGAGGGTCCAGAGCTGGACAGCAAATTCTGCTTTGCTTGAGAGCAAGCTGTGAATGGTCCAGGTGTGGAACACAGCCTCTGTCTGAGCTTGTGTGGCAGACGGGAGAGAGTACTATAGACACCTTAGAGGAACAGTCAGTGACTGTCTTAGGTCAGGTTTCCCCAACCTAAGAGACAAGGACTTGAGACAATGACTTGAGAGCAGATAGTTAACTTGAGAAGTGATCCCAGGAAGCACAAGTGAGAATATAGAATAGTAAAAGAGGAAGGGTAAATTCTAATAGAAGACACACCAACAAGTGAGCTATCCCTGTGGGCAGCCGAGGTTCAGTCCTTTAGGGGAACTTTGGGGAAACCATGTGTACCATGCCTCCGCATTCTCACCTTCACCAAGATGGGGAGGCTGGGCATTCATTCACCAGTTCCCATCTACTATTCTTGGAGGGAGGCCCTGGAGGAAGGGATACTAATGTCCCTTCATTTCTGGGCCATAGCTGCATGCAGGTGGGGAAACTTGCAAGGTGTAGAGGAAGCCAGCAGGCAGAGAAGAGAAGAGGTACAGGCATTTGAGGGGAGAACTGCTCTGCAGGTGACTCCAGGTAGGTTGAGGGCATACGGGGGAAGGTATCAATAAGATCTGTGATAGCTGCAGAAGCAGGGAAAAGATGGGCTCCTTTTGAAGTACATGGATATCTGGGTTCATTTTCATTCATCCAGGGACGTAGAGTTTATGGAAGGCAATAGTTATGAGTACTGCCTTTCCTGTCTGGTCTTGGGAGCAAGAATTTGTGTGCTTCTCCTGAGTGTTTGACCTGCTTATCAGCTTGTGTGAACTATGCATTGCGCAACTCTCAGGGTTCCCTTTATGTGTGAATTGGAAGAAAAAAGCTTAGAACCAAAATTTATGTCTTAACTCTTCCAAGTGAGATAGTTCAGATGTCACTATTTTGTATTCCTTTCTAAATCCTTGTATAATCTCACGCTCATTGTTCTTACTCTTTATCCTGAATTTGGATTTATGATGTATTGCTACATTTTATATATCCTCTCAAGATGTTTTGAGTATTTTCTTGAAGAAATTGTTGTGTTAGTGAGGAATCTCAGTTGCAAGTTTCAGAAATCTAGTTCAGAGTAGGTTAAACAAGAAAAATGGGAATGATCTGGCTAATATACCCAGTAAAGTCAGGAAAAATGTTTTGCTCTAGGCATAGCGGGATCCAGGAGTTCAACTAATATTATTAATACTCTTTCTCTCATTTTCCATCTCTCTCTCTCTCTCCTGCTCTCCTTTTTCTCTTTTTTCTCCCTCTGTTTCTTTTCAATTCTATATCTCCACCTTTTCCAGTTTTCCCCTGTGTCGGTTTTATTCTCTGGCAGAATCTTTCCGTTTAGTGGCATACGGTGACAACTGGCCATTCTAGGCTCCTATCAGACTTACAGTGTATGAACCCAGAACCACAATAAAAACATGGATGTCACCTCTTAACTGGTAGTTGTAACAAATTCCCCTGAAAGTCTGATGAACTCTGTTTAGGTCAACTTCCCACTTGTATGACGTGGTCTTCAGTACAGGAGACCCTTGGAATGAGTACCCTGTAAGAAGAAGGAAGAGATAGGGGAAGAGTGTTGTCCAGACACAAAAGAGCTTCCCCTGTCCATTGTCATAAGAAACACATGGTCTGATAGCTAGATAAGGTAGCTAGAAGGTGAAGGTGAGAGGTGGCAAAGGTGCCACCATGTGTCATGTATTGAAAGCTTACCCTCTCCGGCTTCATGTTGAGCATTTTATATGAGTTAAATCATTTGATGCTCACAAGAGCCCTATGAGATGAGGTCAGGTGTAACCCATATTCTAAAAATGAGGCAAACAGGACATAACTAGTAAGTGACTGAGCTCAGGTTCAACAGCATGAAGGCGGACTCCAAACCTGGGACTCTTAGTCACTAAGCTAAAGCCGGTTTGGGCAGCGAGAGAAAAGGTGGTGCTGTTTACCCAGAAGAGGACCAATGTGATTGGCTGGGAGGGAGTGGAGCAGAGAATGAGGCTGCCCTTGGACATGGTAGGTTGAAGTGCCTTTGTAGCATCTGTGCATAGTCATGAGTAGAAAGATATATGTTCATGCAGTGGAGAAGGTATCTGGACAACAGATAGAAATGTGGAGGCATTGAAGTGATGGGCATGTATGAATGCTCCTGGAGAGAGGAATTAGTGTGATAAAGAACAGCAAAGAACAGGGCAACAGGCTCAGACCTTGGAAACCTCCAACATTTCATGGTGAAGTAGAGGAGACAGAGAAGAATTTTCCAGGGAGAGAAAGAGGACACGTGTTGATCAACAGAATCCTAAGATGGTGTTTCAGAAAAAGAAAAAGGGAGGGTCTACAATCTCAAATATGCTTTAACAAGATGAAGATGAGGTTGAGGGGCATGGTTACCATAACAAAGGCTGCTTTGCTGAGTGATGGAAGGCAAACTGGCTCAGAGCATGTCAAGGTCAATGTGCCTGTGTGTGAATAAATAGACTTAGCAAGTATAAAGTCTTTGCAAATGGTTTGCAGAAAGAAAACTGGGTGCTGCCCAGGAGGGTGGTTAGGTAGGAGAAGGGGGGAATTTAACATGTTAGAAATTTGAATCAATTTGAATTAGAAGTATTGGTGCAAACTCATATTCTTTTTTTCTTTCACAAAACACATATTTCCTGGCTCTTTCCACTGAAAAAGCTTAGGAACAATAATGCCCCAATAACAATTAGCACCCTGCCATCCAGACTGTGGCTGCTAACTATCATTTTCCCACAAAAGGGACCAGGGATTCTTGCAGAAAGGAATGTCTCCAGGTCTGAAGTACAAAACATTCACTATGAGCCTGAGGCATCTTGTGCTTGAAGATAAGGAAGCTCTCAAAGGCCAGTGAGTAGAGTAAAGGACACAGGAACCAAAAGAAGGGCTTTTTCAACTGAAGATGGAACAATTTCGGGTTGGCGAGATGTGTGTGAAATAATGGGCTAAGAAATCTGCAAACTGGGAGAGTATTGAGGGAAAGAGAGGCCTGATTAGCTGGGAGGAGGTGGGGGTGGGAGATGACAGGAGGTTCTGGTGAGAGTTTGAGGCACGTGGAGTAGTAGGGGCTTGGGCCATGGAGGGAGTTTTGAGAGTAGTTATTGGAGGTGGCTGATTAAATGTAATGATGATGGGGGACAAAGGGTAACAAGGAGCCCAAAAGGTGACAGTGGGTACAAGAAGCCAAGGAAGGCTGGAGAAGATAAAGACGGTGTAGGAGTCTACTTGGGCTGTCATGACAAGATCACAGACCGTGCGGCTTGAACAACAGACTTGCATTTTCCTACAGTTCTGGAGACCAGAGTCTAAAAGAAATGCATCAGGGCTGGTTTCTGGTGAAATCTGTCTTCCTGGCTTGCAGATGGCCACCTTCTTGCCGTGCCCTCTTGTGGCCGATCCTGCATGAGTGTGTGAAGAGACAGAGAGATCTCTGGTGTCTTTTCCTCTTTTTATAAGGATACCAATCCTATCTGGTTAGGGCCCCACTCTTATGACCTCATTTAACCTTAATTATCACTTCAATTATAGTCACACTGGGAATTGGGGCTTCAACATACCAACTGGCAGGGGAGGGGGAGAGAGACACAATCCAGTCCATCACGGAAGGCAGGGGATACAAAGGCAAGCGTGTTGGACAGGTTTCTCTGTGAAAGATAGAACCAAGAAGTTGGCCATCAGACAAGGACTTGGGTCAACCAGACCATTTTACAAGTGGGCAGAGATTCCTGGCACCTCTAGTGGGGATTGATGAAAAGGTCTAAGCCTTCTGTAATGCATGGGATTAGTTGCCTCTACCTGAGATGGGCTCAGTGGGAGTTCACTCTGGATGTGCTTCTGTGCTTGGCCATCCTGGTTCCACTGGAGGGGCACAGCACAGGTTAGTAGAATAGAATTAATCAATTCACATCTTTTTGCTCAACATGATCTGGAATCCCATGTTGAAAAGACTTGTCAGGTTTGGTGGAATGAGTTTAAGGGTGGGACAGGCACCACCCAAGCTTTCACTATGATTGTTATTCCCTCCTGAGTCCTAGAGATTTTTAGAAGTCTGGACCATGTTTTCCATAGCAATGATGTGAATTCAGTTAAATGGCCTCACTGTTTATAAATGCTGGTCCAAGCAGAGAGGTGTCAGGAAGCGTCTCTTAATTATGCTGCAGTGGGCAAACCTCTGGAAGTTGAGATGGACAATTTGGCCTCCTGGCTTTTTCCCTTTCTGACTTGGGGGCTTTCTTTATATTTAAAGAAAGCACAGAAGCATTTTCTGTGCCAATGAAGTATTTTCCAGCATTAATTATTTTCATTATTAGCTTCCCTCTGTTGCAATCACTCATCAAACTCATTTCTTTGAAGTATGAGAATGAAATTTCAAACGGGATGTTCAAGTCCCTTTAATTGCACTTGAAGTAAGCAGGAGCTGTGAGGTCTTTTCTGGAAGCATGGGGGTCTTCTGCCATACCAGATAAATCAAAGCCCAGGCAGCTCTGAGCCTTTTCCAGCAAAGCACTATAGAAAAGGGAACGGGGGAGAAAAATGACAAATCAACACAATTAAATCTGAAATTGCTGGCTTCCAAAATAAATTTATTCTTCTGAGTCAACACTGTTTTGATTTTTAGATTAGGTTTGTTTTTCAAACCCATGTTTTCCACAAACTGATTATTTTTGGTATTTCGTACGCCCTTGTGAATTTCCAACAGAATGTTAATATCCTTGACCTGTTTCATGAGTCAATCTATATTGGAGAGCATTTCCTCCATGCTGGCAATCACAGTAAATGGTAAGGAATGGCGGTGAGAAATGCCCCGCCTCAGTTTCCAAAGGCTCCACCATTCCCCCAGATCCCCGAGTGCACTACCAACATTTAATGAGCGGAGCAAGAGCTCGCGGTCCAGAGGGGCTATGAGAGGTGGCCCTTGTAAGTCTGGGAAGAGGATGAGAAGGACGAGGTGTCAGCGATGTTTAAAGGGGTGGTTTGGCATCCTGGGATTTCAGGACAGACTTCACAGGGGAAGGGATCCTTGGGAAGCAGGTCGGAAAGTGTGCATCGGAGTTAACATTGAGCTGGGAGGTGCCCTGATGGATGGCTTGGGTTGTGCCAGGTCCCTGTAAGACTGAGACTGAAGAGTCAAGGTGTTATGGGGTTTCTTACCCTGTATAGACTGAGAGCCTTATGTCCATCTGTGAAAGCCTCTTCATCTCCCCCCTCCCGCCCGCCTGTGAGTGGGTTGCATGCTGGGATGTGATTTATGGGACGTCTCACTGTCCAGCACAACCAGCTCTGCACATGCTTGAGGCCAGCCTATTTAATGCCATAATTTAATAATCAGAAAGAGTCGAGTGAATTTGTTATTCTGGAAGCTTTTTGAAGACCATGGAGTCTGTTTACAGTTCATTTTGGATTAATTATAAGTCCTGTAAGGGAGAGAGCAGGACAGACACTGGAAGACCGATGACTTCCTTGACAGGCTTGGGCTTAGCTCATGAGTTCATAAAAGGTAGCAGGATCTCTGCCTAGTTCCATCCTATGGCATGAAGAATCAAACACGCTGACCCGTTTCTCCCTGTCCAGCAGGGAGCTAATGCATGGGCGTGCACCTGTGCTCTGGAACACTGCACTCGGGCAGGTACAGTCCTGGCTTCCCCGTCGAGATGCCCTTCCCCGGTCCTCTTTCTAACATGTTGCAAGACTGTGTTATAATAATAATTATGAATAATGATAAGACACATTGGCTCTTTGTCCCTGGTTCTTGATGCGAAGCTCCAAAAACCGTTGGAATCTCCCGAGTAGTAAGAGTGTTTGAACACTGATGAGATGACGCATGGTTGGCCCCTCGGTAGCTTCAGGAGAGGGCTGGTCACCGGGAGCACCAACCAAGTGATCAGAGGGTTAGAGTGTTTAGCTCCACCCCACAGCCCCTCTTGCAAGGGGCAAGAGGTTGAGTTCAATTATGTTTATGTAACAAAACCTCAATACAAAACCCTTAAAAAGGGAGTTCAGAGAGCTTCTGGTGAAGACGCTGATGTGCTGAGTGGGTGGCTCGCCCAGAGAGGGCGTGGCAGCTTCACCCCCTCATACCTTGATCTGTTTGGCTGTTCTTGAGTCGTATCCTTTATCATAAAAGTGTCATAGCAGAAGATAGTGCTTTATGGAGCTCTGGGAGTTGTTGCAGTGAATTATTGAAACTGAGGGGACATTGTGGTAACCCCCGAATTTGTAACTAGCTGGGCAGAAGTGTGGGTAACCTGGGGACCCCCATCGGAGCTGGCATCTGAAACGGGGGCCATCTTGTGGGACTGAGCCCTCACCCTGTGGGGTCTGCACTGACTCTGGGTAGTTAGTTTCAGAAGTGGATTGGATCGCTGGGCACACAATCGGTGTCAGAGAATTGGTTGTTGTTGGTAAACACACACACACACACACACACACACACACACACATAGATCGTATATATTTGTGGCAAAGTAAAGGTGGCTAGCTTACAGTGCCACTGAAACTATGACTCTATTCCAGTCAGAAAGGCCCTTGTTCGGGGGTGTCTCTGTGTATCACAGCCAGACTAAGACTTCGGCATAGTAGCTCTTTTTGTATGTTGTTGTCTTTTTTTTTTTTTTTTTTTTTTTTTAAAGAGCGAGATATTAAGACACATCGCGCTCATGGACAGCAGTGAGTCCTTGCGGGTTACAGTGTGGAACTTGGAGGCTTGAGACGGTCTCACTCAAACAAGCCCATCCTCAAGTGGCCAACGGATCTGTCGGGTGTGAACTTCCAAGAGGGAATTAAGGACATGAACGAAATGCAGTGATTTTAAGATCCTCGGGGAAGTGTTTCTAAGAATGCAGTCACTCTAAGAGATGCCGGAAATGCTCTGCTGTCAGGACAGGTGTTGTCTGGGGGAGGGGGACGTGCCGGCGTCTGGATTGGCCCACGTCTCTGCCCGTGCTCTGCTGCTTCAGAAAGGAGCGTCTGCAAAGCCATTGAAGAGCCTCCGAGAGAGAGTTTCTGGCTGCTGCTAACATATTTCTTTCTCTCTGCTCACTAAGGAGAGATTTCTATTTCCTTCGTGGGTCAGTTCACAAACCTCAGTAACTAATAAGCTCGGAGCAAAACTCTAGTGAGGAAATGTTTACTTTTCGTTCCCGGGCCATCAGAGCTGGTTTTATTAACACAGACCTTATAATTTCTACATCTGCAAAAGCTTTGTACATTAATGTGCGGGAAAGATCGGACCCAGCACACAGCTTGTCATGCTCCATAAAAATTTAATGGAAAATAAAATGCACTCTTCAGAAGATCAATACTGTTATTCTCTTTCAGCAAACTGTGAATTATTGTTTTCATAAAATAATAATAATGCCAGCATATTGATATTGAATGGGGACCAGGTCTGTTGTCAAAAATAAAATCATACTTAATCTTTTAATGCCTTCCTACATAAACACCCACGTCAGGAACCGGGGCATCTGTCACTCTCTAAAGAGTATGAACCAGTGATAATTCAGCTGTTATGTTCCTTGTTGTTTCAGTGGTGTGGATGGTCAGTAGCCCATGACTTTTTCCCAAGCGGGCAGAAGTTAAAGACCCGTATTGGCCACCCCCTGGCCATCGGAGGAGCTCTAGAGATGTGTTTGTGGACAGGGAGAAGGGGACGGAGGAGAGAAGCACCAGGGAACTGGGGGGATCTGGCTGATAGTCTCAAGGACCCCTTCTCACCTGAACACCCACGACCCCAGGCCCCCCCCCCCGGGTGACTCTCACTTCATGGGAGAGGCACGGCAGCCCGTCAGCCTGCAGCCCGTCAGCCGGCAGCCCGTCAGCCTGCAGCTCGTCACATGGCATGGTCGGCAAATTTCCTCTCTGAGCTCCGGACCCATGCTCAGCAGTGCTCTTTCTCCAGACTCACTCTCCATGCTGACCTGCCCTTCAGGTCACCTGGTGGATCGGCTTCCAAGGTCGGGACCTGGCTTCTCGTGTGCAAACCTCTTCCCCACACTTGCTCAGTGTCGTGTCTTCACATTGATGACTAAACACACTGACTCTGAAAAGCATTAGCTGCTTCTTGTCTGCAAACTCGTGACATTTGGACAGATTGAAACCCTGCTGTTAATGTTGGTGTGAAACGATGACAGCCTGAGGTTGCCTCCTGGTGCCCTTCCTTCACCCCAGCTGGAATCCAGATGTACAAGTCAGCCCTGAAGCTCCTGGGCTGGGAGGCACGTGAACCCAGGGGGTTAGCCAGGGCCGCAGGCTAGTGGGGGACCTGGCTGCAAGAAGTTGTGCAGCGTGTGATCCCTTCTGGGCTGGCGAGTGCCCGGGGTGAGGACGACGGTGCCAGAGATCCCTTGGAGGAAGGGGGCGCTCTGTCCCAGCACATTATCTTATGAGGCCTGCTGGCTCCCCAGATCCCCAAAGGGCTGGGTGCAGGTGGAGGGAAGACTGAAGGCCACTGCCCCAGAAATCCCAAACTTGTGTCATGAAAGCTTGGAAGGAAGAAGTCCTGCCCTTGTGCCTGGTTTCTGGACAGAGGGCTGCCACCCAGCCACTCGCTGCCCATCAGAGCAGGGACAGCTCAACATCAGCCACCAGGCGTACCTCCAGACCCAAGGATCAGGACAGCCATGGGTGGTCAGAGAAAACTAGTTAATGTGCCCAAAGGACCTGACTTCAGCGTGAGGAAGAAACAGAACACCCTAGGCTGAGGCAGAGCAAATGGGACAAAACAATGCACCCCACGGTAAGCAGACCCTGTAGAAAGCAGCCAAGTAACAGAATGTGTTCCAGATTGAATAGAGGAACGGGATTAGAATGTTAGGAGCCCACTTAGTGGCCTGAAGCAGAGCCTGCAGGCTGCGGCCCCAGGCCCCGATCTGGCCCCTGCCTGTCTTTGTAAATAAAGTTTTATTGGAGTGCGGCCACACCCACCCATTTATGTAGGATCTAGGTCAGCAGAGCTGAGTGAGGGGACTGACCGCATGGCCCGCAGAGTCTAAAGCCTTCACCTGGCCCTTTGCGGATAAAGCTTGCTGACTGCTGGCCTAGATGAAAGGGAAGAAAAGACTCAAGCAAAAGCCAGAGATGAAAATATTAGATAAAAACTGATGATTTCGAGTCTGCATCCCAAACCCTACTCTAAGAATATCAGGAGTTCCAGGAAAAGAGCAAAGACCAGATGGAAGAAGGATAATAATACTGAGATAAGTCACAGCAGTCAGGCTGCTTGGGTTAGTCAGAGGGGTGCTCCACAGGGTGCGGGTTTCCCTCCCGGCTCAGCCCCAAGCACCTGGGACAACAGCTCACACGAAGCTTGGCTCCGTAAGCATGTGCAAGGCTGGATTTCTCCTGGGCCGCGTCTGCCATGCTGTCCGCCTTTACCCACCTTTTCTCTTTCCCAGGAAGCTGACCTGGTTGAACAAAATATATGGGCTTTTTAGCCTTCCTGCTTCCTCTTGGCTTCTGCCAAGGGGTCAGGAGGGCAGAGGCAGATCAGAGGGAAAGTGAATAAGAGATACGGCTACTGCCAGGACAGTCAGGTTCCGGTAACTCACTGCTGTCCCGGCTTCAGGGTTACGAGCGAACAGCTTCCAGCACTTTCCAACCCACAGTCCTCACCATCCTGCGAGCATCTGTTACCTTGCCTCACCTTTGCAGATACTCCCTTATTAAGGCCCCCCAGTGACCCCTCAGGGGGTGATGTATACACATATGTTTCATTCTGGTAAAACATACATGACACAAAATGTACCACGTGAGCCATTTTACGTGTATGATTTAGTGGCATTAAGAACACTCACGGTGTGTGACCATCACCACCATCCATCTTCAGAACTTCCTTGTCTTCCCCAACTGAGACTCTGTCCCCATGAAACACTAAGCCCCCAGCCCCTGGTGCCTTCTGCTCTCAGTCTCTACGGATACGATTGGACAGGAAAGGCAACAAAGCGTCTAGAGGTTAACAGGGGAGAGTCTTTCCACGTGTGAGGATACTCTATGCCATCTTTTGGAAGGATATGCTTTTTGCAGTTTTCTGTTTGCCTGTTATACACCTAAAATGTGCTTAAAATATGGTTCAACAATTTTGCAATGAGTTCTACCACATATCATGAGCAATGCTGTCACAAAGTCAGTCTGCTGGTGCTAACGTCGCCCGCTCACACTTGGAAATCTGCCTCGGAGGCCAGCCCATCCCGCACGGCTGTCGACAATCTGAGATGCTCTTTTTCACTTCCGAAGAAACCCCTGGGATTATATCTTTCCCCTTTATCACCTACCTAGCAACAACAGTGAGCGTAGAAGCACCAGAATCAAACACACACGGTAAACAAGAAGAGGGAAAGGGGACCTGGATTGGCATCGGTTTCATCCTTCACTGCTGTGCGAACTAAGCCCTCAGAATAACCTGGAAAGACCACTGAGGAGGAAGGACAGCACTTGACAGGTGAGAAAAATCTCCAATGTGCCAGGATACCGGCTCCATCCGTGGGTTAATATTTAAATATGGCGTAAACCTTGGAAACACACACACACACCAAGTTAAATATAAATGTATCATGATTGAGTGAGTGGGCATGTGTAAAACAACTAAATAACTGACAAATATCAATTCTTGAAATAGAAAGGGCTGCTTGCTGGCTGGGGCGGACATGCTGGCAGACCACGGAGCCACCTCGGCAGATCTGAGCGTGGGCGAGAAGGGGCGGGAGAAGGTGGAAGTGCCCTCGAGGCTCACCTAGGTCCGGTCGGAAGGGGCAGTACTATTTCAGTAGGGAAATTAGTTGGTGCCTTGTTTTCATACAATAATGAGGAAATGCTTGTTTGATTATGAATACAGCAGATGGAAAGTTCTTTGGTATCAGTCACATATTGCTGCATGACAACGGCCCCCAGAACATAATGGCTTAAAACAGCGATGATTGGTTATTTCTCACGATTCATGGTTTGCCTGGGCTTGCTCCTGTGACTGCACACAGCAAGGGCTTGAGGACCACTGGGCCTCTCCCTCTCCGCATGCTGTCATGGTCCCTCAGCGGCTCTTCACTGGGTCTCTCATCCTCGAAGAACATAGCGTGAGCCTCCATGGACAGGTGCAGGACCAAGGTGGCAGGGTCAGAAGTCCCAAAGTCCAGTCCACAGCTCTGGAATTTGCACATCACCTGCCCCACCATCTTGGTCGAGTCAAGGTGCAAGTCCAGCTCCGATGCAAGGGAATGAGACCCGGGTGCCATCTCCCCACGGGGAGTATGGTTGTGCCTCATTGCTCCTGCACACAGCTGGTGGGCGAGATGCCCTGGGGGCCTTGGTCACATGGATCCATCACAACTTTCAAATAAACAAGGGGAAAGAGAAATCAATAGTAATTTGATCATACTTGAAAAATAAGTAGGAAAAAGTAACAAGGAAAAACAAAGTAAAAGGATCAACATAAAAGATGGGAGGAGTGGGGGCGCCTGGGTGGCACAGCGGTTAAGCGTCTGCCTTCGGCTCAGGGCGTGATCCCGGCGTTATGGGATCGAGCCCCACATCAGGCTCCTCCGCTATGAGCCTGCTTCTTCCTCTCCCACTCCCCCTGCTTGTGTTCCCTCTCTCATTGGCTCTCTCTATCTCTGTCAAATAAATAAATAAAATCTTTAAAAAAAAAAAAAAAGATGGGAGGAGTGAAGTCCATGGTGGTACTAATGCTGTATGTTGATCATGGTGGTTCAGTCTTCAAGCACAAATCATGTCCACATAAGGAACAAATACAAAAAACAATATTATTAAATATTGTAACAGTAAATGCAGCGTATCAGCAAAAAGATACATACTTATTTTATTTTAAATAATTTAAACAGGATCTGTTCCAGTAATGCAGGGTTGACCAAGTGTTGTAAAATCTACCAACCTCATCCACTGTATCAAAAAATAAGGGAGGAAAACACATACAATCAAACTTGGGATGCTAAATAGGCAATTATTAAAATTTAGATCCCACTGATAATGAAAACCCGAAGTAAAATAACACTAAACAAAGAACTCCTTAAATATGATGACAACTTGACCCAAACTAGTAACAAATAGGAACAAATATTACATTATTCGAAGTGGCAAAAAACTACAGCTGCTTCAATTAAATGGTAATGAAGAGGTTTCATCGTCACCATCATTGTTCAACATGTGTCAGCGTTGCAGGAAAGGCATTGATAATGGAAATGAACGCTCAGGGTAAGCGTCGGAAGAGGAGAGAGAAAACAATTCTTTTTTGTTTAGTTGTGTTTTGCTGATGTCACTGCCCACTCGGAAAACCCAGGAGAGTTAAGTAAGCAAAGTACTGGGATTAAGAAAGAAATTTGATAAGATGGGTGACTGAGTGAGAAACACACAAAACTCAAGTATTTTTTCTTTGTTTTAGCAAGAAGCACCTGAAGCAAATAAACCACAGAAGAGACGTAGGACTTCATGGGGAACAGAGAGAGACAGAGAGAGAGAGAGAGAGAGAGAGACGGAGACAGAGAGATGGAGAGACAGAGGCAGGGAGATGGAGAGACAGAGAGGAGAGGTGGAGAGATGGAGAGGCATATTTGGGCTCAGTAATGTTTGTTTGTTTGTTTGGTTGGTTGGTTGGGTGGGTGGGTGGGTGGGTGGTTGGTTGGTTAGTTGGTTGGTTTGGGGGGTTATGTTGGAAATTAGGAAAAAAAACGCTTGAGGTTCACGCGGAGGAACTGGTACTGGGAATAGCTTGGAACAGACATCTATTCTCATGAAACACCAGAGCAGACGGCAAGCAACTCACTCAGTAAGGTTCTGGTGGGGGAGTGTGTGGAGGACCTAGACAAGGATCTCGGGGGGGGAACATCTCACTTTACTGGGAGGAAAATGGACTAGTAAACGGTGCCAGTACTGTTGTTTCCGGAAGGAAACAAAGCTGAGCTCCTCTTACGCTCTCTTCCCGAAAATAGGAGCTACACACGCATTAAAGACACCTGCAAAAATATGAAACATCTAGGAAAAGAGAGACTCTCTTACACAGAAAACCCCAAAACCCAGATTATAAGATGAAATCAGGTCTGATGAGATGAAGAGAAAAGCTTCTGATGGTAAGGAGTTAAAAATAAAAACAAGGATTTCAAAAATGTTTGCAGTGCGTATGGCAGGCGAAGGGTTAAGAACTGTAATATAAAAGTCTCTTGAAAATTGACAAGCACTGGAAAGACAACCCAGTGGAAAATGGGCCAAGTATTTCAGTCGGCAATCCAAAGATGAGCAAACCCAAGTGATTAAGAAATGGGGGAAGAGTCTCGTACTCATTAGCAGTCAGGGAAATGCAATTTGAAGTTAAAAGGAGATCTCTCTTTACAACAATCAGGCCATAAAAATTAAGAACTTTAACACTTTCTGTTGGCAAAATACTCCAGAGAGAATCTAGGTGCCAGTTTCTGGTATAAACGTGAATTTGCACGGCCGTTTGGAAAACATTTGACGACATGAATCAAAAATAAAAATATAAATCCCATCCTCTCACGTAAAAATGCAAATGCCAGTACCTAAAGTGCTTTATATGTATCAGACCAAAGGAAACCAAACTGAACAAAGAAACCTTAATGCCTCCAAGGAAGAAACCGCTGAATGAGAAGAGGTCCGATCACACTGATGACACAGGAAACGCCTGCAGGGGTTAAGAGAAAGACTAGTTGTACAAAGACCTTATTTTAGAAAGCAGTGGCAGAGGTTTTGACATGCATGAGAATACGGGTATGTTTATAAATAACTAAACGCCATTGTGAAAAATACGGAAGGGCAGACCGCTATTTGCAAACACAGGTTAGCGTGGGTGGGTTGGGAATACTGCGATTAGGGTAGGTGGGGAAGGACAATGGGGGTTAGAGGCAGGTGGGGGGTGTGTGTGGAGGGGAGAGGAGGGTGGGGGAGGACTGTCTCTGCATCTCTGGGCCATTTTTCCCCTCAGTGCCTTCTCTCATCATCCTAAAAATGGGGATAATAATTTTATCCACCTCCTGGCCTGCTTCAAGGATTAAATGAGGTAATCCATGTGCATACAGCAAACAATTCCTCTGTTATTAGAATTATTTATAAGACAAAGAAGAGCTACTAATGTTTTTTTATTTATCTTTGATTTGTGCACCTGATAAAAACTTCTCACTAATACTAGAGTTCTTTTTCCTGGAGCCTCTTTGGTTTTCTACGTATAGAATCATAATGCATGGGGAGGGGACTTTTATTTCCTCTTTGTCTTGGTTTTTAAATTTTTCTTGTCTTAGTACATTCTTTACAACTTTACAAAGATGGTGAATAATAGCAGCGATAACAACTATCTTGTCTGGTTCCTGATTTTAATGGAGATCATTTCGGTTGTTCATCATTCAGAATGATAATTGATGCTTGTTTCAAAGAAACAAAGTTGGTCATATTTAACTAGTTTCTTCTAAAAAGTTTATCGTGAGTGATTGCTAAGTTTTGTCAAATGTCTTCTCAGGATCTTTATATGACTTTGTCCCCCCTTTTATAGGTTGAGAAAAAAAATATAGTTAATTTCCAAAAAATGGTGTATTTCTGAAAAATAAACCATGTTTTCATTTTTTTAAAATAAACCCTGCTTGATTATTGAGTTTTATTCTTTTGATACACTGCCAACTATGAATTCGCTGAGCCATCGTTCGGAATAGCCGTCTCTACATTGATAAATGAGGCTGGTCTGTCAGTGTCTTTCTATGATGGTTTCAGAGTTAGGGTGCACTGTTCAGAGGAGCTGTGTGCTTTGGGAAATTCAAAAAGCTACCAGGTGGGACAGGGAGGGCTGAGACCCAGCCATCCAGGGGCCATGCGGCACCCTTGGGTGGATGTCTGCATCAATAGGCATCACGGGCAAGGCTGTGTCCCCCCAGAGGTGGCATGCCTTTCTAATTTGTGTGAAAACACCACAAGGACTGGAGGTAGCCAGGATATCGTAACTGATAATTTCCCATACTTTCATATGTCTGTAAAAGTGTTTAAGTTGTACTGGAATTATCTGTTATGTATCAGAATCTAACTATGGACTCATTTACTCACATAATCATGGCTCCTTTATAAATAGTACATCTTCAGGTGTCTTTCTAAACTTTTTCTTCTCAAATTTTCTATTTTTTCTGGGGTCAGTTTTGGTATCATCTATATTTAAAAAAAAAAAAATTCCACAGAAATGGAAGCACCATTACCTAAGGAAATGTGCCAGATTTTTTTCAGTTGCAGTGCTTATAGGGAAAAATCTTAACACAAAGGTAATGCCCACTAATAGGGCAGTGATTAGACTCTACTATGGAATGTCAGTGGTGTGGAATAGCATGCAGCCATCAAAAAGAATGAGGTAAATTAGATGGGTCTTTGCCATGTGTTGCAACAGGTAAGGAGTAAGATTCAGACAAGTATACATAACATGATCTCGATTTGCAAAAAAAGCAATGCTCAAGAAACTCCTCCAGAGATTGGACCTGGAGTCCTACTGCCTGCCTGCATTTGAACCTTACTGTGTGAACTTGACCACATTCCTTGATCTGTCTGTACCACTGCGTCTTCACACGTGATGATGGAAGTCAACTCAAACATTGTTGTGAGGATTAAATGTGGGCACGCCTGGAACAGGTGTCAAGTGCAAAATAAACACACCGTACGAGTCAACTATTGTTTCAGTAGTGTGTGTGAGTGTGAACACAATCACATCTGTGATCACACGAGCACAAGAAAGGCATGAATGGGTGCACATCAAGTTACTTGGGGGGAAGGGTGGTTGGTGTGAAGAAAAATTTAGGAAGAAAAAGACTCTAGAGCAAAACAAACAGGAATGATGAGTCTCCATTTCTGTAGAACTGCACCCATGTACATATACGTATCTGTGTAGAAATGGATGAAAGAATTGCCACTGTGCATATGAGAAACAAGAACGAAATGTTGCAAAGAGATCATGTAGAAAAAGCTCTTTTATTCAGTTAAAAGAAAAAGAAGAGGAACAATTTCTGCCAGGAATAGGAGAATATCCAAAGCAGGGTGCCAGGAGACTTGATAGCTGTATTTTCTCGAATGAGAGAAAAGTTGAGAAAATAGCTTTCTCCTATAAAAACAAACAAACACATGTGTGAAGGAGGGGGTGAGCCGTTCAGTAGCAAAAGGTCAGAGAACATCAGGATCTGTTTTGTGACTGTGCTTTGTGAAGCCCATGTGATCAGCATGACAGTGGTCACCATGGCGAGACTGCAGATCCTGGGGCCGGATACTGTAACTAACGGATCCCACGGAAGTCACTTTATGAGCCCCTTAGAACTTGAGGATCTACCATTTCCATCATCTTATGGGGAGACACCATCATGATTTTTTAAGCTTTCATTTTAATTTCAGTGCGGTTAACGTGCAGTGTTATATTAGTTTCAGGTGTACAATATAATGAGTCAACATTTCCATACATTACTCAGTGCTCACCATGAGAAGTATACTCTTTAATCCCCATCACCTATTTCCCACATCCTTCCCCACCTCCCCTCTGATAATGATCAATGTGTTCTCTATAGGTAAGAGTCTGTTTCTTGATTTCTCTCTCTCTCTCTCTCCTTTTTCCCTTTGCACATTAGTTTTGTTTCTTAAATTCCACATATGAGTGAAATCATATGGTGTTTGTCTTTTTCTGACTACTTATTTCACTTAGCATAATACCCTCTAGCTCCATCCATTGTGCTGCAAATGGCAAGATTTCATTCTTTCTATGGCCGAGTAATATTCCATTGTATGTATATACACCTTCTTTATCCATTCATCAATAGATGGACACTTGGGCTGCTTCCATAATTTGCCTATTGTAAATAATGCTGTTATAGACATAGGGGTGCATGTATCCTTCTGAATTAGTGTTTTTGTATTTTGGGGGTAAATACCCAGAAGTGCAATCACTGGATCATTTTTTGAGGAACCTCCATACTGCTTTCCAGAGTGGCTGCACCAGGTGCCCCAGTTATAGTAATTTTTTGATGGCGTCATTAGAGTTTCTTATACAGAGTATCACGTCATTTACAAATAGTAAAAGTTTTACTTCTTCCTTATCAGTTTCGATACCTTTTATTCCTTTTTCTTATCTGAGTCCTGCGGCTAGGATTTCCAGTACCATGTTGAACGAAAGCAGTCAGAGTGGACATTCTTGTGTTCTTCCTGACTGTAGAGGGAAAGTTCTGTTTTTCCCCATTGAGTATGATGTTGGCAGTGGACTTTTCATATAAGGCCTTTATTATGTTGAGGTGTGTTCCTTTTTTTTTTTTTTTTTTTTTTAAAGATTTTATTTGTTTATTCGACAGAGATAGAGACAGCCAGCGAGAGAGGGAACACAAGCAGGGGGAGTTGGAGAGGAAGAAGCAGGCTCATAGCGGAAGAGCCCGATGTGGGACTCGATCCCGTAACGCCAGGATCACGCCCTGAGCCGAAGGCAGACGCCCAACCGCTGTGCCACCCAGGCGCCCCAGAGGTGTGTTCCTTCTAAACCTACTTTGTGGAGGGGTTTTATCATGAATGGTTTGTACTTTGTCAAATCCTTTTTCCGCGCCTATTGAAATGATAATATGGCTTTTATCCTTTCTCTTATTGATGTGATGTACCACATTGATTCATTTGCCAATATTGACTATTATCCTGGGAATAAATCCCCCTTGATTATAGGTGAATGGTTTTTTTCTTTTTTTTTAACATATTGTTGGACTTGGTTTGCTAGTAATTTGTTGAGGATTTTTACATCTATATTCATCAAAGATATTGGCTTGTAGTTCTCTTTAACTGTCTTTATCTGGTTTTGGTATCAGGGTAATGGTGGCCTAATAGAATGAATTTGGAAGTTTTCCTTCCTCTTCTACTGTTTAGAATAGTTTGAGAAGAATAGTTATTAACTGTTCTTTGAATGTTTGGTAGAATTCACCTGTGAAGCCATCAGGTCTTGGACTTTTGTTTGTTGGGAGATTTTTGATCACTGATTCCATTTCGTTGCTGGTAACTGGTCTGTTCAAATTTTCTGTTTCTTCCTGCTTCAGTTTTGGTAGGTTGTATGTTTCTAGGAATTTACCCATATCTTCTAGGTTGTCCAATTTTTTGGCATGGAATTTTTCATAATATTCTCTTATAATCCTTTGTATTTCTGTGGTATCTGTTGTTATTTCTGTCCTCTTTCATTCGTGATTTTATTTATTTGGGTCCTCTCTCTCTTTTTATGTGTCTGGGTTGATCTTTTCAAAGAACCAGTTCCTGGGTTTCATTGATCTGTTCTACTGATTTTTTAGTTTCTGTATCATTTATTGCTGCTCTAATCTTCATTATGTCCTTCCTTCTGCTGGTTTTGGGTTTTGTTTGTTCTTCTTGTCCTAGCTGCTTTAGGTATAAGGTTGGGTTGTTTATTTAAGATTTTTCCTGTTTCTTGAGGTAGACCTGTATTGCTAGAAACTTCCCTCTTAGAATCCCGTATGCTAAATCCCAAAGATTTTGAACTGTTGTATTTTCATGTGTTTTCATGGAATTTTTAAATTTCTTCTTTGATTTTTTAGTTGACCCTATTATTGTTTAGTAACATGTTATTTAACTCCCATGTATGTGTGCTTTTTCCATATTTTCTTTTGTGGTTGATTTCTGGTTTCATAGCATTGTGGTCAGAAAAGATGCATGCTATGGTTTCAGTCTCTTTGAATTTGTTGAGGCCTTATATGTGATCTATTCTAGAGAATGTTCCACGTGCCCTTGAAAAGAATGTGTATGGGGAGACACCATTATCATATGACTATTGACAGATGAGAAAATGGGGGTTCAACAGGTCACATGGCTGCCCCAAGGCCACCCAGGTAGGATGTTTAACATTCAAATCCACATCACTTGACTCGTAATACTTCTGCCTTTTGCTGCCCCTGCATGGGACCTCTCATGTGGAGCATTCCCTGTGAATATGAAATTATATTAAAATAAAACAAAAATCACACAGGGGTGCCTGGTTGGCTCAGTTGATTAAGCATCTGACTCTTGGATTCAGCTTAGGTCCTGATCTCATGGCTCGTGGGATCAAGCCCCACGTCAGGCTCCATGCTCAGCAGGAGTCTGCTTGGATGTTCTCTCCCTCTGCCCCTTCCCCTGCTCTCTCTCTCAAATGAATAAATAAGTCTTTTTAAAAAATTACACAAAATATTTCTCTCTTTAGCTTCTTGAATAGGCTTAGTTTCAGCCGGCCTAAAAGAGGTAAAGATTTACAAAATGTGTTTTGCTTATTTATCAAGATTATCTTTAGCATCTTAAGAAATAGGGCCAGTGAAAGCAAACCCTCAATGAAACCCATGACATTTCATTAATAAATATTTGGGAATTGTTTGCCCAGAGAATCCTCTCTTATATTGCAAAACAAAAGCAAAATATGCCTCTGAACTGGATCAATTTTTTTGGAAAGTTTTCGTGGATCACAGCTACGTCTTGTGAAATTTCCCTGATCAAGCAGTTTTTTGCTGTGGGGCAAAATCCCCAATCAAGACCGTTCTTCAATACTCTCGAAACACCTCACTTTATCTTATATAAGGTAATTTCATTTTGGAGTTGACAATATTATGAAGTTGGAACAAATCCCAGGGACCCAGAAATAAAAGCACTTAAAAGTTTGTGACATCTGTTTTTATTAAAAGTTGACATCGTTTATCAAATAATATTTATAGCCACCCCCTTCTCCAGTTCAAGAGGGGTCTAGGCCCAAGAGAAATCATCGCTTATTGGCTTAAGCTATAAAAGAGCCACAGTAGATTCACATCCTGAAATAACAATGAGATGAAGGAATTTCAAACCCTGCAAAACGCCACTCCACACTGGAGTCCCATTCTGGAAATCAGCACGTTCATGCTCGGAAGCATGGATGCTTACTCCAGGTGCAGAGTTTGGACCAAGGTGTAGACCCCATAAAACACTGACAGGATCTGTCAACCATATGTAATTTCTCATGTTCTAACCCTTTATATTAGCCTACAAAAAGGCACTGAAGTTTAACAAATGTTGGCAGAATCCAGAGGGTACTCTATGGAGCTTTAATCTGGTGGACCCCTAGCTCATGATATTTCATAAATGTCACTTATGACCTCTCTCTTAACAAGCCCATCTCTGTGCCTTTGAAAACTCAAGCAGGAGTGATAAATGTATTTTACCCCGGGATGTGCCTAAACGCCTATTTGCTCCTCCTAGGGTGTGAACAGAAGGGCCACTCCCCTGCCATGGGGGCAGGGTGGCCCTGACTGTAGCTCTTCCCATCAACCTTCCTGTCCCAGTCCTCACCCCCCAGACGACCATTTTCCATGTCATACATTCACTCTTTCCTTTTCTTCAGAGTATTGCTCAATATTCACATGTCCATAAACAGTAGGTTTGGTTCTACATGTTTTAAAGCATTTACTGATCTACCACATATGGAGTCCATGCTAGTCCAAGCTACCCATCACCTCTCCCCCGGATATGCACAATAAACTTTAGTTTTTCTCTATTGCCTATGCCTCCTCTTTGCTGAAGACTCTCCCATCATAGGACCAAAGCCACATTCCTCATGTAGCAGCTCTGCAAGCCCCACCCACCTCTTCCATCTTCCAAGCTCCCAGGTCTCCATACCCAGGCTTCCACTCCTACTATTTTCTGCATCGTTCACTCTGCTTCCATCTTCTGGCATCTTGATGTTCTTCTAACACTCCCAGCATACTTGTTCCTCAGGGTCTTTACACGTGCTATTCTCAGTGCCTAGAATGCTCTTCTCCAACATCCACATGGTCCACTCTTTCGCTTCTTGGTCTTGACTCAATGTTGCCTTCCTCCAAGGCCTTTTGGACTGAAATTTAAATGATGTCCCTTCCTGTCTGCCTTCCTCCTTGGTGCCTTCCAGTACTTAGCTCCGTGTGACAAGCACATACTTAATCATGTATGTATTTATTTATACCAGAATGTAAGCTTTATGAAGGGTAGGATGGTGCATGTGTCTACTGTGTGTGTCTACACCCCCAGTGCTTGGAAGAGGGCTTGGTACTTGGTAGACCCTCAATACAGAAATTTTTTGAAGAACAAAATCTTCTTTGAAGTGCACATTCTTCTATAACTTGCCTTTTCTTGGTCTCAGCATGAATCCTTCCTGCTGAGTTGTGTACCTGTGTGTCTCGCATTTCCACAGCTGTGTACTATTTCACAGTACGAACATACACACTTGGGTACCCACCAGCCTGTGCATGTCATTTGAGATGTTTCCACTTGTCTTGAGAACTAAAAATGCTGTCTGAAATATGCTTGCATGTTTCTCAGTGGACAGGTACAAGAGTTTCCAGAACATTCCCCTCTGAGTTCACTTTAATCTACACTCCAGTTGAAATTCATTGTCCGGCACTGGGATGCCCTTATTTTCCATCGCTTTGCCTGGATTGTGGTACTAACACTAAATGCTGCACCTCGACCATGAGCATCTTTTCTCTGAAAAAGTCCAAGTTCGTCTTAAAACCCAAGAGCCGTCCTCGGGCTGCCTGGACAGGACCTGGAAGGAGTGAAAAGGTCATCCTTCAGCACCTGCACCATTTCAACCCCCAGGGGTGCTCCAGGGTTGATCAGGATGATGGTTTCCACAGCTTTCAGTCCTCCTGGATTTGATTCTCCCAGGCTGTGCAACGCCCCTGAGCCCTCTCTGCAAAAATTGCTATCAGAAGAACCGCAATGTGTTTTGCAATTATCTTGCCCCTGGGCGTCTTCAGTTGTCCCCATCAGTTCTGCTCACTGAGTTGGCCTCTTTGGGGAGTGAAC
>NW_024425786.1:3185114-3198389 GCF_017311325.1 Ursus maritimus | reverse complement strand
GCTCTCTCCACTCAGCTCTACCTCTCACGGTTTGCTCTCACAAAATGCATTCCATCTACTTCTTTTACAGTCTCATCAGTCCAGTTTATGACAGAAAGAGTGAGGCTGGCATGTGATGGAGGACCTGCAGGGAAGTCCTCAGAGCTCTGGACTTTGAGGAGATATGTCCATTCCTTCCCAGGAACAATGCTGAGATGGCTGTTCTCTGCAGATCCAACATTTGTGCTGTAATTCAGGGACAGCTGCCAGATTTATTGACTGGTTCAAGAGACAAACTAGAGAACCATTTTCTGCTCCAAATCATCTTAAGCTTTGGAAAGTGACATGCTATTTTATAAGCGTGTGTGAGGGCCTCCGAGCACTCAAAGTGGGGGAAAGAAAGTTAGTAAGGTGTCTCCAGTGTCTTTGTAGATGCATTTGGATATTGACTTGGCTGTTGTAAACAAGAGCTGCCAAATAATACCAGGCTAAATAACAATTCGTATTTTCCTTTCCCATAACGTGCAGGACCCAAGCCTCTTCTCTGTTATTGGACGTCCCTCCACTGTCACTCGGATGCTGTGGTACTCAATGGGTGCTGAGGCTCACTTCTAGATGCTTCCATTTAGCCAGAAGAAAGAAGAAAGAAAGAAAGAAAGAAAGAAAGGAAGAAAGAAAGAAAGAAAGAAAGAAAGAAAGAAAGAAAGAAGGAAGGAAGGAAGGAANNNGAAGGAAGGAAGGAAGGAAGAAAGAGAAAGAAAGAAAGAGAGAAAGAAAGAAAGAAAGAAAGAAAGAAAGAAAGAAAGAAAGAAAGAAAGAAAGAAAGAATAGAGGGAGGGAGGAAGGAGGGACCAAGGAGCAGGCATTTCCTTGCAGGCACAAGCTGGAATACGCACGTGTCCACAAGCACTCAAGCCCGCTCCGATCTCCAGCCAGACAGCCACATTCCAAGGTGAATACTATTCCTCTGGAAGAAGGGAGAGTAGAATGCAGGCTTTCTGCCACAAAGGGGAACACCATCGTTCAGCGATTCCTTGTCTCCGTCCTATCCAGGGTTGGTCAAGGAGGCAGAAGAGCCTGCTGTTCTGTAGACAATGGAAGGAGAGACCTAGACACACTTCCCGGCTCTGTTCCAGCCAGAGACTTTGGGCACGTGGTCTAGCTCTTAATCTTCAGCTGCCTCGTCTGTACAATGGAAACATAAAGCCTCCACCAGAGAAATGGTCTGCTGTTCGAATCAGCCTGACACGTGGAAGTGCCCAATAGCCATAGCTCCTCTTTAATTTTATTAAGAATATCCAAGCTTAAGGCTCGTGTGGTAACCCACTGGGTCAGCCCTGTGCATGGGGAAGGGGGTCTCCAGGGAGGCGTTGCTTGAGCTAAGACGATATATCCCTTTTCCCTCAAGTCCTCAACTTGCATGGAACCTAGAAAATCTGGGTGCCAGACTCTCTCTCTCTTTTTTAATGATATCTCAGGGAATACCCATAAAATGTTGTTTGCCCCTGAAATATATTCTACCTGGTGCTACATAGCAGGGGTTCCAAGTGTCCTTTGAATCAGAAATACTTAGTGGCTCTGTTTTCGCTACATGGCCCTGGGCCTTCCTGGAAGCACCACGTCTTTCCAAAAGAGGAAACTATGCCCCTGATGCAGGGATGGTCCTTACATTTCTGGATTATGGTTATAATGAGAAACGTAATCATAAGTTTTGGCATTGGTGTTGGAGTTGAACCTGGGTTCGCGTTTTGTCTCAATGTTAGCTCTGTGTCCCTGGGAAAACTACTTTAGTCTCTGGGCTGTGGTGTCCTCATCTTGAAAATGGCTCAAGGGTAAGATTCTCCTGCAAGACTGTGGAAGCAGTTTAGAAGGAGTGAGTGTCAGAGCGTGGAGAACAGGGCCTGGCACACAGCAGGTCCTCCCTGAGTGCTGACAACCTAATTTAAAACCCTTAGAATCTCGGTGTTTGACAGTAGGTGGGATTGTCAACTTCCACCTCCCCAGTGGTACGAGGGGAAGCAGGTGCAGCCACTTTGGGTCACATGGGATTGCCAGAGGGTGTGTTTGGGTTCCTTGTATCGCCATGACACTCAGCGTTGGACTGGACTCCTCTCTTTCCTGTGATACCAACTCAGAGCCAAGGTATCTGCAGGGGCTCCTGTTCTCAGTTCCAACAAGGCTGGCAAGGAGCCCTGTTTGCCTTACACTCACCCCCTCTTCCAAGACTCTGCCTGTCTCCTGCTGCCCTGAGGATCCTGGCTTTGAATCCCAGATGGCCACCTGCTGCACCTCTGAAGACTGAGGCCCTGACTCCTCTCGGGTCCCATCAGCTCTGTCTAAGCCCCTGGCTCTCCTGCTCTGTGTCTCGTGGACGTGCCCCAGAACAAAGGCAGGTTGGCCCTGGGAGCAGTGGATGGTGAAGGAGGGCTCTCCTCCTCTTGTTAGCTCATCTCTGGGGTTGGACAAAATACACGTGGGTGTGGTCAGGGGAGACGTTAGCAGAAGACCTGTGCTCAGGTCAGAGGTCGTTTAATGAAGCAGGCGCTCTCACGCAATCTCAGTCTAGATCCTGCTTCGTATCCAACCCCAGGCGGCTTGGATTGTGGCTTCGGGGTTGAAGTGCAAACCCTGGGCGAGGCTGCACCTGGTTCTGCCCATTAACGGGACAGCCTCAAACGATGACGTAGTGTTTCTGCATGGAGTTCCCTCATCTGCAAGACTGGGGACATTGGTAACACTTACTCCATTTCTGAGATTAAATGAGATGATGTACGAAAGCATGTAGATAACAAATGATAAGTCAACGACACCTACTGTCACCGTCGGCAATGAGCAAAACTTCAGTAACTCAATCATCTCCCGCAATTGTCACGTATGCCATAACAAAGAGCCACAGATTGGGCAGTTGAAACCACAAAGAATTACGTCTCCCACTCCTGGTGGCTGGAGGTCCAAGATCCAGGTGCTGGCAAACCTGGCTCCTCTTGGGGACCCTGTCCCTGGAGTGTGGACGGCCATCCTCTCCCTGTGTCCACATGTGGTCGTCCCTCTGCGTGTGTCGATCTTTGTGTCTTAATTTCCTCTTCTATAAAGACACCGGTCCTATTGGATTAGGGCCCATCTCAATGTGCGGGTCTCATTTTAACTTAACTACTTCTATAAGGACCCTGTCTCTACATATGGTCATGTTCCCAGGTCCTGAGGGTTAGGACTTCAGCATAGGAATTTGGGAAGAGACACAATTTGTCCTGTAATACCAGGTTTCTGAGATTTTGAGTTGCTTAACAGATGTGTTTGGGTGAGACTTTTTTTTTTTCTAGAAACCATTATGTGTATTTTTCCTTAATTAAAAAAAAAAAAAAGCCCAGGAGGTTTCCCCTTTCTTATTCAAATAAAATTTGCTTTCAGATACGAGTAGAATGATAGGAAATGGACCCTGTGCCATTAGAGATAAAAATGGTAATGAGTTTTAATAGTTCATGTTGGTTTTCAGTATTGAAATGAACTGGGAGAGAAGGATCCCACAGCCCTGAGTCATTAGCTATCGGTCAGACAGCAGGCAGCCATAGATCTTCAAGAAAAAGCCCCAGAACAAACACCTCCGAGCACCTCTACCCTCAGCTGCCGGCTCTGAGGCCGGGCTGCCCACAGCGTACAGCGACAAGCTTACCTCAGTTATTGGTTATCGATTTAAAGCACACGCATACGGATTGAAATAGAGCCTCTGAGAATCTGTTTTATAAACTCGGGTTATTTGCTATAGAAACGTGAAGTCTGAAGTGGCGGGGAGAGCTGGTTTAAAGATGCTGGCAGAATACGTAAGTTTTAAAAGGGTAATTGTCTGTCTTGGCGGCTGGGAAAAGAGGCCGTGTAGGCGGCCGAAGGTGCCACCCAGGACAGGCCTGGGGATGGTCTCCTCCCCGGCGTCCGTGTTCAGGGAGCGAGTGTAGACATGCCTCATGAGGAAGAGCAAGTATCCAGGGATATTGACCCCTGCCTTGAAGTTATTTGCACAAATTTGTACCTTCTGGTGCCTTTTCATGATAAGATTATGTGTTTCTCCCAGGAAGAAAAATGGCTCAGAAAGTGAAGCCATTACTATTCTAAATGTGGTAAATCTCTGAAAGGATAGTCTAAGTAGCGATTTTGAGAAATCCTTTCAATAGAAATTCAGTTACAAGGAGCAAAACTGGCGCCAGCGACCTCCTGTCCACTGGGTTAGAACGGGTCTCTCCCTCTGGTGTTTGGTGAGCTACCTGAGCTGACGTTTCCAAGATTTGAATTTGCTCGTTCCCACCCATGCCCAAGCCCTGTCCTCTGGCCCCACTCTCCTCTGAGAACACAGGTGCCCACCACTCCCATGGCTTTGTCTGCACGGTCCCCGGGTCACCACTCCTCCCCACATCCAGACTCTCCGGAGTCTGCAAGGCTCACTCCAGGGGCCCATGCAGCGCTTGCTGCTTCTGTTCCACCCCTCCCAGCCATCTGATTTCATCTCAGATATTCATGTGTCTTAGCCCCAGAGACCTGCAAGCTCCTTGGAAAAAAAAAAAAGAAAAGAAAAGAAAAGAAACAACCCACCACATCTCTAGACAGTGGTGCCTGAAACAGGCGAGAAATGAAGCTGATATTTGTATGGAGGAAGCTAGGTTGCTTTTATGTTTGCATGCAGAGCATTCTGGAAGAAACAGCGCCCCAGCTTCTATCAGTTGTTCCCTAGAGCGGAGGGCAGGATAACTTTCAGCTCTGGGTATTCAGACTATGTTTCCCAATGGAGGCTTCTGGGTTGTTGACAATGAACAGAGATGATGGAGGGGTGGTGGATCTCAGGTGGCAAAGGCACAGAAACTTGCCCAAACCACTGGGGAAAGGAGGACAGAGAAATCTGGTTGCTAAAACCCACAGTCTAGGGTCCCCGGATCTTGGGGAGAGTGTGCATGTTGAATCAGAAACTGTGAATATGAGAAGGGAAATGTCAGCGTGTTGGTTTCCTTATAAAGAGACACCTGCAGGGGTAGAAAAAACAGCGATCATGTCAACACACAGGGAGTGGGAGAAGGCTGGTGGGAGGCAGCTGTGGTCACGGGTGCAGATGGGGACAGCCAGCAGATGGGTGGCTGGAGAGGTGAGTGGTGAGGAGGCAGGGAAACCTGCTCAGGGCACCTTTGCTCTGTGGTCTTCTTTCCCTGGGCTGTGCCCTTAGAGACAGAGGAAATTCGGGACACTGTGTGGGTGGCCTGTGGCTCCTTAGGGAAGCAGCTTTGCGTAATTCGCCCAGGGAGGACTAGAAGCATTCCTGTCTTCAGTGCGGTGCTCCCTGTGCCTGCTCTTGAGTGCCTTCCCTCTCCTCTTCACCTGCTCAAAAGATACTCACATCCTCTGTGCCCATGTCCTGCCTGCAGGCTTGCTACTGAAATGCCCCTCCCAGCACACTCCCAGAGCTGTTCCCTCGGGCAGTATTCACGGAGTGCCATCATCAGTGGTCGCCTGGGGCCCCAACACCATCTAGACTCTAAATGTTTGGAGGGCAGAGGCTGTTTCAACACCACTTGCAACACTTCTTTGAGCCGTCAGACACAGGAGACTCACATTTTCCTGCGTCCCAGACAGAACCTGCCCAGAGCTGATCTATGCCACGCGCTCTAGGCACTTGCCTGTGATGTGATAGACAGTTGAGTAGCAGTGCCCTTCGGGATTGCTCCTGGGGCTGGCCAGAGGCACCCTGTGCTGATGGCCCACCATGCTTGCCTCCCTCCCAGGTCACCATTAGGGAACGTATGAGCTCTCAGATGCCCGTCCTTAGGGGTGGAGTGGGTGGGATGGGATGTTCCATGAGCCCAGCCATCACCTGGAGTTATTGGTTGGTTGAACACAGAGTGCATTAGAGTCAAAGTTTCAGCAGTAAATGATGAAGGTCCAGGGTCCACAGGTGGGAGATACCCTCTGGACCTTTCCTGGCTCTTCCAAGAGTCTCATAACCCAAATTTCATAAGGATAACAAGTTAGGGAAACATGGAGTGACTGGAGAATACATCCAACTTCTTAACCGGTAAGGGAAGTCGAGTTTGACGTGCCCCCAGCATGATGTGTGAGCTCTGGGAAGCATATTGTTTAAACGTTTGGTTTCAAGGGGCTACACATTGGCAAGGGGTATCGTCAGCAGCTCCCCAGTTTCCTGAGCTCCATGACAACGGTCAGGAAGCAGCACTGCCTACCCAGGGACCCAGAAGAGGCCTGCACCAACTTACCATGCAGAAACCTCTGTGCCTCTTCTCCAAGGACGTGGAGGAGAAGATCAACTCCAGCGAGGAGGAGCAGCTGTGTGAGTATTGTTGTGGGTCTAGTACATGGTGGGCTTTTGGTAAAGTTAAAAGCTAGTGTGTGTGTGTGTGTGTGTGTGTGTGTGTTCAGATTTATACGTATGAATTTGACAGTCCATCTGCAGACACACAACAAACACACGCCCATCCACCCATCTTGAGACACATACACGTAAACACACACTCACACGTCCATCCATCCATCCACCCATCCATCTACCTAGATAGGTGGACACACATATACACACTCACCTGTCCACCTGGTCGTCCATCCATCCATCCCCCCATGTGAACATAGGCACACACATACACTCACACATGCACATCCATCTGTGTAGACACACACAAGCATGGATTCACATGCCCATTGTCCAGACACACACGCATCCATCCATCCGCTTATTCACCTAGACACACACACACACACACACACACACACACACTTAGGCACACACACCACTTTTTAACTGCTAGCTAGACTGACAGAATCCCACATGGCACTTTGTGTAAACGTTTGGTTTCAAGGGGCTACACACTGGCAAGAGGTGTCTTCAGCGGCTCCAGCAGGGGTGTCAGGAGGTCAGCCAGCAGGGCCTCCTGAGCTGAGTGGGAAAGTGACTTTGATGAAGACTGTGGAGGCCCCTCTCCTGAGCTTTGGTGATCTGTGCCTGATTTAGGATGAGATGTTGGAACCCCTGCTCACTGGCCCACTGCGATCCTGCCATCCTGCGTGTGATTTAATTGCTTGGTGAGGAGGGAGATGCTGTCTATGTTAGCTCACAAGGGGAGGGAAAGAGGATGTGTCACTGTCAGACACTGTGGGATTCTGCAGTTTCTCACAGCAATAGCTACCCCTTCTTCTCATGCAGAGCAGGAAGCCCTCCGTGATCGAATTCTTACATCTCAAGAGGAGCTGGCTGCAAAGCGCGGCGAGGGAAGTGATGGGGTCTGAAATACACCTGTTAGCAGCAGCCCTACTGTGAGCAATCAAACCTCGGACAAAGAAAACAGTCGCTTGATCATCCTGTGCGCTAATGTTCCCACCTTGATGTTCCCCAATGTTTAAAACAACAAAAAGTGCTTTTGGAACCTATTGGAAACCACTGGAGCCTACTAATGCGTGCCAGCTCCTGGAGAGCCTTGAAATTGAAGTCAATTTGCCTTAATAAAGCTGTTTAACTTTAATTTAAGGTGGACCTAGGCCAGGTTTAAGAAAATTAAGAAAAATGCAGTGGGTGGGCACAGCCGAGCATCCTTCTGGGTTAGGAACGGAGGGGCGCCAACTGCCTCTGCTCCTTCAAACTATTAAACACTATTCTGGGCCCCATGGGAAGCAGTGTTCTCCCACTCAAACCTCGTGTTTAGAATTTTGAATCCTCGGGCTATTTTGATGGAAGTTTAATCTCTTTATGCTGCTACTGTAGAAATAGCTGTTATTAAAATGTTGTATAAGGTCTAGTTGACGATCATAAAACCTTTTGAATCTTTTGAAAACACTCTTTCTTCTTTCTGGCAGGAAGTCATATTTTTGTAAATTAGGACCATGGTAGTCGGTGACGTGAAGTCGGGGACTGGAGGGAGGTGACAGGAAGGGGAATATGGCATCTGCCTTTCCAGCTGTTTCTACATGAGAGCACGTTGACCTTGCCAGAAAGCTCACCTCCCAAATTCAGTTTCTGAAAGTTGCCGGGATTCAGAAACTGCTCTGCTCAATTCTCTGATGTAGAAGGGATTTATTGACAAAAATCCCTTCATTCTGTGTCTTTGTTCTTGAATTCAATCTCACCATTAAAAGTGAACTAAATATTTAGGAGAAATAAAAAGGTAAGCTGAAGTGTGCCGTGGTGAAGCATAGCCTCATTCGTTAGGGTGGAACATCCTAGAGCACTCGCTCTGAGAGCCCAAGATCACCATCGAGGTTAGCTGAGTGCTTGGCTACCTGGTGGTGGGCAGACCACAACCGACTAGCTCCCCTGGCTTCCTAAAGTGATTTTAAGAGTAAAAATGCTCTTCCAGGGAGAAAAGGTGGGTGTTCGTTCATTCCTTTGTATCATGTTGCCACATAGAACGCTTTGTCATCCTCCCACTATAATTTCTGGTTATTTGTTGAGTTCCTACTACATGCTGGGAACTGTGCTAGACATTTCAGAATCCATCAAATTATGTGTTCCTCACAATAATCTGGCATGGGTGGTGTGATTATCCTATTGTGTACATGAAAACAATGAGATTTGGAAAGGGCAAGTAGCATGGCCAAGGTCAGGTGGCTGTGGATGCAAATTTGCATCTACAGAAAGCAGGAATTTGCATCCACAGAAAAGCTCTGTTCCATGATGGGCTCCTCCTCATCTCCATAACCGTCATCATAGACATCACCATTGTCATTTTGTTGTTTTGCTTAGAGACCTAACATGGGAAGAATCACTTCCTGCAAACTACGCATTTGCCAGGGTAAAATATTAGTCATACCAGCATAATGGTCTAATGTGATGTGCTCGGAAACTTCCCAAACAAGTTGTGAGGAAAATAGGAGCCAAAGGAGAAATTCTGGTTACTTAAAGAGACAGCTGGGACCCCAGCCCTGGAAAGGCTTAAACTGTGGTTCGGTGAAGACAGAACTCATTGAGATTAAGACCCTCTACACATATACACACAGAAAGAATAAATAAAATGATTTTGTGTGCGTGCTCAGGCCCAATGGCACAGTTAGAGTGGTGTCAGGACCCTCCTATACTCATTCCCTCAGTCAACCTCTACTGGCTCGGTAGGGTGCTAAGATCCAGAGATAACACACTAAAAGAGAACGACCCTGCTTTCACAGAGCTTGCATGCTAGTGGGAGTAGAAGACAACACACAAGCACATAAACATATATTCTGTCAATTCTGTAGAAACACAGAGAAGAGTTAGACATCATCAGACTGGAGCGGGTATGGGTAGACACCAGACTGTGTGTGATGAGGTTGGGAGGTCCCCCAATATGTAACCAGAGGCCTGAGGAAGAGAGGGGACCTCTAGAATATCTTGGAATTTCTTGGAATATCCGGGAGACTTGCATTGAAGCAGAGAGAGCAGGCAATATAAGGCCCTGAGGCTGAAGAACGATTTGTGTGTTCGAAGAACAGCAAGAAGACAAATGAGGTTTATGGGAAGAGAGTCACAGAAGAGTCTTATTTCTTGAAGTCAAAGACATAGCCAGGAGCCCATTGTGTAGGGCTGCTTGGACTAGATTGAAAGCTTTGGGCTTAACTGTAATTGAGGTGGGAGCCATTAGGGCCAACACATGGCGGTGCAGGTGCAGACCTGGGTGGAATGCTGGGGCAGGGCATGAGGGGTGTTCAGATTCTGGACATAATTTCAAGGTAGAAGCACACGTTCGATGAGGGATTGGCTGTGCAGTGTAAAAGAGGGAACAAAAGGTGGGTTTTGCCTGAATCCAGAAAGATGGTGCTGCCATCAAATAAGGTTAAGGAGGACAGTGGGAGGAGCAGGTTTTGAGGGGTTGATGATGACACCTGGGGTATGAACGTGTCAGGAGTTGTGGAATTTAAAGTCAAAGGGTGGAATGTAAGGAGAAGTGGCAGGTGGCTTCCCCCATCTCCACCTCCCAGGGGTCATGACCTTGTGGGATCCCCTTTCCCTGAGGGTGAGTGGGACCTGTGACCTGCCCCTAACCAACTGAATACGGGAATGGTGATGGGAGGTACATGATTATGTTACCATGTGTTTCTACATTTGTCACATTGTAAGACTACAGATGGCCACAGTGTCACACTGTCAGTCATCTCAAGCACTCTCTCACTTTGGCTTTGAAGAAGCAAGCTGCCATGCTGTGAGCTATAAGTTGGAGGGGACCACGGGGCAAGGAGCTAGCAAGCATCAAGAAACGGAGCTCTCAGGCAGGCAGCCTTCAAGGAATGGTGCACTGCCAACAACCCCGAGTTTGGTGGTGGACCCTTCACCAGCCAAGCTTCAGATGAGACCACAGCCCCAGTTGACATCTGGACTGCAGCTTTGTGACATCCTGAGCAAAGGATCCAGAGGAGCTGTGCCTGGACTCCTGACCCACAGAAACGATAAGACAATACTTGGGTGTTGCCGAAAGCCTTGATGGCTTTGTCAATTTGTTATGCCATGAGAGAAAATAAATACCGGGAGAAGAGATGTCAAGGGGAACTCCAGAGTGAAAGCTGGGGCTTTTCTTTAGAAGGGGCACCTGGGCCAGGCTGTTTTCCCGGGCCAGCCCCTGTGAGGAGGGCCTGTATTGGTGGTGTAGACAGCAGCCCAGCAGATGGTGCAGACAGCTACCACCATCCCTACATGTGCTGCTTCAGATCTGCTCCAGCTGATCTAAATGCAGTAAACTGGTCAGTGAGGGGCCAACTGGCAGGTGCCCAAAAGCCAGCCTCTCTCCCTGAGGGCTATGCAGTGTGCACTGCAGCAGATTAGCTCTAAATAGAAAAAGGAACATACGGATCAGGAGATAATGTTCCCTTATAAATGAGAGCCCTCTGGGCTACACTCCCTCCAGATCAAAGAAGGATTCTTTCTCTCTTTTCTTTCCCCATCCTACTTCTCCTCTGAAGCCAATAGCAAACCCTCCCCTCCAGTCAGTGCTCTCTGTGGTTATTTGCAGTGGGATTTTGATTGTAATCTCAGAGTTTTTCCTGTTTGTCTTCCAAGTTGTAAAGGGCAGAAGCTCTCAGCATCCCTGTTGACTGCCCAAGCAGTGGCTTTTGGCTTCTAGCTATCGGATTCCAAAAAGTGCTGCCCAGTTTCCACGTCAGCTCATTTTGTTGTTCCCCCGGGCTACGTATTTTCTCCCCGATGGGATATTTATAGACAACAGGAGAGGAGGCTATGCTTTTTCTAATTGTATACCATTTGACAAGCTTTTCCATTCATTCAACCAGCATTTACTAAGTGCCAGCTTAAGCCAAATGTGGTCCTTGACCCTGAGATTCAAAGGCAAAGTGACATACAGTCCCTGATACGGGCATTGACATCACTGTCTAAAGAATTGATTTCCAGACAATTTTAGTTACCTGAGGACTCATACCAGAGGGGCAACAAGACAAATGAAACATTGGAAAATAGGGAGAAAATTGAACAAAATCCAAATCAGGCTATTCCAACTCATCTATTGACCACAGATCTTGTTGAAACCCATAGATTGGTCAGGAAAGAGGCAGATGTGTCACAATGACTGGGCAATGGCTGGAAACCTACCACTGTTCCACTTTGTAATGAGCATGTGATGGGAAAATTATGTCCTTTAGCAGAAGGAAAACAACTTCCCTGTTGTTTTTTTTTTTTAACTTCCATAAAGGATAGTCACATAACCATAAAATTGATGGGTAAAACATTTGAAGTTGGATTAGATTGAATTTACAGAAATTGAAAAATGGTTATTGTATAAAGGGTAAGCTATGTCTCTACAAAAGGGTTCTAGCTCCTTGTAGCTGTAATGTAAGATCAGAAACATGGACGCAAAAGTTTTGTGCAGGGGTGGTCTCATTGGGTACAAGAGTAAGTCATGCATTTTTTAGATAGATCAAACCTTCATTCAAAAAGTCCTGTTGGACAACCATTGTGTCAATCCCTGAGAGTGTGTCAGGCACTGTTCTAGGTGCTGAAGTTGCAGTAGTGGCCAGAACACCCCTCCCGGTTCACACTCTTGGTGCTTACAATTCAGTGAGTCCTGGGTGGTGCCGACGTCTACTTAAAATGGGATTTAGGAACAGCCATAGTGACTGATTTTCCATTTTCTGGGGCATTGGAAGAATCTTCCATCTAGAGTTTGCAATTTTTCAAATTGAATCCATTTCTATGGTGGATGTGAGTTAGAAACCTGGAGGCAGAGACATGCTGTGCTTGTCAAAAGGACATCCTTGTTTTGCACTAAAAGCACAAGTCCCTTGCCACAGATAAGCAGATCTTTAGTGCACAAATGGGCAAAGTCAACGTGAAGAGCCCATTTGTCTTCAAAGCCATAATCCCACTGCAGTTCTGTACACGTGTCAGGTGAGTAACCAGTGAGAGACGCCACGTCCCAGGAATCTATTTTCACATAGTTTAAAAAAAATGCATACAAATGATGTTCCTAAACAAAGCATGTTAGGTGTTTTGGACACACTTTAAATGAGATTATTATAGACTGAGAAACTGTTCCTGCCTTAATTAGAAAAAATCTTGGCACTCATACTGGGAAGCTAATTGGCACCATCAAAGCACTGAATGATTCCTAATTTTGCTAGTTAGAGGCACACCTGGTGACTTGTCTCTCAGTGGTACCCAAAGATTTGGGCAAAGAAGCTATAAAAAGTAACAGCTGTGGTGATGCCAACTCTTCAGATATGCACAGCGTTGAGAACTTGCTCGTGGGCTCAGTCTTCTGCGTGGAATCGGTCAGTGGGCCTGGGGGGCGCCGGACACAAGAAGGCTGCAGACAGACGGGCAGAGAGCAGAGGGACACACCCAGCCCAACACAGCCCCATCTTTAATGGGACTGAGGATTCTCGGGCTGACATGGAATGTCTTTAAGGTCAGGATCGTGAGGGGGACCCAGCCACCTGAAATAGTTTCCATCCTTTTCATACAAAGGTAGGAAGGCAAGAGGAACAGGGATAAAAATATGTGAGGACACAAGGCTTAGCCACCGTGACTCTCAAAGGAAGGGAGGAAAGAGCAGGTGTCTAGCCTTTGACTGGCTGCTTAGTAAACTGCAGTACATGACCCCCTCCAAGATGATCCAGTTACAGGGAACCTGATCCACAGGCTGGGGTGGGCTCTGCGAGGCAGGGGTGCCTCCTCATCGACCCCATCAGGAGACCGACGCAGCTGGCCTTGGCCCCTTCCCTGTTTCCCGGTTCCACAGGGTGATGCTCGGAGGCCTTTGGGATATAGAGTAGGTTCCACGGGGTTACAATATGAATCAGTCTGTGTTACACGGGGGGGGGGGGGGGGGGGGGGGGGGG
>NW_024425786.1:3102108-3185104 GCF_017311325.1 Ursus maritimus | reverse complement strand
GGGGGGGGGGGGGGGGGGGGGGGGGGGGGGGGGTGACGATGCTCCCTCCTCAACACAGCCCTTCAGAACTGACTTTCAAGAAACGGAATAATTTTGTGAGTCCCACCCGGCACTTTGGCAGGATGGCTACATCATGATTCTGTCGAAACAGAACATTCCCACCCAAGATGATGAACATACAACAAAAAGGGCTTTAGCTCTGGGTCTTAAAGGAACTTTCTATTTCCGAGCTGTGTAAAACAAGCAAAGATAGCACCACACCCACCCACCCACCCACACACGTGCACGCACACATGCACACAGCAAAAATTGACCATCCTTGACCACCTCATTCCTTATGAAATGCTCTAATTTCTTCTTTCCCCTGACTTGCCTTATAGTTTGGGGAAAATCCCTGTGGCAACCGCCCCCTCCCTCCACACACTCATAAGCACAAAAGCTGTGTAGATGCCTTATCTGAAAACAGATGTTGGAAGCTGGCTTCTCTCCCAGGAGAGGGTCTATGGGTGAATTTGTCTCTCTGAATGAAGCCTTGGAGTAATTGGCACATTATATAAGTGCACACCAGTCTATCACTAACAAGGAAAGTTCTTGAAGCTGAAACTAGCCCAGTGGGGGGGATGATGCCTTACTCCCCTTCTTCTCCACGGGGCTTTTTTCGAAAAGGAAGATTTGTCGCCATCAAGCTAAAGACTTCAAAAACATTTGCCGAAGTAGGGCACAGGTGACTTAACCAGGTCAAATGACTTTTTAAAGGCTTATACTTAAGTACTAGTCTTCTTAGTAAATATCCCTCAGACTTCAAAAGGTGTAAAAAAGATTCAGAAGGAAATTGAGTGAACCCAGCTGCGGGGTGGGGATGGGGAACCTTAACTTAGACCATGATGACCCAGATCAATTGTAATACCAAGGAATAGCCGCATACTTGAATTTAAAAGGGTTTCTTAATTTTTGGACTGGTTGACTTTTTAAAAAGGTACTCCTTTCTTTAAAAGACACAGAAAAAGTGTTTTAGCCTGAGATGAAGGCTTAAATGGGAGTAACTTTCTCATGGCTCCAGAGAGAGGGAGGGAAGAACAGAGAAGGAGGGAGAGCCAACACAAGGACACATTACAGACACAGCCCTACCAAGATCAGCCGGCTATCAGATTGAGCGAATAACAATACAGGATGCCCAGCTATACTTGGATTTCAGATAAACAACAGACACATTTGTTTTTAGCACAAGTATATCCCATGCGACATTTAGGAAATATGTATACCAAAATTATTTGTCATTTTTCTGAGATTCAAATTTAACGGGAATCCGGTACTTTATCTGGAACTCCTGATTAGGTAGGACCTTCTTTTTTTTTTTTTTTTAAGATTTTATTTATTTATTTAACAGAGATAGAGATAGCCAGCGAGAGAGGGAACACAGCAGGGGGAGTGGGAGAGGAAGAAGCAGGCTCCTAGTGGAGGAGACTGATGTGGGGCTCGATCCTGTAACGCCGGATCACGCCCTGAGCCGAAGGCAGACGCTTAACCGCTGTGCCACCCAGGCGCCCCTAGGTAGGACCTTCTGATCAGCCTCATTCAATTGGTCTTAGAACTGCCTGCTTAGTGGCAAGTCAAGAGTTGCCACATGGGGTGTTTACTCCTCCATACTTCTGGTTGTGGATATGAGATTGCTGAGCAGTTTAGTATAAGGCTTCCACACTCCACTGGGCATCAGAGAACCCTGGGAATGGGAGTTTAAGGTGTCCCGTGGGCCTGAACTAAGGGGCTGTCAGGGTTCACCTGCAGAAAGCTGGCCAAGATTGTACAGAACTGGTCTCCATGGCAGTGGCTGGAAGCAGCGGCCAAGAGGGACCAACATGGTGTCCAGAAGATGTCTGAAACATGCAGTTTCCTGGGAAGGATGGAGAGCAGGTGTATGAATAAATGATGCATTTATTGGTTCACTCAACACTGAACACGGGCCTGCTATCGACAAGTGCTACAGACCCAGACCTGCTGTCCTGCAGCTTCTTCTTTCCTCCATAGACGCATGGACAGCTGAGTGACAGTACGGACTGTGGACCTCACTGCTTTTTCCTCTTTGCCTGGATTAGGAGCAGACCTGGCCCATATAAGGTGCTTGTGGACATTTGTTGTTCTAAAACCCTCACTGTAAATAAACAAATCAGTAAGGAACTCCAGCTCTCAGGAATAGGAGTGGGCTTTGCGAGCCCTGAGGCAGGAAGGGCACAGTACGTTTGAGCACAGAGAGCACAGGAGTCAGTGTGGTGGGGGCACCGGCAGCAAAGAGGAGCTCATGGAAGGGGTTGAGGGTGATAAAGACAAGCTCACACGGGGTCCTGAGCTGAGCTAAGAGAGCAGTCTTCTTGCTGTGCAAGTAGGAAGCCCAGGAGGGGTTTTTGTACAATGCAAGTAATAATCAGATCTACCTTTTGAAAATTACACTCTTTAAATCTAGAAATAATGGTAGACTCACCTGTGGATCCAGAGACATCCCGTGTCCCCCAACGGTAACAAGACTACCGCTCCAGGACACCGGCATTGATGCAGCTGGGACACAACATTGCCATTTCCACAGGGTCCCTCTGGTGCCCTGATAAGGCCACATCCACCTGCCTCCTAGCACCTCGCTTGCCCTCAATCCCTGGCAGCATTACTTTGTTCTCTGTCTCCGTAATTTCGTCATTTCAGGAATGTGACGTGAACGGAACCGTAAAGTACGCAGCGTTTTGGGACTGGCTTTTTTCATTCAGCATAAATCTTGGGAGATTCCCTCGGGCGGCTGAGCGCATCAGTCATCCGTGCATTTCTAGTGCTGAGTCGATTACGTGGGATGGACGTCCCAGTTTGTTGAACCACGTACCCATTGATGGGCATTGCGTTGTTTCCAGTTTGGGGCTATTGGGAGTGAAACTGCAATAAACATGGTGGGCAGGTTTTTGTGTGGACCCAAGCCTTCCTTTCCAGGGGACAGGTGCCCAGGAGTGCAAACACCAGCTTCTATGATAAATGTATATTTAGCTTTCAAGAAAATTCCCCAACTTTTTTTCCAGAGCGCCTGTCCCATTTTAAATTCTCGCCAGTGATGTGAGTGATCCAATTTCTCTGCACCCTTGCCAGCATGTAGAGTTGTCAGTACTTTTTATTTTAGCCATTCTGATAGGTGTGTAGTGGTCACCTCATTGTGGCTTTAATTTGCATTCCGTGATGGCTACTGATGCTGGACACCTCCTCGTGTGCTTAGTTGACATTTTTCTATCCTCCCTGGTAAACTATCTGTTCATCTCATTTGCCCATTTTCTAACTGGGTTGCTTTTTTTTTCTTTTTTCTTTTTTTCTAATAATTATTTTTTATTATATTATGTTAGTCACCATACAGTACATCCCAAGTTTTTGATGTGAAGTTCCATGATTCATTACTTGCGTATAACACCCAGTGCACCATGCAATACGTGCCCTCCTTAATACCCATCACCGGCCTGTCCCGATCCCCCACCCCCTCCCCTCTGAAGCCCTCAGTTTATTTCCCAGAGTCCATAGTCTCTCATGGTTCATTCCCTCTTCAGTTTACCCCCCCTTTCTTCTTCCCTTTCTTCTCCTACCGATATTCCTACTTCTTGTGTTCCATAAATGAGTGAAACCATATGATAATTGTCTTTCTCTGCTTGACTTATTTCGCTTAGCATTATCTCCTCCAGTCCCGTCCATGTTGCTAAATGTTGTGAAATAGTTCTTTTTGACAGCTGAATGATATTCCATTGTATACATGGACCACATCTTCTTAATCCAGTCATCTGTTGAAGGGCATCTTGGATCCTTCCACAATTTGGCTATTGTGGACAATGCTGCTATGAACATTGGGGTGCATATGGCCCTTCTCTTCACTACGTCTGTATCTTTGGGGTAAATACCCAGTAGTGCAATTGCTGGATCATAGGGTAGCTCAATTTTTAACTTTTTAAGGGACCTCCACACTGTTTATCAAAAAATGGGCAGAAGATATGAACAGACACTTTTCCAATGAAGACATACAAATGGCTAACAGACACATGAAAACATGTTCAAAATCATTAGCCATCAGGGAAATTCAAATCAAAACCACATTGAGATACCACCTTATGCCAGTTAGAATGGCAAAAATGGACAAGGCAGGAAACAACAAATGTTGGAGAGGATGTGGAGAAAGGGGATCCCTCTTATACTTTTGGTGGGAATGCAAGTTGGTACAGCCACTTTGGAAACCAGTGTGGAGGTCCCTTAAAAAATGCTTTTTTCCCCTTTTCTTTCTTTTTCTTTCTTTCTTTCTTTCTTTCTTTCTTTCTTTCTTTCTTTCTTTTTCTTTCTTTCTTTCGTCTTTCTTTCTTTCTTTCTGGTATTGAATTTGGAGAGTATTTTATTTATTTTAGATACTAGTGTTTTGTCAAATATGTGATTTGCAAATATTTTCTGCCTATCTATAGCTTGTTTTTTCACCTTCTTAATGGTTTTCCAGAGAGCAGAAGATTTTAATTCTGATGGTGAGTACTTTATCCATGTTTCCTTTATGGATTGTGCTTTTGCTGTCAAGACTAAGAGCTCTTTGCCTGCCCTAGATCTGAAAGATTTTAGCATCCTGTGTTGTTGTTGTTGTTGTTTTCCTAAAAGTGTTATAGTCTTACACGTTACATTTAATTCCATGATTCATTTTGAGTTGTTTTTGCAGAAGGTATGAAGCTTCAGTTGGGTTTATTTTTGAATATGGTGTCTAGTTTCTCCAATGCTCTGGGCTGCCATTAACACAGCACCAAGACTGGGGACTTAAACACAGACATTATTTTCTCCCAGATCTGGAGGCCAGACGTTCAACTTTAAGGTGTTGGCAGTGTTGGTCTCTTCTCAGGGCTGTGGGAGACAATCCCGGGGTCTGCTGGCCATCTTCGGTGCTCCTGGGCTTGTGGAAGAATCTCTCTGACTTGTATTTCTCCTTGTTTCTTCATCTCATCTTCTCTCGGTGTGTCTGTCTTTGTGTCCACATTTCCCCTTATTGCAGGATTAGGGCCCACCCCAATGACCTCAATTTAGTTTGATCACATCTGTAAACACCCTGTTTCTAAGTTCTGAGGTACTGCGTAGTAAGACTTCCTTACACCTTTCTTGGGGTGGGGTGGATTTGGTTCAACCTATAACAACTGCCGTTTGTTGAAAAGCCTATCTTTTCTCCATTGAATTATACCTGCACCTTTGTCAAAAATCAATCAGGAATATTTGTATGGTTTACTTCTGGATTTTCCGTTCTGTTCCATTCATCTATACGTACACAAGAGTTTGAAGTAGGGTTCCCTGTCCTGCTGTGAAGATAAGGAAGCTTACAGACAATAGGTAAGAGAACAAAAAGATAAGACTTAAAGGAGCAAACACTGAACACTGTTGGCAAGCTCAGAGTATGAAACATGAACAGGTAAATCTGAAAGGAAACCAAGGATCAATTCCAGAGGACAAAAGTGTGAGGAAAGAAATACATATATTCAATAGGTGGATTGAAGATGAAACTAGATAGAGCCCAAGAGAAAAATCAACGAAGTAAAAACACGTGAGGAGCCGCAGTGCTGCACAGAAGATCGGAACCCTAAAAAAGTTCAAACGTGGAAGAAGCCAAATATATTTTAAAAAATTCAAATCTAGTAACAGGGTAATGAAACTGCAGAGAGTTGAAAAAAAGGACAGGGAATTTTTAAAGGTTTCCAGGAAGAAAAAAAAAAAAAAACCCAGGAAGGAATGACAGTCACAATGAAAATGCATCAACTCCCTAAGACGTTGGAAAAATAATTCAGCCAAGGGAGGAAGGAATGACCCATTATTCAAGCTTGAGGCGTAAATAAGAACATTCAGACATGTATTTCAGACATAAAAAGTCCAAGAGATCTTATATGCATAACCCCTTTCTTAAGTAACCTCTGAAGAAGGTTATTTTTAATAAAAGATATAAAAGATATAAATGCATCTAAACGTCAAGTGTTGGCAAAGGTGTGAAGAGACAAGAACTCTGGTACACAGCTGATGGGTCCGGGATGTGACACTTTCCTTCTTAGGGGGCATTTGGCATTAGCTGGTAAAGCTGAGATGTGCAACCCTCATGCCCCCAAATTCTGCTTTTCTTTTTATAATCTGCACTAGAAACTCTTGTGTGAATGCACCAGGTGTTGTGAATGAGGATGTTTCTTGCAGCATGGTCAGAAAGAGGGAAAATGTGAAATAATCTAACGTTCGTGAACTGGGAAATGTGTAAATAAACTGTGGCATAGTCCTATGATAAAATAGCATTTAGCCTTTGGAAAAATTGATTTCATTTTTGACTCAGCCTGTCTAATGCTCAAGAAATGAAGCTGAATTTTGAAAAGCATAAAAGAATTATACGTACAGGCCTGTCACAGTCACGTAAACAACAAGTCACACATAACACTAAATAGTCTCAAAGATTAACACTGTGTGTGCCTATTTGCATAGTAGGTGTATAAAAACTTTGACAAAGGGATACTTACTGGTAAAGAAAAATTATTCTGACCCCTGTTAAAACAGAAAGGAAGAATTTATTCAAAACTTTTGCAACAAGGGAGGGAGATTGAACTGCAGTCTGAATACAGCAGGGGCAAGTGGGACCTTCAGCCCAGGAGCGGTGTGAGGGGGGTCATGGATGGAAAACCGAGAAGAGGGGCCATCAAGGGTGGGGGATTTTTGCTGAACTGAGTTCTCAGCCTTCTTGCAGAAGGCGGGCCAGGATGATCAGCTATCCGTGGTGGGCGGATTCTTTCTTAACAGTCAGCAGGGTTCTTGCTACAGCTGGATTCCGTAGGCTGAAGACAGGGACAAGGACGAGGACTAGCCGAAAAGCAGGCTCAGAGGAGCCTGTCCAAAGTTTCGTCAAGGAGAGCCTGTCGCCACCAAGGCTTTGATGCTGGTTCCCACGGGAGTACTTCCTATGGAGAGGATACTGGAGAAAGGCTCAAAGGGAACTTTAAAACATACACATTATTTCTTTCATATTCACAACAACCTGAATTGAAATGACAAATGACATTTTTAAAATACGTTGAGGGCAGAGGAGTTGGTTACATTTTTCTGAGTACTTTTCTACACCCTGGATTTCAACACAGAGTGGATTGGAAGGGGACATACAGGCACCCGTGGGAACCTCTGGCGGAAACGTCGGTGGTCCCATCAGGACGGGCGGGTGGAGCGGAGGCGGGGGGTGGGGGGGACGTCTATGAACCAGCAGGAAGCACAGAGACCCACAAACAGCCACGGCCATCGTTTCACTACATATTGCTGCATAAGAAAACAAAACACCCCAAAACATCCCTCTGTGAAGCCACCCAGTCTCTGCTAGGCTCACCGGCTGCAGCGGCTGGCGTGGCTCACCCACTCTCCCCATGTAGCCTTTCACGCCATCACTGTCCCTGAGCAGCGTTCCAGGGGACAAGTCCCAGAACAGGAGCACTCACCGAGTTTCCTTATCCCATTTGCCGATGTCCCATGGCCTGGGGCAAGTCACACTGTGAGATAGGAGATGGTGGTGTGAACCACTGGGGACAGTTATGGTAACTTACCCGGACAATCCTAAAATGATTAAGATAGTGTTGTATTGACATAGAGATAAACAAGACGCACCTTAAAATCCAACCAAACACTGCAGAAGAGGATGGAACAGATGAAGCTATTGGACAAGAAGGCAGGACGATTTGCCCTACTCTGAATCAAGAATTACCGTAAGAGGGAAGATGGGATTCTCTGAGCAAGGGAGCCAGCATCACTAACTATGGAATGAAGGATCTATACATTTGATTCCATTAAATTAGAGATGTTACTGTATGGTGACTAACATAACATCATAAAAATAAATAGTTAGAGATGTTTACCTAAAGCAGAAGAAACATGCCTTGTCGTGGGAGAAGAGCTCTCAACAGACACGGCAGTAGAGGACCCATGTGCAGATGGTCGTGTGGACCTCTGTTAGTCAGCCTGGAGAAGAGGGACAGCCCAAGAGACTCCATCCACAGCCTCTGCTTTGTCTCTTTATGAGATGGTCGGGCGGACGTGACCCCAGAGGAAACAGGAGAGGCTCAGAGTAGACGAAGTGGGGAGGGCTTAAGCCAAGGCCTTCCCGGGAGTTTCTGCAGGAAAGACACAGCGAGGCTGGGCGAGCCGCTTCCGGTAGACTAGCGCGAATGATTTCAGCGGGCTTTACACGAAGGGTTGTCTAGTTGCCCAGCACCTGGCCGTGGGATGGTTAAAAAAGTAGAGGAATATTGCTTCCTGGGATGTAAGAGCCAGCTGGGGAGGTATGGCTCTGGGAAGGTCACTTTGTATATCAAAGACATGGTCCCTGCTGGGTCCTTTGCAATCTTAAGAAATGGCGAGCCCTCTGGATGAATGCGCAGCCTCTCCCCAGTCAGAAAAAGCTTTATGTTTTTGTGCTGTTTTCAAGATGTCAGAACAACATAATATACAAGAAATTAAAAAATATTTCCGATACAGTTCCTCAGACAGTACATAGGAATGCCAGAAGAGAGATGAAATCCAACTGACCAGTAACCGTATAGAAAGATACTCCAGTGTCATTACTAATCTGCAAAATGCAAACTAACAGCTCAATGAGAGACACATTCGCACATCAGCTCGGTCAGAGCTCAAGTATCTGAAGCCTGCTACTTGCTGAGCAAGATGGAGTGTGTCTTAGGAGGTCCTGTTTCCTGTTGGGAGGCTGTGGATTTTTATATGGGGACCTGCACAGGGAATTTTCGAGCAGCAAACAGACAGCACCCCGATGTCTATCGGCTGCAGAGTGGATACATAAACCGTGCAATACTCAAAATAGGAATGAAGAAGTTACAGCTCTGCACACCACCAGGGCCGAAACTCACCAGCAAGCGCTAAGCTGAAGAAGGAAGTCACCGAGAACACGGGTGGTCTAATTTCTTGCATATAAAGATCAACAGCAGGCAGAGTCGGAACTCCGCTATTTAGGGACACCATGTAGGTGGCAAAACAATAAATAAAAGCAAGACAATTGCCATCAAAAAGGAGAGGGAGGAGCCGTGGTTGGCGAGAAGCATGGAGGAGGCTCCGACCCTCTAAGACCTTGGTCAAGGTCCATCTCTTGGCCTGGGCAATGATTACCCAGTTGCTACCTTTATAATTATTCCTCAAAAGATGAAAAGGAAGCTTGATGGGACAAGAGTGGGGAAGATGAGGGAAGGGACGCTTGCAAAGAGGTCAGTGGCTTTGATGCTTGCAGGCCAGGTGCAAGGACCCAGAGGGGGTCCCGCAGGACCAGCCAAGAGGGCCCTTGGGTTCGTGAAGGATGGAAATCAAACGTGAGCCAGCAGGAGGTGAAAGCAGGATTTATCAAAGATATAGAGAGAGAGCAGATACAGATGCAGCGAAAGTCTGGGAGACTCAGAAAGGAAAGGAAGGAGTATCGTCTTTGTTAGGGATCTGGGAGTTTGTAATGAGGACCGTGGTCTCTGGTGTATGTGTCCTCCCAAGCTTCTAGGAACAGGTTAGAACAAAGATGAGGGCCGGGGGCTTATTCCTTGGAACCAGGGGATCTTGGCATTGAGATGTCTAGTTCTGGCAGTCTAGAACGTGAGTATGATAGCTCTGTCCAGTCATTTTCCCTGGTCCTTAGATGTTATCTTTCTAGAGCAATCATTGACTACTGGTCCCTTAGGGGGACACGTGCTATTTGCATTACAAGGCACGCAGTCATGGTGGGGGGGGGGTGGAGCAAGAATAGAAGCCAGAAAAGAAACAAAAGGTGAAAAAACAGCTTTTTCTCTCATGAGGTCCCTTCAGTTTCCCTGTGTCAGCTTTAGGGTGCAGTCGCTGGACACAGAGAAAGCCCTGTGAACAGGACACATGTCTAGAGAAACGATCGGGAAGAGTCAGTGGTGAGACAGGTGTTTCGGTGATGGAGAGAGATGGCAGGACTGATTCCCAGATCCCTGGCTTGTGTGCTGGGCTCGGTAGGACCCACCTCCCAGGTAAGTAAGACTGGCTCTGCCATGGAAAACTGGGCTTCTTAACTTTGGGACTTAACTTTGGGGTGGGTTTGAGAAGGTGATGGTTTAGTGTGATGACCCCGGAAAGACGGGGCATGAATTCTGAGAGACGTGCTTTGGATTTAGAAGATGAAGATAATTGACGGCTTCAGCCGGAGCCTGGATGGTGTGATGGGCTGGATGGCACATTGGGCAGATGCCCTGGGCCGGGGGCACAGGGGTGGTTCCACGCGTCTGCTAGCAAAGCAGGGTCAAGAACCAGGCTTCCAGTGTCTATCACCTGCACAAGGTGGTCCAGGGGCTGTTTGGTCTGCCCTGTGTCCGCAGCACCGGGGAAGGGGTCCTGGCACAAGGTGGGTCCTCGGTAAAACCTGTTGGAGGCGGAGTGAGAGCATCTCAGGGGTTCCAGCACCAGACTTTCCAAAATTACTGATGTCAGCTAATTCCCATTTTATGCAGCTGCCTTTTAAATATTTATACCTAAGCAGAGATGCGTGTTTATGGAAAATTCATTCATTATATGTACATTGTTTTCAGCAGCCCTGTAATCATGAAATGAATTCCTAGCAAGCCGAAAACTAACTGCATTACAGCATGTCAGTAACTGAAGGTTCATACGACACTCGCTCTAGCCCACGGGCTTGGACACCTGGCAGTTTTGAAACAAACGGCGGGGATGGGAGAGCAGTGGCAGCCATCAAGGGCCAGATTGGAGCCCGCCCAGCGCTGTGTCTCAGGCCTTGGGTCCTCCCTGGGAGGCAGACAGGTGCTCCCCCAACAGCAGGCAGGGGGCCCCATGCTCAGGGCCCCATGGTGGGCACTTGGCAAAAGTGGGATGTGGGCCCACACCGTCTGAGCTCACAGCCTCTCCACTAAGAGCCAACACCTTCCAGAACCAACCATTTTCTAAGTGGTGCCTTGTGATTTCACACACACCCAGGAGACCTGCTTCTCTCCAGCTATTTTATCCCACTATCATCTTGCACTGTTTCTCCACATCAACGATGAGCTCCTGGAGCGCTCAGTGATGGGCCCAGCCCGCCCACGGGACTGCTTAGGACAGCAACATGGGCCGCAGGGTAATGCAGAGCTAGAATACTCTCTTCGGTTTGACCAAACCAGGCCCCCGTCTCTTCCAGGAAGCTTTCCTGGATATTCATCTCAGTTTCCGTGATACGTGATCTGTGATCCACAGGGCGTGAGCATGCCGTGTGGCTCCCCATTGTCACCGTGCTGTTTCAGGTGACCTTGCCAACTCAACCAAGGACGTGGTTCCCCGGATGTCCAGGAGCGACCAAGTCCAGTATGATGAGCTCCCAGCCCCACCACCGGGGCTCCGGTATTTCTACAGTAATAAAGGTGCGGGTCCTAAGTGCTTTACATGGGTTATTTCTTTCAATCATACAAAAAAAGGGGTGGGTTGTTGTTTTTTGGGTTTTGTTTTTTTTTTTGTTTTTTTTTTTTTTTTTTTTTTGGAGAGAGAGATGCTATTATCGAGCCCATTTTACAGATGAGGGAGCAGGCCTAGGGAGCTTTGATGACATTCCTGAGTCACACGGTTTTTAGAGCGGGGAGCCAGCCTTCAAACATCGGTGTCTGAAACAAAGCCAAACTTTCCTTACGTGTCAGCCCCGCCTGACTTGCTACCTGTTGGCTTCTGCCGCTCCCGGACCTTTCGGAGCAAGGAAGGGCTGAAAGTGAAGCCACAGACCAGCTAAGAGTCTGTCCCAGCTTCTTGCAGAAGAGATGTCTCAGGTTTAATCAGGTTTAATCTGGAAATTTCTGTTGCCGTTTGCTGTGCCCCTCAGCTGGAGCTCTCCCTCCGAAATGAATGCAGAGGAAGCAGCTCATTAGGAGAACCAAGCGTATTTGTTCCTCCGCTTGACGCTGCTGCGAGAGCTGGAGATTGAAATCCGGGAGAGTTGAGGGAACAAAAGAAACGGCAATTGTGAGAGCGCGCGGATTAGCCCGGAGGCTGTTCTGTTTTCATCCTTGGCTTAAGCACAGAGGGTTTCAACTGCATCTCCTACTTCTTTTATGATTATTATTTCTCATCAATTACAGAGGCCCATTTGCAGATACTACAGCGAGTAGAGACGGTGCTGTGGATGCTTTTATATGCCAAGTGTGCATCTTAAAAATGGAAATGACAGCGTTGCTGGGGACAAAGCATTTGACTTCAGTGGTGCAGAGTCGTTCCTGACTCTGGATCCCCGCGTCTGGGGATGTCTGCATCCAGTCAAACATGAGATGACCCAGATTGGGTCGTGGCTGCTATTTCTGGTTTTATTTTTATTTTTCAACTCCAGATCCCATAGACTGAAACACGAATTTGTTCTCGGAATCAATTCCTGGAATGTCTGTGCAGGTTTTAGGTGGTTAGAGACACAGTAGGCGAGAGAAGAACATTAAAGCCACCAGCAGAGTCGTTTGGAAGGGGAAGAAAAGTTTTCTGTAATTTGCAAAGCTTTGATTTATTGCCGTATTCAAGAATTAATTATAGCCGGAGGTCCCTGAAATACGTGGGGGGTGGGGGGGGGAGAAACAATACGGCAAGTACACATCTGGGCAAAGGCACAGCGGCTGCTGCCTAGGGACGCTGCCCCCACCCCGGTCCTTCCTTGCAGGCTGTCTCCTGGGGCCAGAGAACCATCAACATTTGGAACATCATTAACACCTCTTCTCCCTGTGGGTCCTAGGGAGAAAATCACATTCTCAGTACAGCTGCCATCTGTGGCTACGGTTTTTAAAATGAAGATATACAGCCAGTGGTGTCTGGTCTGTGCTCAAGGTGGCTCGTGTGGGGCTCAGTAAGATCCCTTGTCCGGGCAAGGAAGAGTGCATCTGAGTGGAGGTACGTGCCGGACTGAGTGAAGGAAGAGGAGGAAGGCAACCGTCTTAGAAGCCACACCACGAGCTGTCCGCCCCTCCTCGGAATCCAGGGCCATCGCCTGCCATCCGCCTGGAGCTCTCCCAGCCATCACCTGCCCAGCCAGCGAAGGTTCAGAGAGGGAGCCACGCCCCTCTGAAAATAAAGAGTGTCTCCTCTTTGCAGCCGACTTGGAGAAGTTTTTGGCGGAGTTCTTTCCCAGCTCCGATGCAACAGGTGCACCGAGGATGTAGGCATGCCCGGCCTCTGCCACACAGGATGCTGGCATAGTACAGGAAACGTGGATTAAGAGCACTTTGTTGTGTTTTTTGTCTGTTTGTTTTTTAAGAGTGTGGGACCCAGGCAACAGATTTATAAAAATGCCTATTTAATGTTCAGCCATAAGAGCGATGCAAAGCCATCTCAGATTTGACGCAATCTTTGAGCAGCTTTGGATGAGTGAAAGAATGTAGGACGTGGTAGGGAGGGACGGCGCCGGGAGGCTGTGAATGCCACAGGAAGACCGAGGAAGGCATAGGGTTGCAGATACTTTACGTCTGTCCTCTCGGGTGTCTGTCTGGGCCCAGGAATGCAACAGAAGAGCACACAGATCTTTACAGTGACACGGGAGCCCCCTTAGGGAAATGAAGACCCAGAGAAGCCACAGAACCCAGTGCTCCCGGACCAGTTTGAGCAGAGGCAGCTGTGGAAAAGGGCCGTGGGGGCGGCAAAGATGGCAGAGAGTTATTTTCAGGAGGTCTGTCTGCACAGACTTATCTCTTGGCCTCGACTCCCCTCCCTGGTGATTAGAACGTTTCCTTCCTCCTGGTACAGGGATGGCATCTTCCACATGGGATTTTAGGTCCTGCTTTCAGGAAGAAAATGAGATTCAGAGAGTCCAGGATTGTGCCCCGGCTGTTCTCCAGGTGCTTCAGTTCCAAATAATCCTGGGCCAAAGTGGTGTGTCTATCGTGGTGTCACAGGCTGCCATCTTTCGAAGGGATTCGTGAGAATCGGGTCAAATCCAGCTCCGAGGATCTTGGTTGGAGCTCGGCGTTCAGGGAGGGGAGGGCTACTGCACGTGAGCCATTTCTGATTCTGCCGTGTTTGGTGCCCAAACCTGGTACGTCTGGAGCAGCCCAGCACCCGCCGGTTGGGAGCTCGGGCCCTTTGGGGGAAATCACAGGAAATCGGAATGCATCAGAAGGGTGGAGCTGCCCACCACCTGTGACCACCCTGCTGGGAGGAGGTGGCTAAAATCCAGTCTATACCGCCCTGCAATGCCAGCCCGCGGCAGAGTCTCCGACATCAGGTGCCAGCTAAGTGACATCACTCGCCTGTTCCTGTTCAAGCACTAAAAACCGGATGAAGAACAGCATCTGGTGTCCCCCAGATGATAGGACAGCTTTGGGCCTTCCGCGGGGCGGGGACTGAGGCAGGACCGTGCAGGAGGCCTGCCCCGCCCACTGCGTGTTCAGGGGGTCCTTAGCGGCCTTTATGGTAATCTTTCTCTAACTCCTCCTTGCCATCCTGCCTGCTTCCTCCTCCCACGCCCAGCCGCCTGTCCGCCTTCCCCGAGCCCCTGGGGGATCTGCACGTGCACTGCAGGCTTTGTGTCAGGATGTTCTGTGAAATGAGGTGGTGCCCAGATGCGGGCTCCAAGCAGGGCATCCCAGGGGCCCAGCTGCGTGGAAGGTTCCGCAGCATCCAAACAGAGAAGGGAAACGGAAGGCAGTGAGACAGACTTTTGGTCCAATTTTTAAGGTTGCTATCAGAATGGCCCTAATCACACTTCACAACATCTGGGAGACCAGCGAATACGGCCATCCCGAGAAGGAGGGACAAACAGGAACCTCGCTCGGGCTCAGATCCATCCACCAGGTGAATGGGCCGCTGTGCCACTCCCGAGTCCCAGCCTGTGTGACTGGCCTGGGGCAGGATACTCACGTCCTCCGGGGCCTTTTCCTTCCCTGTTAAGAAGGAGAGTCATTTTCAAAAGGAGAATGTCCAGTGGGGGCTCAGAGCCCTGCTCCATGGAGCTGAGTAAATACTGGGGTCTTGGCACCGGGCTGTCAGGACACCCCAGGCTTACAGGGGGAAGGCAGGGAGATGATCCAAGGGACTGGGTTGTCAGCCTAAGCCTCTTTGTGGCTAGAATATTCTCTGCTCCAGCAAAGAGCAACCTTAGGAGACGATCAGACTGTAGCCCAGACTGTGGACGGAAGGGGCCCGAGGCCTCCCCTCGCCCCACAAGGCTCTTCCTGCTCGTTGAGCTGAGCAGAGACCAGTGGCCTTCTCTTTCTCCCCCACCCCGAACGTTGACAAGGATTCCTCCTCGAGCAGACTTTGGTTTTAGCAGGAATCCTCAGCCAGTTTAGTGAGGCTCCACTCTCCTTGGTGTCCAGACAAGTTGTTCTTGGTCATTTTCTACCCCATAACCACCCCGACCCTGCCCGTGGCTATAAATCCCTCCCCAGCTGTCCTGTTGTAGGTTGAGCTGACTCCAGTCTCTGTCTCTTGTTGGCATAGTCTGGAGCCCTGTTGCAAGGTGTTGAATGTGCTCCTCCTTTCCTGTTTACCTCCTTCTACTGTTGGAAGTTTTAAGTCATCAATCGAGGTGCACCTATAGGGTCATGAGTCATGAGGAGTGACTGCACAGTCCCCGGCACGGGGTGGGGCAGCCGGGAGTTCTCAGCGCGGGTACACCCCCACTGCCTGCAGCGGTCAGCGGTTAGAGCACGGGAACGGGGCGCCTGGAGAGTGCAGGATGCCTGCGAGGACCAAGTCTGCTGCCCGTGGCCTTCCCCCCATTGCCTTCCAGCAGCACAGCGCATCCAGCCGGACTTCCCCGGCCTCCGCCAAGATTCCTGGACCCGAAGTGCAAGGGGGAGAGCGTCACCAGCCTAAAGGCCGAAAGCTGGATTCCACAAGCCAGAGGCTCGGGATTGTTTCCCACGGTATTTGCTGGACTAGAGCTATTAATGAGAAGCATTCTCTGATAATTGTGTTCTGATTATATGTCTTTATACCTGTCATCCCACACGACAATCAGCTATGACATGTTTGAAACTTGACACACTGGGAAGGGAATTGACAGGGATATGTCAGTGGAAGGAGTGCCAGCCAAAGGCATCCGCCGTGGCGGCACAAAACCCCGCATTTGTGCATCTTCTGTGTCCCCGGGTATGGGATCTGGGCGATTGCAGGCACGATCTAATCCACACCGAGCCGCATGTACGTACTGTAATATAACCCGGAGCTCTCGGGGAGGGTAGCGCAAATGCTCTGAAATCATCTTGCGTTTGTTTCTGCTTCCGGATTTTTCTACCTCCTACCGACATCTTATTTCCTGCAGAGCATTACCACCGTACATAGACGTGTGCGTCAGCAATCCGGAAGGCAAACCGGGTGAGGCATTAGGTATCCATCTCTTCAGAAAACCATGGATTTGCTTTAGCCCATTGCCCAAACAAGTTTTTCCAGGCCTTCAGTTTTATATATCATTTCTCTTTACAAATACATGTTTGTATAGGAGGCAATTAAAATCCTTTCTAAGTTGCTTGTGCAAGGAAAATGAATTGGTGCTTTTTTATTTCAATGTAAATAAAATGAGCTGTAATAACCCCCAATTAGCACATTAAAATAAGTCGAAGATTTGTTTTATCATTTCATTGTGGGGGGAAAAAAAGGCAGCAATGAGAACCTTCTATTAGTGACAAAAACAGAACCAGTTGTTTGCCTTGAAGAACAGAAAAAATCTAATTTAAAACTCTCTGCGAATCTTTGGTAATTAATTTCACACCAAACACGCCATTAGAAGGTCTATAAAACATCTGATAGTTTAAAAAAAAAAGCCAAACCAATGATTTTTCCTCTAAACAAGAATGTCGACAATAAAAATTTAATATGCATAATGAAATTAGGAGGGGAACACAGCCAAATGAAAAGTTTTGTCTTGCTTTCTTTCCTTCAAAGTTGGGGACTTAAGGAGTGGATCTGAGCTTCATCGAGTCGAGGGAATAACTAGGATCCTTTAGACAATGAAACCCACCAAAAAGTACACGACTAATCAGCAAAACCAGGTGTGTGCGTGCAGATGGGTGTGCGTGGGCATACACATGTGTGCAAGTGTCTGTGTGTCTGTGGTGTGCAGTTCAGAGACAGAAAAGGTGTCAGTCAGATAGTGCTTTGAGTGTGAACAAACACAAGTGAGTGGGAAAATCGAGGTAGGTGTCTCCTTTCCGTGTCTACAGTTACAGGACTGCCAAGAGCAGGTGGCCGTCACTATTGGCACCGTCCCTGGGTGAGCTCACCTACCATGCAGAAACGTTGGCCCTGATTATGGTCAAGGCAAGGTGAACACTCCAGGTCACATGCATACACGGCTTAGCATTCAACTTTGTTCCTTCACCAAAACCAACCAAGTGAAATGACTTCTCAGATTTCCTGAGAACAAAAAACCTGCAAAAATTGCTCAATAGAATTTTCGCATTTAGTTGGAGCTGTGGATACAACTCCCGGTCTCAGGGTCTCCCCCCAACCCCCCGGCCACGTTCGCATCCAGCGAGCTGACCTACAGCTGTGCAGCCAACCCAGGATGTCTCCCCATCTGCCCAAGTCTGAGTAAGTTTGATGGGGTCTTGAGACCCCTTGGGAGGTCCTCAGATGGTGTCGGCTTCTGACAAGGTCGTTCTTATAAAGATCTTTCTTCATTTGAGAGCAGCTTCTGGGGGAAGCAGCTGTGGTGTGGCAGAAAGAGGACAGAATTTGAAATGAGGAGAATTTAGCGCAAAGCTACATTCTGCTGCTTCCCGGCTGTACGTCCAGGGACAAAATCCTAGCTTTGCTGTTTCTCATCCATTGGGCTTCTTCGGATGTAAGCCTCAGAAAATGACTGGCTAACTGAAGCCCAGCCCCTGCAGAGAGAAGGTTCCTTAGATTCTGTGGGACAGTAGGATCAAAGTAAAATCTTGGAATAGAGAAAGCAGGGCCGCCCCAAGCAAGCAGGAGGAAGGACAAATGCAGTCACTTCATGGTGCCTCTTGATGGAATGAATCATGACTCTTTTGGTTTGGTTTGCCTTATTTTAGTTGAAGAGAATGTCTGCGAGAGAGGAGGAGGGAGAGTTGGTCTGCGTTGGGCCCCGCACCTTATGTCGGCCAATGGAAAGGAGGATTCTTGACCCACAGGACGGCTCCACAGACAAGACCGCGGTGCTGTTACTGAGAGGGGGAGCTGGCGTCCTCCTCCAGCTCTCTCTGAGGCCCCTCCAGGACCCTGACACAGTCCCATTGCCAATCTGCCCAAAGACTGACATTCTTTGGCCTGAGGCAGACTTTGACCCCATAAGCCTCCCCCACTTTCCAGAAACACACCTACACCTGGCTCATTCGTACCCACCCTTAGTTTCTTCCTGCTCCCTGGCTGCTTCTGCCCCGTCCCAGGACAGAGGGACCATCCCTGTCCGGCCAGACATCCCCACCTCTCATGTTATCCTGGAACACATCCCATCCCTTTACAGGTCCCACCCCCACCCTGCCTCCCTGGGTTTCCCCCCAACACAGCACCCACGTTCCACACCGTACACAGAATTCGCCCACACAGACAGGTCAGGTTCCCGTGTGCCCAAACCCTACAGCTGCTCCCAACGAGCTCAGAATGAAACCCCGAAGACTGGCACGGGTCCCACCCACTTGCTTTCCGACCTCATCCCCATCTGACTCCCGCGACCTCACCACTGACCTTCACGTTCCCCGTACCCCCCACCCGCAGGTGGGCGTCCCCTCAGTGCTCTGTCGCCTTCGGCGCCTTGGTCATTGGGCACGCTCTACGTGGGGCCCTTCCTGACCATCACATCTTCATTCCTCTCCGAATTCATTACCGTATCGCCCACGTATTACTGCTCTTCTCCTTTGCTCCGTAGTGCCCCTCCCCCAAGAACAAAGTCAACCCCTGAGGGCAGGGCGCTCTGCATAGTTCCCTATGCTTGGTTCACTGTTTTATCCCCAATGCCAGAGTAACAGGCAGCCCAGGGTCAACACTCAATAAATACCCAATGAGCTAAGGAGCGAGCCCATTGGGAGAGTTAATAATACAGCATAGGTTAAATTGGCAACGTGCCAGGCATAGAGTATGCGCTCAATACATGTTGGTTTATTCATCAATTTATTCGGTAAACCAAGGGGAGAGACAAGCGGTGATTTCCAACCACTTTATTTTGTGTGAACAGTTTCTGAGAGGAAATGTGTGTTTGATTGACTAACACTGAGACCTTCGCACAGCGCAGTCTCACGTGGGGAGAGCCCGTTCTATCCGGCGGAGGCAGAACCACCAACGGAAACCCTGCTATGGAGACTCGCCCCTGCGTCCCCAGGTTCTGCATATTGCTGCTACGTCCTGAGCGCTCTGGTCCGAATATCACACAGAGCACTGGATACGGAGTAATTACTGAATCCTCGTAATGCCTCTGTCAGTTTCCCATAGCCGCCGCACACAGAAAATTAGCAAAAATTCGGTGGCTTGAACACAAATGTATGATCTCCGTCTGGAGGCTGGAAGTCCAAAATCAAAGTGTCCACAGGGGTCTGTCCCTCAGGAGGGTCCTGGCCTCTTCCAGCTCTGGGGGCAGCGGGCAACCCTTGGCTGGCAGCTGAACCATGCCCGTCTCTGCCTGTTTCTCTGTGGGTCTATCATACGGACAATTATCAATGGATTTGGGGTCCACTGCACTGGGATAATCCAGGACGATCTCTTCTCAAGATCCTTAACTTAGTTATGTCTGCAAAGACTCTTTTTCCAAATACGGTGGCATCCAGGTACCTTTGGAGGGCGTTTTTAGGCTACGAAAACATCCAAGAGGGCAGTGACCAGGACACCTGCACATGTTAGGTGGAGACTGAGTCCTATGGAAGTGAAGTAACTTACCCAAGGCTGCTCAACGACAAGTCACAGAATAAGTGACATGTGTGTGTGTTCTGCTGCAGCCCAGGTGTTGTTAGCACATGGACTGGGTGTCATTAGCACATGGCCTGGGCGTTGTTAGCGCATGGACTGGGTGTCATTAGCATATGGCCTGGACATTGTTAGCACATGGACTGGGTGTCATTAGCACATGGCCTGGGCATTGTTAGCACATGGCCTGGGCGTTGTTAGCACATGGACTGGGCATCATTAGCACATGGCCTGGACGTTGTTAGCACATGGACTGGGTGTCATTAGCACATGGCCTGGGCGTTGTTAGCACATGGACTGGGCATCATTAGCACATGGCCTGGGCATTGTTAGCACATGGACTGGGTGTCATTAGCACATGGCCTGGGCGTTGTTAGCACATGGAGTGGGTGTCGTTAGCACACGGCCTGGGTGTTGTTAGCACATGGACTGGGCATCATTAGCACATGGCCTGGGCATTGTTAGCACATGGACTGGGTGTCATTAGCACATGGCCTGGGCGAGCACATGGACTGGGTGTCATTAGCATATGGCCTGGACATTGTTAGCACATGGACTGGGTGTCATTAGCACATGGCCTGGGCATTGTTAGCACATGGCCTGGGCGTTGTTAGCACATGGACTGGGCATCATTAGCACATGGCCTGGGCATTGTTAGCACATGGACTGGGTGTCATTAGCACATGGCCTGGGCGTTGTTAGCACATGGAGTGGGTGTCGTTAGCACACGGCCTGGGTGTTGTTAGCACATGGACTGGGCGTCATGAGCACATGGAATGTCCTGTTCTGCTCAGGTTCCAACGTTCTAGTTCTCATCCTCACCGCACACCCTGTTGCTTTAGATCCATTTTGAGTCACACCTTCTGTCAATTGCATCAGAACACTACCAGAGGATCTTCAGAACCCACAGCTAAGTAAGGATGCAAACTGGCCAAGGAGACCAAACCGCAGTCCCTGCCTAACAAGACCCCAGGCACCATGTTCTGACATGTCCTGGACGTTCTCCTTCTGCCCACACTGCCCACATGGAATTCAGATTCACAGTCAGAGCAAGAGTGAGCACCCTGGAAACAGAGCAGCGGTGAGTGCAGACAAGAATCTTTTTCTGTGCTGCTACAGGAAGCATACCCTATGGACGTGGACACACTGCTGTCCGTGTCTGGAGGCTGCCAACTGGAGGCCAGGACACTCGGAGGCAAGGCCACACATCGCTGGCATCCAGCCAGGTCCGTCGACAATACGGCTCTGTTCCACTGAAGGCCACTCCCGTTCCCTGTCAATGCACAGCCCTCTTGTTAAATGTCATCTTATTTAGAGTTGAAAGGACATAGGCACTGCTGGTTTCAAGGCCCTCGTTTAGAGGCAGGGCATTTGAGTGACCTCACCCAGGACACAGAGAGGCTCATCCAAGTCCTAATTCAATGTGTGACCTCGATGGTGAGGGTCATTCTCTGCCCATTTCTGCAGCCTGGGTAAAAAAAAGCAAAGATGTGCATTTATTCCCCAGCACGAGAACAAGTTCCCATGAAGTCTTGGTGCTCTGAACCCAAGTCTCTGCAAAGCATCGGGCTGTCCTCTTAGGAGATGGTTCTGTGCCTCCCCTCGGTTCCCGTGGTCCTTGTCGGTGCCCTTGTGGGAATGCCCATCCTCAGACTTCCAGCTGGGTGGGGGCGTGGAGGAGCTGACCTCTACTTGCAGACTCATTGCAGGAAACCTAACCTCACTGGTACCCACAGAAGCCCCAGCAGTGCTGGCCCGCAACGTCTCCCCGTGCCTCTCTTTGATGGCAGCATGGCCCAGCCTTTCAGAAGGACGTTGAATAAGAGTGAGAGAATGTATTCATACATCCATGGCCCCATGTCAGACACTGGCAGAGACGAAGTCCCTGTCCTCAAGGAGCCCTTGGTCTAGCTGGGGACAAAAACACGTGGAGATGGTGGCCATGCAGGGTGCTGTGGGAGGGGCGAGGAGCAGAAGGTGTGGTCCCAGGCTTCCTGGAGGAGACAGTGAGCCTTGAAGGACTTGTAGGGATCGTTAGACACCAGAGGGTGGAAAGTGTTTTCTGGGTAAAAGAAAGCAATGCGTGTAAGAGCAGGGGGTAGAAGGACCCATGCGTGTGAGGTCTTGAAGCTGCCGTAACGAACGCCTACACACTGAGCGGCCAGAAACAACACACAATTATTCTCTTACATCCGGAGGCCAGAAGTCCAAAATCAGTTCATCAGCAGGGCCATGTGCCCTCCAGAGACTCTGGAGGAGAAGACGTCCTGTGTCTTCTGTCTCCTGGTGGCTACCGGCAGTCCTTACCTTCCGGGAGAGTCACTGCACTCTCTGTGTCCATGTCTGTGCATGTCAGGTCTCCTATAAGGACCCACGGGCGGCATCTGGGTCCACTTAGATGGCCCGGGATAACCTCTCCATCTCAAGGCTCTTCAATCATTTACATCAGCAAGGACTGTTTTCTTAAATCAGGTAACATTTCCAGGTTCCAGGGAAGGAGCTGACGTTGGGGCCACTGTTCGGCTGTGTGGTAGGACCCGGCATCCGTCCAGGCAGAAGAAACGGGCGCTGAGTGACAGTGAGTATGGGCGTACAGGAGATGGGGCTGGTGCCGGTTTACTGGGATCCTTGTACATCTTGCTAAGGACCGGCTTCTAAACATGTCCTGAGCCAGACGTCACCTACCATGCTTCTGGCACCAACTTTGGGCCATGTGGGGTTAAAGACAACCCATGTGTCTGAAGCTACTCAGAAAAGCCTATTGCTCTCACCACGTGCTTTTTAAATCAGAAGACAATTTCCGCTCCCCCAGCTCCCACCACTCTGTTCTCGGTGTGTAATACAGAGATGGTTCTGGAGGCGAACACATCTGGTCGAAATCTCAACTTCACTGCTTACTTGTAATGGGCCAACTACTTGACCTCTGGAATAAGAACGGCCACGTCTGTGAGCCCATGCACGGCGAGCATGGACGCATTTAAAGCTCACAGCAGTCCCACGGGACAGGTAATCTTATTCCCTGCACTTTACAGGTAGGTAAAGGAAGCTCAGAAGGGTCACCCGTCTGCACAGCTGGGGATCCGTGGAGACCAGAAGCTAACCCTGAAGGCAGGCTGCCTCCTGCTCCTTAAACTGCCATGCCCTAAAGCCTCCCAGCTTCACCATCTTCCAGCAGCACGGGAGCCAAAGCATGGGCTGCCCCCCGAGAGTCTGAAGACGTAAGCAGATGACCCCATGTGGACATGCAGGGAGCCCTGCCCCTGCGGACACTCAGGGAACCGTTGTTAGAACGATGCACTCATGTGGGTGCAGTTGGAGGGGGTTCTGCTAACATTTGGATAGCTCCCCCCCCACCCCGGTTTGGTTCCCTTGTGCCTGAGTGAACAAGAGGCATCTGGCCCACTACTCCCTCTCACGGTGCCATCCCTCCCTTCTGGGTTCAAAAGCAGCAGCCGGGGTCACTGAAGGGTCCCTCCCTTGGGCTCCCAGGCTGCGGGTTCCTGGCACGTGTGCCCCCTCCTGCTGGGATAGGGGAAAGGGTCTTCAGGCTGGGAGAGTAGAATGAGATGTTCTCTTTCTAATTTAATTGCATCTTTGCCAGTAATCCGGGAGCCATCATTTGCACACACATTTCTGAAAGTCTTTTCAAAGAATTTAAACCCGCCATTTAAAATTCTCATTATGATGGGAAATGGTCCCTTTGGGGCCCAACAGGGTTTTTTTTTTGTTTTTTTTTTTTGGGTCGCACACTTCCTAGAGGTACGGATTTCAATTTAAAGCTTTCCACGTGGAAACTGTGAAGGCGCCGAGCCTCACGTGTACCTCTCTCCCCCGAGTTGGGCAAACTCACTCATTTCCAAGTCATATGAGCTGAAGCAAACATTCATCCAACTTCCGTAATGTCACGGTCCTGCTTCTGGGACCGAAAGCAACAGGTCGATAGAATTACACTGAAGGCGTATTTATTGGCCAGTCTCTCCGTTTGCCAAAGAACATTAGTACAACTGCTAACAAACTTCGTGTTGGTTTATACGAGTCCGTACAACCCCGAAGGGACCCGCGCCTACCCCAAATCATGACTGCACTTCTCAGGAGAATCTCACTTTCAAGTGATCTTGTTAGATATTGTTAGAAATTGATACATCTGCATACCATGAATGTTAAAACTCAGAAAATTCTCAACCTCCAATTAGCACCCCCGAGTCTTTCCCTAATTAATCAGTCACGACAGAGCAGCTCCAGGTGCCTTTTCTGTGGCTTCGTATCAGCGAAAGCCTTTGTATTTATTAATCTCGACGGCCCGCCAGTCAGCCGCCTCCTTCAAGGTGATGGGAACGGAGCGCACTGGGGACTCCAAGCTGTGTCAAGCCGTGAGTTCTTTGGACAGTTGATTAAGTTATTCCCAGCTCTGTCCTTACTTCTTGACACGTGAAACTTCAGAACTTGCTCCCAGCCCAGAAAAATCCAGCATCCTTAAGCCTCTTGATGCATTTCCTGAGTAAGCCAGCGAGCTCCGTTCTGCCCGAGTTTGCCGCATAGCCGTCGTGCGCCCAGCCCTGCAGGCAGGTAGATGGAGAGCAGAGGCCCCTCCGTAAACTGGATGGACGTGCTCGTCTGGGCAGCAGACATGGTGGTGACTTCTGGTTCAGAATGGGTGAGGCCACGTTGGGGAGAGTAATCTAAAGGAAAGAAGCAGGAAAGCAATGTATCCTTGACCCAAATCCTCCAGGAAATGAAGCTGGTAAGACAGAAGTCCATCTCAGGAAGGTCAAAGACTGTGTCCGTAGACTTGAGAGCTTTGGAGAATATTCAAAACTCTTGCACACACAAGTGTGGCAAGACATGCTCAAGGGAATGAGGGACGCTTGCTCTGAGTGGAGGTCACATAGCATCAGTGATGCAGCTTCCCATGTGTACCCAGACAGGGCAGGACACCGGCCCCATCGGAGGTCACCTAGCTCACCGGCAGCCTGGCCACTGGCGAGAGCAAATCTTTCAGCAAAGGGAGCACTCTGGTCTTCTTCCTGGCCAACAAGCCTCGGGCTTCCCTTCCAACCCTTACACTGAGCTACCTCTTTCCGATTTCTTCTACAGTTAGAGCCTCTCCATGCAGAGAAAGCCTACATCCCAGAGGATCTGATGTTTGGGACTCTCGTCTAAGGCTTAATTTGTCTGTTTCGGGGAGAGAAATGCTGAGCAGATGGAGTAATTGGTCACTGCTTCCCAGAAACCTGGATAATGAATGGACTGTCCCCCCCAGCTAAGTATTCGGCAGCCAGGCCCAGCAACCCGTCCCCAGCTCCCACCAACACTGCAATTAGTGATTCCAGCCCCGGAGCTCACAGTTTGGAGAGTTTAAAGTTCATTATGAGTTTAAGTAAATCCACTCATTTAGGTTTACCTTAAACAGCTTTCTGTAATCACCTTCATTACATTTTTAAATGGGGTTGGGGAGGATGGCAATTAGGAAAATTTGCTTCAACCAGGGGCATTTTGCTGGTGCATGGGAGTGTCACCCCTGCACATCCTCCCCGCGCCCCCCCCCCATCATCTGGAGGTGACTCAGCCCTGGCCGTGAATCACAGCCTACAGAGATGTAGGGACAAGCAACTCCAGAGAGAGTGTTGTAAGGAACGGCCCCGGCCGGTGAGCAAGATGGGAATGTTTCCACTTTGGCCTCCAGGGTAATGATATTTTTTATCGTGCTTTACTTCCGGCGCTGGTCCCAGGAGTTTCGCTATCTTTGGCTAGCGTTGCCTCTGTACCCACCGTGCCCATAAAGGTTTGAAAATTGACTTGAAATCTTCTATTAGGATTTCCAGTGACGGATGAAGGCGTTGGGCAATTGCTCCGTACTCGGTCTACCTATGTGAAGTCATAGTCAGTATCATTGCCGTCTGGCTAGTTTAGACATTTCATTAAGTAGAGCATTGCCAGCAGAAGTAGGAGTACAACGTGAGTCCGTAAGACAGAAACAGCTAAGGCTTTAAGTAGACAGCGGTGGGGACCCGCACGGCGTGGATTCAGTGCTGAAACAGGTAGGTCTGTGTTCCTAGGCACGGTGTAATTTGCGTCACAAACTAGCTTCTAATTAAATCTGCAAATAAAATTTCTAACGCGGAGCACCTGCCATGCAGAGTGGAAATTTCCCGAGCTTCTGGCTTTGGAAGCTTTACTTTTGGTTTTCCCAGCGGGTTGACTGGAGGTATTCCGGTCTCCTTCCCAATCAGAGACGATGATGATCTGCAGAAACCGCGGGAAGCTCGCGGGGTGCCCGGGGTGCAGGCCCACCTCAGTGATGCGATCACCGTCCGGAGGCAGAGGTCCCCCAGATAAGCCTGTCTCTCGCATCCCTCCCCTGCCCAGAGCCGGGTCAGTGAGCTCGACGTCACTCACCCCTCGGTGTCAGCATGGGAGGCTCACATTTCAGGCCAAATGAGCCTGGTGCTGTGTTTCCTCAGGAGAGCACGACACAGACTCACGGATCCTTGAGGAGCACTACTCTATGCCAGCATCCCGACGCACCTGGCGCGCTCCCCTTGCCCCACCCCACCTACAGGCGAGGCCACACCTGCCATGTCTTGGGATCTCTCCGACATGTCCTCACCGACGAAGGACATCCTCAGCCCAGGCGCCGCTCCCGGGCTGCCTTGGGAAGCTATACTTCAGCGTCTCCCAGGCTCAAAATGACTCGGCAAAACTTCAAAGCACAGGCTGTGTTCCTGCCCCGAGCACACATTGTACATCTGCTTCGTTAAAGAAAATAACCAAAACAGAGCATTCTGAGCACAAAAGATAAGAAAAAGTCAGAAATTTCCCCGGTTCCCCTAAGATTAAAAGACAGCCCTGCGTATCCTAGAAACTTAAGGTCTACAACTTTCTGAATTGTTCTTTGTCTATGGATTTGTAACTTTTTATGGAAGAAAGGTACATAGCCCCGTGCTAAACGTTCCTTTGCCGGAGCAGGGCTCTCTCCTCTCTGTGAAGACTGTGTATCCCCCGCAGCCGACCTCACCTGGGCTCCAATACAACGACTGGGCTCCTTTCCTTTAGAAAGTCTAAAAGGCTTTTCGTTTGTGTTGACAGCACATCGCTCATCTACATCCAGAGTCTCTCCGGTTTGCGATCCACTGGAGGTTGGGGCCCTCTGGGCGGCCGGGGCGTATTGACCGCAGACCTGCATCACTCACCGTCTGGCGGCTGGAAGCCCACAGTCGAGGCTTGGGCTGATTCGGCGTCTTCGGACCCCGCTTCCTGGTTCCTAGACGGCATCTTTGGGCTGTGTCCTCACGTGGCAGGAGGAGTGGGGGAGCTCCGTGGGGCCTCTTTCATGAGGCACTCACCCTCACAACCCGATCACCTCCCAAAGGCCCCCGTCCTGACACCACCACCTTGCCGGCTAGGATCTCACCATATGAACTTGAGGCGGGGCACAGACATCCAGTCCATAGCAGGGACGGGTCCGTAGTCTGGAACGGTCCTGTTAAAACGTAGTAAGTGTCCAGGAGGAGTCACACGTGTACACACTGACACTGTCCCATCTCTGCCTTGGATGGTGCTGGATGGGGGCCAAGACCCCGCACCTCACCAGGGCAGCGTTGGACAAGAGAGGGGCTGTGGGTCTGGACACCCCCTGAGCACCACGCCATCTGGCGGGGAGCAGAGCCCTGGGGTAGACGTGGCTGGACTGACGTGGGGGGCCCGTGGACAGGTCGGAGGGCAAGACCCTTCGGGAGAAGGTCTAAGTGGTTACAACAACAAAGCAGGAGACAGCATTGGGGCCATGGGCGGCCTGGGCGGGGGTGAGGCCCCGAGGGGGGAACCGGGAAGCGTCTCAGTGAGCACTGCTGAGCAGCCATCTGCCTTCGTCTTTATTCACATGGTCTCTGTGAGGTGGGAGGGGTGGTGATCCCCAAGGAGCCTGGGGGCGAGGCGATGGACCTGGGGTGGGTGCTCTCTGAAGGTCATGCAGAGGACAAGGCATGCAATCTTGCATCAGTTTGAAACTGTTCTACAGATTTGAAACATCCCTTGCCCCCCTTCTGCATGCCCCTTCCATGAATTCTGAGCAAAATTTATGCCTCAGCAGCGCTGCCCTGGTCAGGTAGAAGGAGGGATACTGCACCAAAGAGACCGCGGGATTGCCTGGGACCGGCAGTCCTCGTGATTTAGAGTGATTACGCCCGGCTGTAATGAATGCATATTAGCCTTTCCTTCAGAGCCCACAGAACATTTGAGTCATAAACAAATTACTCTGAGCCCGTAATGCAGGAGAGAGAAATAGCAGCTAATTTAACCAGTGAATCAATGGCGAGACAGCACAACGTAGATCACGTAATTTGAAGCATAATGGAGAAAATGTAAGTCAGAACAAGAAGCCCACATGCTCGTAAGGACAACCCGGTTCTGCAGGCTCTCCGCACCGGATTCCAGCCGGGGCTCCACAGGGAAGCTCTGTGTCGCTCTGGAAGACGGGAGGAATACAGCGGGGCTTAAGGTGGCTCCACTCCAATAGGACGCCTTCCCTGGGAACAGGAAACCCGGGTAGCCCTCACCGGAGACCAGCCGGCTGTGCACGGCAGCCAGCCCAGCGAGGTACGTGTCCCAGAAAGAGCGTCAACTACGGAGTCAGCCAGTCAGCGTGTGAGTCTGGGCTCCCTCGCTGTCATTGTGACGCCTCAAACAACTACTGGACCCTTCTCAGCTTACGTACCTGGAGAATGGAGGTATGCTTATGGAGTAGAGCAGGTGTTTGTAAATTAGAAGCAACCAGCCCAGCGTGAGAAGCAGAGTCTCCTGCTCTGAATGGTGGCCCTGCCTCCCTAGGCAAGTGCCAAAGACTTGGCTCTGCCCCGTCTGCAAAACCGGTTGATGCAGGATTAAGTCACATGGTCAGCAGCTAAGCCCGGTGCCCAGCAAGCCCACGATAAACCAGCTGGTGTCCGTACTCCTCACCAATATGACACTACACGCATACGGCCCAGGTCCTGGCTTGTTCCCCACAGAACCCACAATAAATGCCATTTACGTCTCTCCCCCAAAGTCCCGGATCTCAGCTCTGCGTGGGGGAGGGTCGGCTATGCTTTCTTGAGACAATTCTCATTCCTCCATTTGGATGTCATGGGGATTGTCTTATACCAATTGTTTGAACCTCCATTTCTGTACACGCTTCACACCATTTGGGGAGAATTCTGTTCCACAGAACGCGTCTTGTAGTGCACGAATCCTTCTAGGTGACGTGGTGGGGAGGGAAAAGAAGCCGGTTCCCGGAGCCCTGTCGAGTGCCTGCATGTGGTCACGGGACATGGTGCTTGACTTGGAGGCGTTGACCTCTGCTGAGATGACGCGTGGAGCACGCTACAGGTGGACTCCCTTCTACCCCTTTACCCCCGTGGAGAAGCAACTACCATGGGACTGGCAACTCCAATTTCTTTTCTGGGGGGCCAATACTCCACATTGCCCAGGCCATATCAGTTCTACTACTTCGTGCCTGAACATTGTCTTGAATTGCTTCCCTGGGTGAACCCGTGTCTTCTGACTCAGAACCGGTTTCATCCTGCCTTGACTCATCACTTCTTCCGACTTCAAAGGAGAGGGGGGAAAAAGCCCGTTTCTGGCAATATTATGTAAATGCCCGCATGCCAAAAATAGTTTGCACACCTCGGAAGGGCACGCAGAAGCATCCTGTCACATTTGCTAAACCTCTAAATCAAAGTTTTATGACACCAGAGAGTTTGCTCAGACACCAGTCTAGAGATTTCTATGGGATTCATTTTCCTGAAAGAAAAGCGGGAGGTGGAATAGGAGTCTTTAGCCAGGCCGTTCGGAAGGATAAACATGGAGACCCAAAATGGGAGCGAGGAGAGTTTACAGGTATCCGCACCAACTGAAGCAATCAAATAGACAATAACAAAGCTCAGCCACTCTTGGTCAATGTCAACCACATCAAGATGGCGCACTCTGGGGGATCAGGTCCCCTGAGATCCCCGTCAGAGCCCCCAGTTTTGTTGGGTTTTACAGTTCCAGTTCCAGTGGTACCCGTAAGAGCCTGGAGGACAGCCTTGCTTGAGATGCAGAATGAGGCCTTGGGTGTGTTCTTTCCTCCTCAAAGGAAATGAAGGATAACCACGGAAGTTTCTCTGAAGTTAAGTGTGGGTAATGCATGCATTAATTCTGAGCGTCTGACACACTTCACCATGCAGGGTTTTTGAGTTAAGAAGGATGGATGTGCATCCCAGGCATTGGAACTGAACTCCCAGCTCCTCAGGGAAGGGAGCCCTGGTGCTCACGAGCCTGGACGCCATTCACGTGAGCATATATGACGGGCGTGTTGAGGTGCCAAGGCCTGCCTGCAAATCTGACAGAAACTTGAGAGGACAGGCAGATGGCTGGAGGGGCAGCATGGGGCCAGGTTTCTGAATTTGAGTCTGGATGGTGTGGACTTCTTGTCTACAGAATTGAGTGGGGGTGTTGGAGAAACTGCCTGAGCCCTATAACTCAGCACCAGGAAATGAGTCGGTGGGTGGCAACCAGTGGCATACTCATGCTGGCTGGTCTGCTGGTGGATCAGTGGTCCTGGGTGAGGTCCCTCCTCTTGCCCCAGGCTCTTCTTTAACACTCGTACCATCCTGCATCCTTGAAGCTCCGCCCCTCAAGACCTCCCTGAATGTAAGATACGGTTGTTCATACCCGTGACAGATTTCTCCACAGCCCTGAGCCAGGCTGAGCGGGCCTTCGGTTGAAAGAATGAATGAATGAATGAATGATCAAATGTGGAGCCATAAGTGGACGGTTATCGCAGTCTCTGTGAAGGTCTGGTGCACGAGGACGGTGCTTGCACATTCTATGTATTCCATCCTAGTAACGACATCGCTAGAGACTGAACATTTGTGTCCCCCCAAATTTCACATGTTGAAATCCTAACCCCCAAGTGATGGTATTGGGAGGAGGGACAGTTTGGAAGGTTGTTAGGGATGAGTGCCCTTACATTTGAGGTCCCCAAGAGCTCCCTTACCCCCCTCACCCCCCNNCCCCTTCCCCCCCCCCCCCCCCCCCCCGAAGCAGGTGAGGACAGAGTGAGAAGACAGCCCGGCCATTGATGAACCAGGAAACAGGCCCTCACTGGATACCAGATCGGTGCTTCCAGAACTGTGGGAAATAGACGTCTGTTGTCTGTAAGCTTCCCAGGCTCTGGTGTTTTCGTTGTAGCAGTCCGAGGAGACCAAGGCACACGTCCAGCACTACGGAGCCTGTTATAACGGGGGCTCTGGAAAGCCTCTGCCCACATCATCTGTGTTAATTGCTCATGACAACTCCCAGATAGGAGTCACTCCTCTCCCCACTGTGGACACAAGACAGCAAAGGCTCCGGGGGCTGCGTCTCAGGCCACAGATGGTAATTAGCTCCTCCGACTCTGAACACTGCTGCTGCCTTTCCTTATCATCGAAGGAGGAGAATCTGCTCACATCACACCTGACATCTGAGGCTTCAGTGCTTCCCAAGAGAAAAGAGGGAGAGAAGCTTCTCCAGGAGATGAGCCCTTGTAACTGATGGTGGGGGCTCAGTGGTGGGGCAAGGCCTTGCAGGAAGCCCACAAGGATGCTGACTTGCTCCCAGCTGCAAAATGACTCCTCATTGGTCCCTGCTTTCTCCTCAAAGCCATCTATCCATTCCTTCACTCATTCATTCCTTCACTCAACAAAGAGTTCTGAGCTCTGTGTTAGTCAGGATTCTCCAGAGGAAATGTATACCTACGGAGAGGTGTGTTGTAAGGAGTTGGCTTATGTGATCATGGAGACTGACAGATCCAGAATCTTCAGGATGGGCCAGCAGGCTGGAGACCCAGAAAAAAACAATGATAGGGTCCAAGTCCAAAGGTTGTCTGCTGCAGAATTCACTCTTGCTAGGAAGAAGTCAATCTTTTTTTTCTAGGAAGACCTTCCACTGATTGGTTGAGACCCAACATGTCAGGGAGAGCACTCTTCTTTACTTAGCGTCCACTAATTAAAATGTCAGTGTCATCCAAACACACCCAGAAAAATGGTGACCATATCCCTGGGCCCCATGACCCAGCCATGCTGACACGTTAAATGGTCCAACACAGGCTCCTATTCTAGGTCACAAACAACTCCTTCCACTGTGGCAGTGGTGGTCGATTAACAGTAAAATAATACAGAAGTACATACAATGCAGAGGGCTGGGCAAGGAGAGATGCTGAGCAGGACAGAACCAGCAAGGTGGGGATCAGGAGTGCGTGAGGGGGAAGGGGTGACTGGGGTGGTCAGGCTCACCGTTTGCACCAGAGTTTATGTGTCCGCCCCCCGATATGGGAAACCAAGGTTCCTATCAGAGGGAGGTTTTGTCCATCTACAAGTCTCTGCATTTTGCTTTTGGTATTTTTCACTCTCGTTTCTTATTGATTTTGCTTTAAGATGATGAAACAGGACCACTTCAGACGTGTGAAATAGATGTATACTAACACGACCCCGGCGTCCTCTGTTGTCTCCATGAGGACTTCCGTGAGGAAAGGGCTGTGCTGGCTCAGGGCGTGTGGACGAGGATTGCGTCCCCCCTTGCTGCCAGCCCTTCCCTCCTCCAGTTGCCAGCCAGCATTTCCTCACAGATGTACGAAGTGGAATTCCGTGTCTGTGACACAGGTGGGAAAGAAGGCCCCGGGCCGCACTGTGTCTTTGGTGGTTGTGGGGCCGCTACGGTGTTGCCCTTGTCTTTTCCCATCCTCTTGCAACAGGCTCAGGAGTCTGGATCACAGAAATCCAGACGTGCACGTGGAAGGCTTCTCCCATCCTCAGGATCAGAGAACCAAGACCCAGCCAGGCTGGCACTCACCTGAGACCCCATCGATGAGTATCGGCAGGGCTGGGCCCCTTGTTGATAGGCGGTCACCCAGGCTGAGAGGATGGATTAGGGGTTCAGTGGAGGCAGTCACCAGGTGACAAAAGGCAAAGAATAAATGCCCTTCATGTCGATCCATCCAATCCTAGGTATGTGGGTGGCAATCAAAAGAAGAAAAAAATTGATAGTAATAAGTGGTAGTAATTAATATTTTTAGCGTTCTTGACAACCACGTCGGCCCCTGTCATTTCCTGGGGGCTGGTTCCATTCTAGGCATCGCACTAGGCAGTTTGTATGAGCCGTCCTGAACCCACGTCCACCCAAAGAGGCACTTCGCATCATGCCGCATCTCAGACCAGGGAACCGGGGCTCAGAAAAGTCCAAGACCTCACAGCCTCAGTGGTTAGGGCTGATGCACGCGGCCCCATTGGGGTGAGGAGGGTTCTCATCATGGACAAGGACGCTGTGGAAACAATGCCCATCTCTAGGGTTTCTCTTTGTGGCCCCCCAAATAGTTGGCTGTTTGGTAAAGGAATCCAGAGCCAAGGAATTAAAGGAGACCCAACAGCCCTCCTGAGACCATGACTGAGGACTTTCAAGAGGGAAAATTGTTCATGGGACACTTGCCTCCAGAAGGCATCAGCTCTGTAGCCGCCAAGTTCCCACTTGGACCCTTTGCTTAATTCCAGGATGACCTTCTAGGGGTGGCCACTGAGCATGACTCTCGAATCATTTAGAAGCATAGGCAGGACCCCTGGCTGCCTTCTGTTTATATCTGAGCTTCTGGTCAATTAGTAGTAAGACTATAGTATGGGTTTGGAGAATGTGCCTCAAAAGGCATTCACACACTTGCAGGTTGGCTCAGTGGTCCAGCTAACATCATGAGAAATGGGTGGAGGGCCTGGTCCCTCTTCAGCTGCCATCTGGCTGCCACCCTCTAGGCCCGGGACAAAGGGGCTCATACTTTGATCTTTCCATTTGAAAAGGACCAAAAATCTACTCTGAAAACTCAGAGTTCCACATGGATCATTGGTGTCCATTCAGTTGCCATGTGTCACCTTCCAAAGCATGCGTGTGTAGGGAGGGAAGTGAGTGTGTGTGAAAAAGAGAGACAGAGACAGAGACAGAGACAAAGAGAGATTGATTGAGATTCACTCCCATTACTGGCAAATGTCTAGAATAGAGTTTCTTGATGCCTTATTTTTGTCTGACATTTCAAAAAGATTAGTGTGTAGGTGTCCAGGTATTAATATTGATCTCTGTTCATTCCTTTGGGTAAACAGCTGCGCAAACACAGCACCACTTGATTACTTTAATTCAGAAATAGAGGGAGAAGAAAATCGCCTGTTTTCATCTTCATTTGATAGCTGCGGTAGGTTTCTTGATGAAGCAGGTGAGGTCAGTGGTGGGCACAGGTGATTTTCCTTGTAATAAAGGCATTTTCGTGAGCCCCATTCCTTGCAAAGGCTTTGTGGACCCTCGGTTTCCCCGTGGTAGAACAGGCAGGCTGGGACATGGCTGAGTTCCGTGGCTCCAGCCTGTGGCTTCTTTTCCATAGGAGCTTTGTGGTCTCTGGACCACAGAGAAGAACACTGCTGCTGTGATCCATTTTCTCATGTGTCCCCGACCACATGAGGGGGCAAATGACCTGTCTGGCTGCCCTCCAGGTCCTGTCAGGAGAGATGTGGCTTTTCCTCGTCTTCCAGTGAGGAGCAGGACCTGCGAAGTGGCTTGGACCCGCTATCAGAGGTGCAGTTGAGGAGCACAGAGCGCAAGCCCCGCCAGCCTGAGTTTGGCAGTCCCGGGGACTCTGTAGTCAGACTGGGGAGCGCGGGGTGCCGATCCCATGCCTAACATGCTGGTGTTAACTGCAATGTTTATTCCTGTAATTATTCATTTATTTAGCCTGTGTGATGGAGAATTATGTGCTTTGGCAGGGTCTGTCCTGCTGATGGGTGGTGATTAGTGTTAAGGGGACAGGTGATTAAAACTCATTTTCGCTCTGGGGTTTCTGGGAAGGGCAGCACATCATTTGTGCTCCATGACAGGCTGCTCCTGGGGGCACAAGCTTTGGGCTAACCCAGGGCTCCCCCTCTAATTGCTTTCTGGAGTGTTTTTGCTTTAATTGGTTTCCTCTGATGGTCTCAGGGACCAGAGGCTACATCATATCAGTAGCCAAGGATCTCAATTTCCAGCGAGACTCAGTGCAGAGACTTCCTCTCCAAACTCAGTTCTTCCAACCAAGCAGCAACTAAAGATCTCAGCAGTGCCCTCCTAGATCCTCTCTAGAGGCAGTTTGTCCCTCCTGTAGCACTGTGGTTAGCCAGAGCCTCTTCTAGGCAGACCCTTGGGTTGGGACAGGCACCATATCCATCCCACAGCCAGGATTCCCCCACAGCACCCAGAACCTTACCCTACCAATAAAAGTTTTCTTGGGCAGATGGATGGACGGATGGATGGATGGATGGATGGACAAACAGATCTCAAAGGGGAATGGTATCACGCACATATCAAAGGCCAGCAGGTGACTGCTGGAGGTTCCTACCTTGATGGGTCCCAGGCACGTCTAGTTGAAGTTCTTTAACCCAGGAGATCTACAGAACATTTGTTGGGCATCAGGGGTTCAAGGGTTTCTCTTGCCCTTGGGTCACAGAACTAGTAGAAGGGCTACCCCTCAAATAACCACGGATAGCCTGGAAACTGCTTGCTCCTCAGAGTTAGTATGTAGCCTCTGGAAGAATTAAACTGACACATATCTGTGACCCCATCCCAGTTCTAACTGCTGTAACACCCCCTCACACGCAGTCAGCAGAATGACAGCCCCTAAACATGCCCACACCCTAATCCCTGAACCTGTGACTATCCCATGCTATGCACAAAAGGGACTTTGCAGGTGGAATTAAGATCATGGACCTTAAGATAGTGACATCATCCTGGTTTATCTGAGTAGGCTCAGTGTAATCCCACAAGCCCTTAAATGAAGATGAGGAGAGAGGAGGGTCATTGGGAGGGAATCAAACTATGAGAAGGCCTTCATCCCCTGGTGCTGGCTTCAAAGGTGGAGTTGGGGGCATCTCAGCTTGCATAGGCCAGGCAACTGGTGTCAACAGATGGATGTTTAGTCTCACTGTTCTGGAGGCTGGGAGTTCCAGGCTGAGGTCCTGCAGAGGGGATTCCTGGTGGGTGAGAGCCTGCTTCCTGGCTTGCATGGGGCCACCTTCTTACCATGCCCTCACAAGACAGAGAGACAGAGTTCTCTGGTGGCTCTTCTTATGAGGACACCAATCCTATCAGATCAGGGACCCCACCCTTATGTCTGCATTTAGCCTTGATTACTTCCTTAGAAGAACCAACTCTAAATACAGCCACACTGGAAGTTAGGGTTTCAACATATTAATTTGGGAGGGACACAGTTCGGTCCGTAGTAGAGGCCAAGAGTCAAGTATATGCGAACTTCCAGAGGCTGACGACAAGCAGGGAAAACAAGAAACACAGAGAAAAAAAGGGAAGGTCTTGTTAAGACAGAAGCAGAGAACGGAGTGACACAGCTATAAACCAGGAAGGCCTGGAACATCAGAAGCTGGAAGAAGCAAAGAGCAGATTCTTGCTTAGAGCCTCTTGGGGGTGGGGGGGGGGTCGTGGTTCTTCTCACACTGTAATTTTATATTTCTGGCCTTCAGAATTCAGACAGAATAAATCAGTGATGTTTGAAACCCCCAGTTTGTGGGACCTCATTAGAGCAGCCCCAAGAGACTAATACAGGCCCAGATCACAAACTTGTGGCATTAGAATTGTCTGGGTGGGCCCTAAAACCAATAACAAATGGCCTTCTAAGGGACACACACACTACTTGCTTTATCTTGCATGCTTTCCTCCCTAGCTGAGATTAGCCTGAATGGTTCATGACACACTGTATTTGTATTTCCAGGTAGATCTGGGGAGAAGAGCACCATCACCTCCATTCCATTCATTAGAATAATGAAATAAACCTACAAAATCCTAAGAACAGTAGGGACATCCTCATGCAACTTCAGTGTCTGTCCCTTGGTCCTCCTCTCCTCTTAGGTAGAAGGAAGACTTCAGTCCCCTGGATGGGGTCAGACATAGAGCCCTAAGAAGCAGCTTTGCTGTTGGTAGTATGATTACTGTATCAATATTACTACTACCATTTAGTTAAATTAAATCTACTCTTCAACCATTTTTGTAAGAAATCAATATATATCACATGTATCTCTTTGTCTTGTCTTATTCTTTTCTATTTGGGTACATTTTGATGGTTCCATATAATTCAGAAAGGAAATCGAAAATGAAAGCTGCCAGGATTAATTTGTCACAGATCAATTTTCTTGTATTTGGGACAATCACTAATATGTTGGAGCCCACCCACTCCTGCGCTCCAAGGTTGTCATAATGGACTTTGGTCGATACAGCTTTTGATGGTAAAATGCACCCTTTGTGACCTTCTTGTGGTCCCTCCTGTCATCCTGTCTGTGCTGAAGACAGTAACTGGTTGTGATGAGCTATTTTATGTTATGACACACATTCTTTAATCTGAAATGTGTTCGCTGCTCCACAAATCCTACTGCAAAATGAAAGTCACTTTTCCTCATTGATCAACAAGAGCCATCACTGATGGTCACTGTGCTGGGAGCAGATGTGGTGGTGAAAGACTCACAGTCGTACCACAGTCTTAGTAGGGGACAACAGGAACCCAGAAGTTCCCAGCATAGGGAGGGCTGTGCTAGGGCTAGGCAGCTGGGGTTTTGGGGGCACAAAAAGGGAGCCCCACCACCAAAGGGGAGTCGGTTCAGGCAGGGTTTTTCAGAGGTCTGTAGTTCAGTTAGGGAGGACCTCTACCTCTCTCAGCAAAAGGGAGGGAGACTGCTGGTGGGGGCCTTGAAAGCACAATGGGCTCCATGGTTTTGTATTCCCAAATCCCAACCCCACAATTAAATAGAATTCCATCCTGGCCCCCAGCATATTAGGAGACCAGAGTCCTGGTCCCAGCTCTGTCACTAACTCCTTATTTGGGGTTATTTGGTGCATGGCTAGTAAATAGCCCAACAGTATGGGTTAGGGATTGGCGGGCCTCCCCTCCTACTTCACCATCTCCTCCTCCTTCCTCTGGGTACCATGCTCAAAGCTGGGTCCAGGCCTCTTGAAGTGGGGGTGCCAATATCTTTATCTTCAAGGGAGATGACATTTACTGACATTCTATATTTTTCACTCCTCATCCAAGCTCCCTGCCATCTTGGAAAACCCCAAAAGGGTAACAACTTCCTCCTTGTTTTATCTTGCACGCTTTCCTCCCTAGCTGAGATTAGCCTGAATGGTTCATGACACACTGTATTTGTATTTCCAGGTAGATCTGGGGAGAAGAGCACCATCACCTCCATTCCATTCATTAGAATGAAATAGACCTACAAAATCCTAAGAACAGTAGGGACATCCTCATGCAACTTCAGTGTCTGTCCCTTGGTCCTCCTCTCCTCTCAGGTAGAAGGAAGACCTCAGCCCCCTGGACAGGGTCATTTCTGAGCTCTAAAAACCAGCCATTATGATTCCTATATTCCTAAGCTCATGTGAAAGTGAAGATGGTAATGGTATCCTCTTGGCAGCGCTGTGATGAGGTTTAAATGAGATGATCCATGTAAAGCTTAATGCCTGGTGCTTGCCCAGGAGACTCTTGATGGATGTTGGCTGCTGGCCTCAGGATCACAGACACTGTTGCCATCATTGTCATTGACTTCATCGTCCATAGACCCACAGTTCTCCAAACATCCTGGCAGCTCCAGCGACCTCATACATGGGGCTGCCCTGCCCTCCATCAGGTAAGGGAGACGGTTACTTGTGAGATGTGCCTTCTTTGTCCAGATGATGCCACTTACCCAAAAGAATCATGCATGTACATTCAACAGGAAAGGGGATCCAGGGACTTCCTACACTACAGGACTGATTTTTGTAAGAGTTCTGTGTGTGCATGAGGAGAGTGTTTGCTCACTTTTTGGGCACAGGTTTCCATACATGCTCCATATATCACACTCACCAGGGACATTATTTAATTCTTCTATGCCTTTAGAAATGTTGCTTGCTTCTTTATAATTAGGTAGGGAATTATGATGTCTTCCAGTAAGATAGATTTAACCATTTCTCCCATCAGGCATTGCTTTATATACTTTAAGGCAATTTTATTAGATGAATATGAATTGGAATTGCTGCATCGTACTGGAAAATTGAACAATATGTCCTACTGTGGTGACTTAGTTAATGCTTTTTTGTATGTATGCTACTTTTTGTCTGATATTAATATAGTGACCCTGCATCCTATTGGTTGTTAATTACATAGTCTAACTTTTTCCATCCCTTTATATCCAAACTTGTATGTCCTCAGTTTTTAGATGAGGTTCTTATAAATAGCATAAGGTTGAATTTCCTTTTTTAAATTGGATCTCACAATCCAGGTCTTAAATTGGCAAATTTAGTCCATTTACATTTATTGTGATCACAGAGCTACAACATTTGTTTCCACCATCTGACTTTTTTGCCATTTGTCCACTTTTACCATATTCCCCTCCTTTCTTGCCCGTTATTTTATTCAGGTGTTTTTTCCCCCCTATCTGTGTGACTCTGGGCAAGTCACCCAACCTCTCAGTATTTTTCTCTGTGAAAGTAAGGATAGTAATGGCAACTTACATCAGAGAAACTGTGTGAGCGTTTAATGAGTTACTATGTGTAGAATTTTAAAGCAGCATCTGGCATATCATGTTTGTAGTTTCTTACTCCTTTTTTCCCCCTTCTGGCTTAGAATTTCTACTTTTTTAGTGATTTTTCCTTGGTAATTCACCATGGATACTTAACAAAGTCTAAGGCAATATCATAACCCCCTTCAAACCAGTGCAAGATCTTAAAATCATGCTTTGCCTGACTTTGATGTTTCTGTCCAAAACTTTAGGTTTGCCTTTTTCAGACTCCCATGAATTAGAAATGTTATTATTTTACAGCGATGTTTGTCCTATTAAAAATGATTAATCACCACTTCTGTGCTGGACATTGATCTGGGCTCTGGGGTAACAGACAATGCCCTTTAGATTTATCCATTTCCACTTACATCACTCCTTCTGAAAACTCACACCTCCTCTCCGGGTCATTTCCTTTTCCCTACAGCGCATCTGTAACTACTTCCCAGATTAGGTGGGAGGATAGCGCATTCACTTCACTTTTATTTATCAAACATGTCTTTATTTGGCTCTTATTTCTGAAAGATAATTTTTCTCCATCCACAGTTCTAGTCTGACATTTATTTTCTCTCCAGAGTTTGAAGATATTCCACTTTCTGCTATCATTTTGGTATGTATGCTGCCAAACTAATTGTCATCTCTTTGCAGGTGATCTTCCAGAGTTCCTCTTTTTCCTTTGTGTTCTGAATTTTACCACAATGTGCCAAAGGAGTAGGTTTCTTTTCACTTACTCTACTTGAGTAGAGTGTCTTTTATCACTGATGTAAAATTATTGGTCATTACCTCTTAATATATTGTCTCTGCTAATTTTTTGGCCATTTCCCCTTCTGAGACTACAAACAGATTTATATTAAAACCCTTCACTCAATTGTCCATATCTTTTGGTCTTTCTTATTTTTTTTCTCCTTAATTCTCCATAGTATGTTATGGGTGTTGCTTGAGATCAATCTTCCCATTCATCAATTCTTTCCTTAGTTATGTCCAATCTGTTTTTTTTTTTTTTAAGATTTATTTGTTTATTTGAGAGAGAGAGCATGTGAGTAGGGGGAGGGGCAGAGGAAGAGGGAGAGAAGAGAATCTCTAGCAGACTCCTCAATGAGAGCAGAGCCAAACACAGGCCTTGATCTCATGACCCCGAGATCGTGACCTGAGCTGGAATCAAGAGTCAGCCGCTCAACTGACTGAGCCACCCAGGGGCTCCTCCAATCTGCTTTTTTAACATATCTCCTAAATTTTTCATTTCAACAATTATACTTTTCTGTTCAGAAAGCTCTATCCCAGTTCTGTGCTCCATCTGCCTCTTGTTGCTCCCTCATCTTGTAATTCCATTTTATTTTCCTTAAATGCTTCTCAAACTACTATTTTGTATTCTTATTATGATAATTCTAGCATCTCATTTCTTAGGAGAGCAACCTGAAACTGCTGACTCTCACTAATGCCTATTTGTTCTGGCAATGGCTGACCATGAGCTCAGACAGGTGGACTTTAACTGTAGGTCCCCAAATGGAGACTATTTTCCTCAAAAGAGAATTTTAATTCATTTCAGCTTTGAACCTGGGGAAGCCACCTCTCAGGGTGATTCCAGCCCTTTCCACATTCCCAGACTTAATGTGGAATCTCAGTGTTACCCTTTCTCCTTACCGCTGACCCGGAGTCCCCACTGCAAGGATGCTTTGCTATGCACATGGCTCATGGCTCAGGGATTTTTGTTTTTGTTGCTGGTGTTGTTTTCCCTCTTAAGGTCTTCTCATGTTTTCCATGCAAGCCCAGCAAGGCAATAAAAATTATGTTTTGTGCAAGAATGAATTGTTTCATGGCAGGAAACCTCCCCAAGGTATCTCTCCATTTCTCATTGTCATCACCTGTGATTGAACAGTAAAGGGAAATGTAATCATGAGTGTGATGTCATTGACAAAAAACGGTAATGAATCACTTTCCAGATGATTCCAAATGAAGCCTTTCTCCATTTCTCTCTGCTTATGCTGTCTTTTAAACCATTATCATGGTTTAAAAGTGGTTCTGTGGGATTGTAGGATCCACTAGAACATAAACTGCAGAAGGAGAGGCATTGTCTCAAGGTTACCCATCCATGGTTCCCCAGCGTATACAATGGTTCCTGTCATATAGTAGATGCTCATTAAATATTTGTCTCCTATTGAGCAAAGACTAGGTTGACTTGCCAAGCCTATTAAGAAGTAAATTATGAATCCCCATGTGCCATCTCCTTATTCCTCTCATCACCACTACCACACACACACAAACTGCTAGTATTGGGGGGATTGGATGTAATTTCAATGCATATGTTATTGTACAATGACTTTCTTCAGGCTGTGTATACCCACAGGAGAGAGGCTGCCCTGTAATTGTGTCACGCGACCATGCCTAGACCTGTCTCAATGGGAAAGCCTCCCCCAGAGTGTTGATTCAGGTCACCAGTTACTTTTCAGGAGTGTGGGCTAGAGCAGTGGTTCTCACACCAGAGCTTGTAGAAGGGTCACCTGCAAGGCTTGTTAGGACACAAATTGCTGGCCCCACTGTCAGAGCTCCTGATTCAGGTAGTCTGGAGTGGGTGTCAGAATTTGCACATCTAACAAGGTCTTTGACGCTGCCAGCCAGTGGCTGCACCTTGACGACCCCTGACCTGAGGTTTTCTTGCACCGCCATTTGCTTGGCACATCTCACTCTTTTCTCATTTGGAGGGGTCTCCAGCTTGAATCTGAGAAGCCTCCGTGACTCTCAAGGGGAATACCGATGCTTGCTGCATTTTTCTGGACTTTCTGTAATGGGGCATGCTAACTTTAGAATTAAAAAATCCAGTGAAACATATGCCTACACCCAGCACCAGGTCCTTCCAGCCCATTCTAAGGCCCCCTCCATGGTTTGGGGCTTACTGAAAATTAACTTAAAAGCCATGCACCAAAGCGAGCCCAGGAGAAGCCAGTTTGATGGGTACAAATTGCAGGCTCTTCTATGCAAATGTGTAATCATCAGTTGGTTCAGCAGCACATCTTTTATCTCGTCCCTTCTGGAAGGATGACACGTCTTGCCTCGTTTCATTGAGGAGATTGATGGTCTAGTGTGGGGATACAGACAAAGGCTCCCAGTGTTCCCTTTCATCTGCTCCTCATCCCAGAGCACCCCCATTGGTAATAAATGCAGGGTAAAAGATGGGGTGTCAGTGTAATTAGTTCTCAGCAGCAAGATCGCCAGTGATTTATAGACAAGGGTCCATATGCCCTTTGTTCTCAACCTAAAATCAATAGCAAAATGAGAAAAGTCCAGTGGACATTCATGGACAAACCAGGTTAGTTGTCTTATGGACACAGTGTAACATATCAATATAATATTATTAACATCCCAAAAAAGAGAGAGATTAAAAAACCTTCCCTGTTTATCTTTGACCATGTACTGTATCTGAACACTGACACTTAGGATGCTGTTCAGAAACTCCATCTCTCCTCTCCTCTTCCTGCCTCTTCGCCTCCCTTTCCTCCTTTCCTCAAATTAAAAGCTCACCTCTGCAGAACAGCCCTCCCCCTTGGGCACAACCAGGGTGTGAAGATGTTCCACACATCGGATTCCTTGGGGCCAGAGTCCACGTGCACCTGCTGTCCGTGCAATGCGGCTAAGGACCCCATCGTCCCCTGCATCTGGCTAAGAAGAAGAATATCCCAACAATGCAGGCTATCAAATCCAGGCTGAAACCATAGAGGGGAATCTGAGCCAGGAGGGCTCTTCCCACTGTGTCTGCCTTCACCACGCTGCCCGCTGTGCCAGCGGGGAGGCTCCGGCAGTGGCAGCTGGGTCCAGAGCTCACCCCAGGTCTGTAGGGACCGAGGAGCAAACCGAGCTCCTGTACTGGATAAAGCAGGTGTTGGAGCACGTGCTTAGAGCACGTGCTTAGGGCTGCGTCAACAGCGCGCCTCCTCATTGTGACCCCCAAGTGGAACTCGCCCGCCTGTGTCTGGGGCATCCCAGGCACGACGAGCAGGGACACAAAAGCAGCAAGGTGAGGACGGAACTAAGCCCTCTGAGCCGCTTCCTTTTCTGGATTCCTCAGTAATTCTTGCTGAGGACGTAGAGGGAGGCCTTAAGGGTTACCGTCATTAACATCCTTTCCCACGGAAATGGAAAGCTCGAGAAGGAGGTTCCACTTCACCTGCTTCGTGAAACAGCTTCCTAAGCAACTTCTGGGATGGACTCAGGAAACTCTGAGGAAGAGGGTCCCTCAGGTCTTCACGGGGGCGGGGGGGGGGTTTCATGGGGAGGGGGGCACAATGAGCGACGATTTCAGGGGGAGGAGGGAGCTGAGTGTCCAGCTCACCACTCACATCCTTCTCTCAGACATCCTCTGCGGTGTCACCCCTCCTGCCAGAAAAGAAGGGTGGAGGCGGAGGTGTGGGGGTGGGGGGCTGGGGAAGAAGGGGGAGGCGGAGGTGTGGGGGTGGGGGGCTGGGGAAGAAGGGGGAGGCGGAGGTGTGGGGGTGGGGGCTGGGGAAGAAGGGGGAGGCGGAGGTGTGGGGGTGGGGGCTGGGGAAGAAGGGGGAGGCGGAGGTGTGGGGGTGGGGGGCTGGGGAAGAAGGGGGAGGCGGAGGTGTGGGGGTGGGGGGCTGGGGAAGAAGGGGGAGGTAGAGGTGTGGGGGTGAGGGGCTGGGGAAGAAGGGGGAGGCAGAGGTGTGGGGTGGGGGGCTGGGGAAGAAGGGTGGAGGCAGAGCTCTGTGCGGGCTGTGCCATGAAGGCTTCCTGGAGTCAGCGTCTGCAGATGCGCTGGTCTGACCCGCCAGGCAAAGGGAGCCTCTACCAGCAGGAGAGGAAAACTGGCCGGGTTCTTCCTAGGAAACGTGCCCCCTGGAGTGTGAACGCCCCACTCAGATTTCCTGCCGCCACCCCTGCTCCTTGTTTAACACATTCATATTCATCTCAAAGAAAAGGAAAAGTCTCTTTTGCTTTGGCCTGGTGTCCATCCGGCCTCTGAGATAATGGATTAGCCTGTTTTTAGAGCCATGATTGGAGGTCAGAAGAGAGACTTCCCAGTGGAAATATTCAGGGAAAATAGAACTTTCAACGAAGAGATGGTGATGAGGGAGGAGGGGATGGTGCAGTGGAGAAAGGGGTGGGGTCCCCAGGGAGGGTCTCTCTTCTTAGGCAGTGATCTCGTAGGAGGCTGGGCAGCAGCCCTGAGCTGGCTGAGCTTGGCAGCTGTCTCCAAACACAGTCCACAGCTTCCTCCTTCTGGAACTGTCCCTTTGAAGCCACTCCACGCTCTCCCGCACCCTCTGGCTGGGCTCTGTAATCTCACAGGTGGGACGGGAAGCTCCCCTTTCCCGGCAGGTGCTTTAAACATCTCCCAGGATGCTTAGTGATCAGAGAACAGAGCACAGTGCCCCCCCCGCTGCTTTACATGGAAGGGCCTGTAGTGCCCCAGACCATGGACACATCCTGGGAACCCATACTCTGATAAATTTCAGAAAGGTGGGAGGGGAATGAATGCATTGTGGGAGAAAACCTCTTGCTTATTGGTTTTCTAGCATCCACCCAAACCCACACTTTCCCCTCGTTTTATCTCTTTGTCGCTGTTGCACGGCGAATGTCTCAATTCATCATTTCCGTCCCATCCAGAATGTGGTGCTTGGAGGAGGAAAATCCTCAGTCTTGCAAATCGCAGTGCTTATGCAGATGACTGGATGAATTTATGCCTTTAATTAAGGAGATGTTTCTGGGGACGCACTGGTTAAACTACAGCGCAGATGTGGCGTCGTGCAGATTAGAATGTGCTTATTGTATTTTTCTTTTTAATTACAGCTCCAAGGGCAGCAGTGAAGGAAGTGTTTTTGGTGGAATCAGAGGACTGCGGAGACTAGGGTTGAGGACTCCTGCTGCGGGTCCTTGTTGTGTTGCTGTCTCCCCACATTGTCCGTGGGCCTTGCCTTACTTGTGGTCAAACAGAAGCATGCAACCAAGTCCAACCAGATCACATGCAAGAGAATTATGCGCATTTTCTAAAATAAAAACCGCATCCCCATATATAAGTACAATTGCATTCCCAGTAGCTAACATTATAGTAATAGCGGAAAAACGGTTTCTATTATAAGTTTCTTTTTGATCGATAATAACTTATCCTGAAAATGGCTTTGAGGCCAAAATCATTTCCTGTTGGTCTTGGCCAGAAAACAGACTCTTCTTCTTCGTTCCTTTTTAAAAGATTTTAGAACTTAATCCCTGTAGTCATCTTGGGAATAATGAAAAGCCATAGGCAAAAAACAAAATACAATGGTCATGATTCTGTTTAGTGTTCACATAATTTACAAGCGAGCCAGAACTGTAGCTCCCGGTGGCGACGGTGGCAGCTGTATCCACACACGAGGAAGCAGCCGTCCGATAGGAATAGAGACTTACGGGGCTTTCCCTGGGGGCTTGAGTTGCTCTGACGCTGAGCCAGCGTGCATAGTAACATTCCGACCTTACCTTAGCTGGTCCTCTTCTCAGCATTTGACCAAATCAGTGCCTCACTGAAATCAACACATCCTTCTTGTCTCATGAAAGGGAAAACACAGGTTATCTCTCATCTTACGACGGGGCCAATAACCCAGGTGGGATGAAAGCATCCTCAGCTGGCTATGTGGCTGATGTTCACACCTCCTGCTCCGTTCCCGTCATTATTTAGTCTTTCCTTTGATTCCATTTCATGCAATCTCATTAAACTCCGCCAATATCTTCAGACCCCTTTTATAGGCAAAGAAGTGTCCTTGGTGCAGACCCAGAAGCTCCCGGGAGACTCCAGTGTTTGATATAATCTACCATGAGAATATGCTCCCAAAGTGTTTTCCTTCAAAGTCTCAAACGAGGGTCAAGTCTACATTGCGGATCGTGGTCACTAGCTGAGCGGGAGACCTAGGCAAGGGTCTAAGAGTCCCCTACACGCGTCATGAGCTCCAGGGCACCCATCCCTGTTTCAAAGTGAGAAGCCCCATTCTCCTGACTGCAGATGAGCTCAGGGAGACGGGTCCCAGCTTATCGCTCCCTATGGGAGGGTCTGTGTCCATGTCAACGAGGGACATACTCTGAAGTATGAGACTTGCACATTCTCTGTCTGTGATGCTTACTTGAAATCAGTGCAAAAGCTCATCCGACACTCTCGGAAGTCACCTACACGCATACGTGCATATTCCCACATACGTGTACACACATAGCACACACATACACACACACACAACCCCTTACACATTCATGCACGCACGCACATCCAGTTACGTGCTGCTGAAGATGTTCTTTTTTTTTAAAGATTTTTAAAAGAAGATTTTATTTATTTATTTGACAGAGAGCGTGAGAGAGCACAAGCAGGGGGAGCCGCAGAGGAAGCGGGGGAAGCAGGCTCCCCGTTGAGCAAAGAGCCTGATGCAGGCTCAATCTCAGGGTCCTGAGATCAGGACCTGAGCCAAAGCCAGATGTTTAACCAACTGAGCCACCCAGGCGCCCCTGAAGATATTCTTATGACACTATGGCTTCCAGGTCCTTGCTTGCTCATAATTCTGAGCCCATAATTTTGAACTATATAATGTTTTAAAAAATTATAAGTGCTGGGGCGCCTGGGTGGCAGCGTTGTTAAGCGTCTGCCTTCGGCTGAGGGCATGATCCCGGCGTTATGGGATCGAGCCCCCCATCAGGCTCCTCCGCTATGAGCCTGCTTCTTCCTCTCCCACTCCCCCTGCTTGTGTTCCCTCTCTCGCTGGCTGTCTCCATCTCTGTCGAATAAATAAATAAAAAATCTTTAAAAAAATTATAAGTGCTTAAGAATAGAATAAGGAAGATACAGATAATTTCAGATTAAATATTCCTTCTTTCCTATAATAAGCCTGTGTCATATCATTTTGACCTTGTGGTTCTTCCTTGTTCAGAATTAACTTGCAAAGGACGGTTTCCCATAGATCTTGGAAAAGCTGTTTGTCACAGACCTGTGCCTACGATATCCAAGATGACCCTGTCGGCTCCATCATGCATAAAGGATTAGCTTGGAGCGATTTCCCAGTGGGGTGCCTTCGCCGGGACTGACACTCGGGTCCCCGTGGCAGCCGTGAGAGTCATCTTCATGTTGACAATCTATGTTCATGGAACAAAGGAGGTCTGGGCCACACAGGCCCCAAGCCTGCAATTCACGAGTTTTAAGTCTCTGCCGTCCTCTTTGTGTAACTTTGAGAAGCATCCTGGCCTGGTGGATGGGATGCAGGGCTGGAGCTCAATGTTCATCCCTGCCTGAGTCTTGCAGCCTCAGCTGTGCGGGCAGAACTAGACAGGCCTGGGAGCAGGTGGGGGGGGGGGTCATCTGAAATTAGCTGTATCTCGTGTACTCTATTAAGCCCTTTCGATTTTTAAAAACATCATACAGTTCAAAGTTATCGCTCTAAGTGGTTCCTAGAGATCAAAGTGTTTATAGGACCCAGGAAGAGGGAAGACCGCATTTTCATGAATTGTATCTGATCGAAAGTGACCAGAAGTGTTGGGAGAAAGGGAACAGGGTATACAGTGGTCTGGTTGGAATCCACTCCTGTTTTGTGAACACCATTCCGAGTATCTTCATTCACCCTCCCACTGCACCAGGCAGGACCCAAGAGAGAAGGTGAGTAAGAGACAGTGAGTTCACGTCCATGTGTGTTAACACAGGTCAGCCTGTGATGTGTCCACACCAGCCCATCTGGGAGCTGGTCTTGCAGGAAATGAGCCTCTGTGCTTTTCCACTCTCTGCTTCACCTCCCTGCCTGGTTCCAGGAAAGACCCTCCTTATGCAGGGATCCAATTCTCCATGGAGATTTCTTGTAGGCTTCCATGTACGGGGGACCCTGGAAACACACGTGAGTCCACGCTCTGCAACATTAGTGGGCAAACATGCCAAATCACCCCAACTCACCTCATCAGAGGCTCAGGCAAGGACAAGAAATGTGCCCTTTCACGGGACACTCATAGCAATTAAAAACAGAGTTCTTTCCAAGAAAACTGACTGGCAGTAAACGGGAGCTAGAGAATTCTTTCACTCACTCAGCCACCTCTACTGCTGTTTTGGCAGCAGGCACATAAGACCCCAACTTGTAAACCAAGCAAACCTCTGAGCCACAGACACCGCTTGGGTACCAGCCAATAGGTCCATGAAATTTCTCTCAAATTCCTATTTAGCTACAACTTTGACCAGCCCGGCAATTAAGATGCCAAGAACAGACGCCCTTGTTCTTTGGGAATTTATAAATTAACAGTTGGTAACGATCGGAAATGATGGAAGTGCCACCAAAATCCAAGTTCCTTAAAACACAGGATTCCCCAACCTGGTGAGGTACCGGGAACGCCGCAGACGCTACCGCGGTGCTGTTGGCCATGATGATGGTTGAACTGGAATACCCCCACCCCCTGGTTCTTTACAGCCTGGATGAATAATTCTGCTGATGAAACACGTAGTAGATGAGAAGGAGCCACGCTAGGGGTTCCGCGGCATCATGAAGGGTTCTCCAACAGCTAACCTACAGCAAGTCCTCTCCCGTCTTCCTACTTGTAGAATTGCTGGCGAGTGCCGACTGTCTTCCCACGCTGGGCCAAAGTGACATGAAAGCTGAAGATTGGCCTCCTGTGGGTCTCCTGTGCCCAGAAAGGGCACGCCACTGGAGTCCTGAGACTCTCTGATGGTTAATTTCGTGTGTCAACTTGACGGGGCCGTGATACCCAGTTTTTAGTCAAACACGAGTCCAGGTGTTGCTGCGAAGGTATTTTTTTAGATGTGATTAACATTTAAATCAGTAGCCTTTGAGTAAAGCAGATCATCCTTCATACACGGGTGGGCCTCATCCAATCAGTTGAAGGTCTCAAGAGAAGAAGACTGGGATCTTCCATGGAGGAAGGAGTTCTGTCTCTAGACTGCAGATCTCAGACTCAACACTGCCTCATCAACTCTTCCCTGAGTCTCAAGCCTGCCAAGCTGCCCTGCAGATTTTGGACTTAGGCCCCCACCATCTTGTGAGCCAATCCTTAAAATAAATCTCGATAGATAGATGATATATAGATAGATAGATAGATAGATGATAAATAGATAGATAGATAGATAGGTGATAGATAGATGGTTGTTCTACTGTTGATAACAATTAGGAGCAATTGATGGGCCACCGAAATCTAAGTTTCTTAAAACACAAGGATCCCCCAACCTGGTAACAGGTTGTTGGACAAAAATTTATAGAGACAGATACAGATATGGTATAGACATTGACATCCCATTGGCTCTGTCTCTCTGCAGAACCCTGACTAATGAGGAACCCAAGAGCCATCCCACTGCCATTCTCTGGGGTGTGCTCTCCTTGGGGTGTGTTCTCCTGGGCTTCTTTCCACCAGCCTTCAGACAACCGTCACCCCAGTCTTGGTGAAGTATGCTCTGGCTGCAGAAAAGCCTGTGCACTCCACACGGATCTCGGACCTCAAGCAGGAGGCTCTGAAGGGGGCACCCTCTTCTGGAACATTATCTCTAGATTCTGAAACCAGTCCTCAATCCCATTTATTTGTGTTCCTTGCTCAATTTCTCGGGGATCCAAGGATGTCAGCAACCAGAGGGTGAGCCCCAGGGCACGTGGGTGGATAGCACAACAGGCAGCATTTCCCACCTAATTCTCCCCCACCCTTTCTTCCTCGGCTGCTGCTTTTAGTGGTTTTCCTTCAGCCAAAGCTATGCTCAGGCTTTTAATTTTTGCCGTGCATACTAATGCTGCAGTGCTTGATAAAAAAAAAAAAATCAATAAACCAAGACTGTGTAAGAAGAAACGTTACAATTTAACATTTTTGAGCGTTGCTAATTTATTTAGGAGTTAACTTGAACCGAAATTCTCAGGAACGGTTATTACCATTCTGCCCCAAAGGCCATCCACCATGAGCGAAGACAATAAGAGTTTTGGGCCCTGCAAGAGCCCCATTTGTCACAGAGCTCATAATGTGGCTGCAAATCTGCTGTCCTCCTTCTGCCATATGTTGGCATTTTCGACTTGCCGGGTGCTTTGGCTGCACTTGGTCAGACGGAAGCTTCCATCCACATAGCTCATTTGGATGTGTCAATTCCCCAAGCGGGGGTCTGTTAGGCTCTGAAATAGAGTCATGGAATTTAGGATAAACGGAGTGGATGAAACATCTGATTTGGAAATGTGTCATTGAAACATGTCCAGTCACAAATTAAAGCTCATCTGAGCCTCCGGTTCTTCTGCCAAAGGAGAGAGAACATTGCACGCAGGGGCCCTGGGGCCGCCGTGTGTGGGGAAGGGAGTGCAGCGTGAAGACAAACCCGCGTGCTTGGGCAGACGGGACCTGGGCACCTCTCGCACAGAAGCTGTCCCTCCCCGCGGGGCTGACCCCGTGAGTGTCCCCAGGGGCAGCTGTCTATGCTGTGGGGTGGATGGGTACAGAGCACCAAAGGGTCACAGGTCCCCGAGGCACCTCTGCTCAGCCACATTCAAGCTGTGAACTCAGACAAGTCGCTTTGGAGGTGGACGAAGAGGACGTTACTGACTTGCTCTCACTCTCAGGGAGCTTGGCCAAGTCGTTTACTCGTTTGGATTCTCTGTCTCCCCTTCTCTCACATGGGGCAAGCAGTGCCCACCGCATGGCGCTATCAGAAGTCAGGAAGGTTGTCTGGAAGGTGTCTTGCTTGGTGGTCAGTGCATGTCAGGGACAGTAGATAGAGTGGCCACTTCGTCTCGCACAGATCAGACAGACATGTCACTCTGGCCTACAGCAAGGAAGCCTCGATGGGGAAGAGAAGGAGGGACGTGGGACTGCCCATTAGGGGATGAGGGGCAGGGATCTTTCCCTCTACTCATCTCAGGCTGTCCTGCCAGGCCCTGCCAATGAGACAGGGTGAAGACAGCTCAACAAGAGGAAACAAACAGAAGTGTCTGAGCACGTGCGTCTGGCGTGCACCAGTGGGAACACCCAGCGAGGAGTCACCCAACATGGTGGCTAAAACTCAGGCCAACACAGGAAAGGGGGTTGGGGGCTTCAAGGCCGGGAGTCAAGCTATAGGAAGGTCTCTAGGAAAGGTGTGGTGCCCGAGGGTTGGTTAGTAGGGTTTGTTAAGCGGATGTAAAGCCTGCCTCCTCCGGGGCTAGGAGTGGTGAAGACTCCTCCTCTTCCAGGTACGGGAGACGGAGACATCACACGAATGGGGATTTCCTTTATAAATGAAATTGCCTTTACAAAAGGAAGAGTACCCTCTGTTCTTAGATCTTTTCCTGTATCTGCTGGTTCTCAATGGCCTTCAGCTCAAAATAGTCCATGTGCCAAAGAAGCTCGTTTTCTGGTGGCACAAATGTACCCCTTGGGGGCTCTGCGGTTGCTTCTACACTTCCCCTCCCCCACTCCGTTCCCTGGAGGCTCCAGCTGCTGGGAGGCTTGTGAGTCAAACGAATGTGGAGCCCGAGTGTACCCTGACCTCTGCAGGGGTGTGGCCCACGTGTCCTCCAGCTGGTGTCCCCAGTACTGCTTCACAACATAGCCCGAACAGGTGTTCATGTTACACTTGCCTGCTAAACAAACAGGGTCCTTATTCTGGGGTGCTGGTGGAGGAGAGGACAAGGGCCGGGGGCTGCTTGGGGCAGTGACTGGCAGGGCATGTCGTGGAGGTGGCAGCATGGCCCCGAAGACCAGCAAAGAGGGTCATGAGTGTCTGGAATCAAATCACATGACCCAGCCCTGCGGACACAGTAACAGACTCCCAGGAAGATGCCGCGTGGGGTTGAGGAGACCATGAGCTTAGAACCACTCACGCCCAAGTCTGAGTCTAGGCTGTGCCCCTCCTGCTTGCACCATCCACAAAATGGGGAGACCCTAATTCTGCATCCCTGCACCAACCGGGCACCGTGGGGCCCCAGGAAGCTTGGACTGAGGCTGGCAGCTGGGGCATGAGAAAATCTTCTGGGGTCTAAGTTCTTACAACTGCCAGTGGGACCCACCCTTAGAAGAACAGTCCACTAGATGAAGATCTTGCTTACCGCTCTCTGGGGGCCACGTTCACTGGCTGCCACCCTTCCAATTGGAAAAAACCATTCACATTGACATGTTGGAGTCTCGACACATTTCCTCTCCCAGGAGTCCTTGCAGCTGAGAAAGAACGCCTTTCTGGAGCTGCTGGTAGAATTCTGGGTATCAGATGGAGATAGATTTTCAACAGAGGGACCCCCTGGTCATATCCTTGGAGTTCCTCTTGTCCTTACCCAGAGCAAGGCTGCTGGGGTGGGTAGGACTGCGGGAAGGCTGGGGTGGGCTGGGTTCTCCCAAGTTGTTAAAAGACACAAAAGGACTGGTCAGTGAACTCTGGGGCGTCAAGTGTGGGGATTTCTCCTGGTTGGGCATTTTCTCCGCAGAAAGTACCCGCTGGGCAGACTCTGCACAGGCTTCCGTGTCCCCGCAGACACCTCTCCACCCACCCCTTTCTCCCCAAGCTTGTCGTCACTGGCCTTGAATACTTAAGGCTGGCCACAGCCTGACCATCGCTAAGCAATCCTCTCGGTTTCAAATACTTGCTGAGCGATGCCAGGTAGCCGGCTGGCTGGTTACCTGCACGGCTGAGCCGCACATGTTAGAGAGCTGGCTTGTTATGCATCACCTGTGCAGAGGTCATAAAAGTCGCTCTCAGAGCATGAGGTGGAGTTAAATGTGAAGAATTTAGTACAGAGCCGGAGAGAGGTGGAACGGTAGCATAAATATTCTGCTAATGCGATCTACAGCCTCTTCCCCGCCAAATCCCCGGCCAGCCCGCCGGGCCTCTCCACACCAGAACTGCAAAGTTTCCCCCTAAAACCCAATCTGTATTCCGCCTCTCTCCCTGCTCAATTTTTTTTAAGACTTAATTTCCTGAGTGATTACTTTGGAAAGGAGGGATGATCACTGGTTTACTGAGAGGCCATGCAATTCCTAATGGCCTTTCCAGAAAGTTTTTCTTCCTGCGTGCAGCAAACTTTCGTCCCAGGACCTCTGTTATCCCTCCTGCCCCGGCTGGCTTCTCTTCACCTCAACTGCAGCAGAGCCGTGGCCTGGCTGACCCGATCCTAGAGATCCGTGCCCCTCCCCATAAACCAGGAGGTCCTGCCTCTCCTCCCAACCTCTTCCCCAACAACCACCTCCCTGCCCCCTTTCCATGCTCCAATTCCACTGGCCTGCCTGCAATTCTTGAAAAGTGTTTATTGAAGCGTCATTGCACGGGTCTTGATGAGTTCGGGCGTGTGCAAACCCCCACGGTGCCATCACACAACCACGGTACTAAGCGTATCCGTCACCTCCCAAAATGTCTTTGTGTTCTTTTTGGTTTTAGCTTTTCTTTCTTTCTTTCTTTCTTTTGGAAGAACACTAAACATGAGATCTATCCTTCAGCGTATTCTGAAGTGCATAGCACCGTGTTGCTAACGATAGACGGTGCTGCACAGCAGATATCTAGAACTTATTCCTCTTGCGTAACTCAAGCTTTTTACCTATTCACCAGCATCCCCCCCGTCCTCTCCCCCACGCCCTGGAACCCGCCATTCTACACTCTGCTTCTATATGTTTGACTCTCTTAGATTCCACTTACAACTGAGATCATACGGTGTTTGTCTTTGTCTGACTTATTTCCCTGAGCCTCGTGTCCTCCAGGTCCATCTGCGTTGCTGCAAGTGGTAAGCTTTCCTTTCTCTAGGGAATACCCCACGGTGTACGTATACATTTTTCTTCATCCATTCATCTGTTGATGGACATTGACGTTGTTCCCATACGTTGGCTATGGTGAAGAATGCTGCAATGAGCATGGGCGTGTAGATGCCTCTTCAAGATCCTGATTTAATTATTTAGATAAATACCCAAAAGTGGGATTGCTGGACCCTAGGGTAGTGGTACCTTTACTATTTTGAGGAACCTCCACGCTGTTTCCCACAGTGGTTGCACCAGCTTGCATTCCCACCAACAGTGCAGGAGGGTCCCCTTTCTCCACATCCTCCCCAGTACTTGTTACTTCTCGTCTGTCTGATAACGGCCATCCTGACAGGTGTGAGGTGGGCTCTCACTGTGGTTTTGATCCGCATTCCCCTGACAGTGAGTGATGCTCAGCATCTTTTCGTGTGTCTGGTGACCATCCTTGTGCCTTCTTTGGAGAAATGTCTGTCCGAGTCCTCTGCCCACTCTCTCCCGGTCTTAGCCAGTTTCGTTCCCTCTGCCCCCAGGCTTCGCACATGATGTCACCCCCCTCTGGAAAGTTCTTCTCTAGATCTTTCCATGACCAACTCCTTGTGTTTGGAGTCTTGGCTGAAGACCCAAACTCTGCTGAGCCCACTGCCCCAAGTACTTGCCATTGCATGGTCTGGCTTTATTCTTCATGGTACCTTCCCTTTCATGTACAGGTGCGTGTCCTGCTGCCGTCCCGGGAAAGGAAGTTCTGAGTAATCACAGACAAGCCTGTCTCGCTCACGGCCATCTCCACATGCATAGATGGTGTTTATTCATATTTGCTGGGCTAATAAATAAATCTTCTTTCAAAATGGCACGTTCTTTCGTTTACCTTCTCCCCTCTCTCTGCTTTCCATCCTCTCTCTTCATGGTCATCTTTTAAGATGAATGGTCTAAACCAGACCGATCTAATGTGCCTATAAATCTCCTGACGCTCTTACTGAAATGCGGATTCTGGTTCACAGGTCTGGGGCCTTGGAGACTGCATTTCAGAGGAGCTCCGCTGCTAAACCAGCTGCAGAATCTCTGACTCAACCCAGCCCCCCGAGCAGACGGTGTATTTCAACAAGCTGCCCAGGTGCACGCTCTGTGCTTTTCAGACCAAGAACCATGGGCTCAGCATTCGTCTGGCTTTCCTCACTCCACTTTTGTGCACCCCCATTCCTTCCTACCCCACCCCCACTCCATTTCAACACACGGAGCCCACCCAGAGCCCTCTGAGGCGGTGCACCAAGGCCGTGGCTGAATTTACAAGCCTCGTTCACCTCTCCTTCTTCCCCTTTCTGCAAGGTTGTTACAGGCCCTCCTTGGGAACTCATGGCCCCAGGAGCCTGCAACAGCCAAGTCCTACCTTACTGACCAAGAACCAAACCTTCTTCCTATCTCTGGACTGTGGCTTGGCCATCTTCCTTTCTGTTCTCCTTTTCTCTCTTCTGCGGTGGGTGTTCAGCTGCAACCCTTCATGTCGACGTCCCAGAAACCTCCCCACACCACCTGCCTTCTCCTGCATCCCATCCTAACTAATGGATATTTCCTCTTTTTGGCTCCCTCCTTTCTCCTCTAGCACCATTGTCAACTGCAGCTCCTAGTCCGAATTGAAAAAGGAGGGAGGGAAGGAAGGAAGGAAGGAAGGAAGGGAAAGGAGGAAGGAGGGAAGGAAGGAGGAAGGGAGGGAGGACGAAGGAAGGGAGGGAGGGAAGGAGGGAGGGAAGGAGGGAGGGAAGGAGGGAGGAAGGAAGTCTTGGATTGCTTCTTTTGACTTCTCTTTCTTTCCTATGTTCAGTGTTTCCAGAATTGCCCAGCTCAGGGCCTGGGTGTAGGCTGCTAAGCCGTGTTCTGGGATCTCCGATTTGCTGGCGTAGCTGTGATAGGGCGTTCTGGTGGAAGGAGCTTCTACCATCTTTTCCCTGAGCCCCGTTGCTGGACCAGCACGGTTTCCTGCAGAGCTTCTGTCTTACAGAACAGGATACAGGACAACCTCCTTTTATTTCTAGCAGCTAAACTTGCTGCCACTTATTTTTTAAAAATTTTAATAGGCAATAGCTTCACTCTTTTGAGAGAACTGTTCTTTATGTAAATGCAAATCTAATGAATAAGAAATAAACGTCTCCCATAAAGCATTTACTGTTATGATTCAAAACACAAATCAATTTCTGTATCTTTCGGGTTTGATGGAAGTGCGTTTGGAAGGAAAATGGAAAGGCAGCCTCTTTTTTTGAAAGGAGTGTGTTCCCATCTGCCACGCCCCCACCTTTCTCTCATTTCCATGGTGAACTCGTCCAAGCTTACCTTTAAATGCCATCGAAAAGAGCTTTGCTTGTTCTCTTTCCGTCCTAAGCTAACCATGCCACCAGGTGCATCCAAAGAGGCACCATCTCCCCGCTGAGCGGGGAGAAATGTGCCGGTGGGAGCTCTGCAGCCCTGTGCTGGAAGGCTTGCGTAATCACTGCACTGACGTAGTGATCACACTGGGCAGGAGGCCGTGCACAGGCCAGTACCCAGATTTAGTGTTATTAATACAGGAGAATCCGCATAATCACCGTTCCCTCAACAAACAGCACGTCTGCTTAACTGGGACAATGGCCAGGGGCCTTTCCGTGTGCTTCACATCCACTCGTTTTCATGAGTCCAAAAGCTTTCCCTAGGCGTGGCCGGCAACCTGCCTCTTGCACCTGAACCTCTGGTGTAGCCAGAAACCTCGGTTGCACTGGCCTCTTAGCTCTGCCTAAGTGTCTCAAAGCCTAGAAAGACTGATGTCAACAACAGCTAGAAACACACATTGCTCTGTTCCAGGGACTTTCACAAACGTGGTCTCCTGTGAGCGTCACAGCGGACCTGCCAGGCTCGATCCAACACACTGCCCGCTTTGCCTGTGACGAACAGGAACCCGGGAAGATGCCAAGTACCCGCTGAGGTCCCACGGTGGGGAGCAACAGATGGGGGTCTCCACTGGGTCTGCGCGTGTCACAGCTGTGCCTTCCTCCTTCCCGACATGCCGTGATCCTTACGAATGCAGGCGCCCTCCTTCCCGTGGCCTTTCCAGAGCAAGGGGGATGCGTTGCCGAGTGAAGTCCTTTCTCGGTGTGTGCGTCAGCCGCATAAAAGGAGAGGGTGGGAGTAACGAACGAGCTGTCAAGTGTTGGGTGTGATTTTTATTTTTTAAGGCAAATGCAAAACAGATCAAAACATCCTTTATTCCCCCACCACTTGCCGAAAGAAACAACCTCAGCCTGAAGGTAGAAATCAATGTTCAAAGTCCTTGCCCATTTTTTAGAAAGATAAGTGCTGTGTTTAATACATAACAGAACGGCTGTCAAGGATCCACGACTGTCAGAAGTGAGGCAGCGGTAGGACCGTGTTAGACCATGTCAACAGGGGGAGAAAAAGGAAAAGAAAAAGAAAAATTAGGCGTGGAGCAGCAGCCCCGTGAATAGGCAATCTGATCCTCTCGAACCAGTCCTTTGCGTTCCTGATTCACGCTGTTCTGAGCGTGGGGGTCCATTGGTGCCGCCAATGAGCAGGGGAAGGGGTTTCATTCAACTGAACTCAGTGATGCTTGTAATTTGCCTACGTGTGCTGCAAAACGAGCTAGATGCTAGAGGGCCTAAAACACGGACAGAACAGGGGTCCTAACCCCTGCGATCAGTAAGGAAAACAAATATAGTTATAATTGAATTCTACCCGATGCATGGCCACGTAAGCATCGCCTCTGCCCAGAACAGGACACCCACATCAGCCTTGGGAAGAGCCCAGTTTGGAAAGCAGATGTCCAGCGTGGCGCGTGGGTACGCCGTGAGCGAGCGGTGGCGGAAAGGGAACACCCTCTCTCTTCTCTCTAGGAGCGCACTTTTCTAGTTGCCCCTAGTCCAGCACAATTAACTAAGTCGGGGACTAAGACTTGCTCCGGCCTTAGCAGTCCACGCAAAAATCTCAGCTGCTCTCAGGTCAGCAGTGCACAGCTTCTGGCTCAGACTCGGGGCGGGGAGGGTTCTGCCTGCCTTCCTCCCCCCACCCCGGGGCTGGTTCTTGCTGGCTGAGGACACAGCAGCTCCTCTCCAAGCTCACTCCAGACTTGCTGAAGGATGCTCTGTGACCTCAGGTAGGTCCCCGGCCACTCTGGGCTCCGGATCCCTCCCCGTGAGGCCGAGTAAAGCCTCCCTTGTCCCCCAGGCAGTGTCTTCAGAGTAAATGATAGAGATGAGAGTGGGGTCAAAGTCAGACTGCATTTGGCCATTGGCCATGGGAGGACATGCTGAAGAGAGCAGACGATGGTGCCACTTTCAAAGTGAATAATTCCAAGCCACACATTAGGATGTCAGAGCACTCCACGTGCCCTCCCCGCTCACCCTCCACCAACCTTGGCTGCCCGGGGGCAGGTCCCTCCTGGGGGACTAGATGGAAGGACTAGATGGCTCGTTGCAAGGGCCCAGGGGAAACCGATACCTCCGTGCGGCATGCTGAATTGGTTTTCTAGGGCTCCCATCTCACGGTACCACAGAAGGGGTGCTTCTACAGCAGAAATTGATATTCTCAGAACCCTGGAGGCTGGAAGTCCAAGATCAAGCTGTCAGCAGAGTTGGCCCCTTCTGAGGTCTCTCTCTTTGCAGACGGCAGTCTTTAAGAGTCACACCTGCCTTCCGAGCATCCCCTGTGTGCCTTCCATGCCCTGCTGGGGTGAAATCCAAGCAAGGCCATGAGGGCAGAGCCACCCTGGATCACGGCACCTGCCGTGTTCTCTCCCCAGAGCTTGCTGAGGAAGCACCAGGCTGGGTGGTTGCTCTCTGATGGGCTGTGAGCTCACTGCACCTGTTGCTTTGCTCAGAGCCAAGCAATCTTCAGGCAGCCAGCAGTCTCGGCCCCACTCCGGCCCCACGACCCTCCTCTGGACCAGGCTGGGCCAGTCTCGATGTGTCACAGCCCAGGTGTGAGGAGCTGAGAGGAAGGAAGGAAAGTCCCCGTTAAGAAGCATCTCTTTCACTCAAGAGGACACCGTAATGACTTTTTAAGGGTTTAGAAACTAACAAGTGTTGGCCAGGCTGTTGGAGAGACTGACAGCTTCGTACGATGAAATGCTGGCAGTTCCTTGAAAAGCTGAACGTAAAATTACGGCATGACCCGCTCCCCAAAAACGTCTTCAAACAGAAACGTGTGCACGCACGTCCGTAGCCGCACCTTTGCGAGAGCCCCATGTGGAAGTAACTGGAACGTCCATGACGGCGTCATGAGTCACCAGGCTGGGTGGGTCCATGCGCCAGAGCACCGCTCGGGTGTGCGAAGGAAGCAAGTGCGGACACACGGTGCAGCAGGGGTGGGCCCTGGGGGCATCCGCAGAGCGAGAGCAGCCAGACCCGCAGGACACACACTGTACGTACAGCAAATGTCCAGAACAGACAGGTTTGCAAGAACAAGGGACGAGGGCTGCGGGCTCCGGGAGACAGGAGCAGGCCCAGTGACGGCTGATGGGCACAGGCTTGCTTTCTGGGGAATGAAACGTTCTGGAATTAGGGGTGATGTTTGCACAGCCCTGCGAGGGTTCTAAAAACCACTGCACTCTGCACTGTAAGATGATTAAAGTGGAGAATGTTATGTTATAGGAATTTTACTTTCAAAAAGTGTTATCTTTTTGGCAGATTATGGAAAGAAATTTCAAAAGAAAAAGGGAAAAGTCTCTGGAATTCTTCTACAGCTCTTACCCCACTTGGCCCTGTGCTCAGTACTTTTCCCTGGGCTGGGTACTCTGCCCTGTGTTGAGTACTCTGCCCTGTGCAGGGTACTCTGCCCTGGGCTGGGTACTGTGCCTGTGATGACCAGTCTGCCCTGTGCTGGGTACTCTATCCTGTGCTGGGTAACTATCTTGTGCTGGGTACTGTGCCTTGTGCTGGGTAACTATCCTGTGCTGGGTACTGTGCCTTGTGCTGGGTACTGTGCCTTGTGCTGGGTACTCTTCCCTGTGCTGGGTACTCTTCCCTGTGATGAGTAACTATCCTGTGCTGGGTACTGTGCCTTGTGCTGGGTACTGTGCCTTGTGCTGGGTACTCTTCCCTGTGCTGGGTAACTCTCCTGTGCTGGGTACTCTTCCCTGTGCTGAGTAAGTATCCTGTGCTGGGTACTCTGCCCTGTGCTGGGTAACTATCCTGTGCTGGGTACTGTGCCTTATGCTGGGTACTCTTCCCTGTGCTGGGTAACTATCCTGTGCTGGGTACTGTGCCTTGTGCTGGGTACTCTGCCCTGTGCTGGGTAACTATCCTGTGCTGGGTAACTATCTTGTGCTGGGTACTGTGCCTTGTGCTGGGTACTCTACCCTGTGCTGGGTACTCTGCCCTGTGCTGAGTAACTATCCTGAGCTGGGTACTCGATCCTGTGCTGGGTAACTATCCTGTGCTGGGTACTCTGCCCTGTGCTGGGTAACTATCCTGTGCTGGGTACTGTGCCCTGTGCTGAGTAACTATCCTGTGCTGGGTACTCTATCCTGTGCTGGGTACTGTGCCCTGTGCTGGCTAACTATCCTGTGCTGGGTACTGTGCCCTGTGCTGGGTAACTATCCTGTGCTGGGTACTGTGCCCTGTGCTAGGTACTGTGCCTGTGCTGACCAGTCTGCCCTATGCTGGGTACTCTATCCTGTGCTGGGTACTCTATCCTGTGCTGGGTACTCTGCCCTGTGCTGGGTATTGTCTCTGTATTGGAGAGCTTGTTTTTGGCTCCCTTCCAGCTGCAAGCTCCCTGGGGACAGGAGGTACAATGGGTGAATTCTCGTGTCCCCCACGAAGCCTAGCGCATCTGTATGCAGAGTCAGAGCTCATAGGCTGTTTGTGGAATGACCTTGAATACACAAAGGTCCTACTATGTGCCCAGAGTCATGCTACATTAGTATGTGGATGAGGGTCACCCAAGGAGACAATGCATGGGGGCTTGAGGGAACACACTACCTCTTGGTAAAGATGAGTTTCCTGATGCAAAACCTTAGCAAATGAGTAAAACCTTCTAACGCAAAGTGCAGCTTTCGTGGATTGATCAACAATCTAGACTCATGCCCAAGACCAGGGCTGTGAGAAAGGGGAAGAAATTCAGTGGGACCCAAATAGCTGTCCACCTGCCCTAATGTCACCTGTCGTCTGTCCCTTCCCTCCTGCCACATGCAAACAGGGGAGAACGGATTTGCTCTGAAGCCTGCAGATGCCACCGCATCCCAGAGAAAGGAGGGTCGTGGTGAGCAGGGAGGTGGCTGGGGGGTCTGCACACACAGACCCAGGCCTGGAGCTCTGGGAAGTTAATTAGTTTTCTCTCCCTTCTATGTGGACTGAGAAGAAGCTGGCTGCCATCCACATTGAATATCGTCCACCACAATCCTGTACACATCCAGCCTAATTTAATTTTGAAATTGCATTTGGAAAAAAAAGTGTGAAAATACCAATTGTATGGCATAATTTAGAAAACCCATTATCTACGGGTTGCCTGCCAATGCAGTGATGTGGTTATGGAGACTGTATCGCGTGACTCCTAACGATGGTACATCCTTTGAGTTCTCTGCCTCTCTCGGTTAGCAAGAACGAGAAAGAGAACGTGTCCGTGGACTGATCCTAGGCAGCAATTTATGTGGGCCCCAGGGCATGAGTCCTTTGAGACATGTCGGTTCTGACTTAGAAGCAAGGGCGCTGGGACCTTGTTCTTGGTCCGGGAGCTGCCCAGCCGACCATCCCTTACCGCGGGCGTGCATCCCCATCGCCGTGGTTTGGAAAGAGGAAAGCAATAATGCTCACATGGAATGAGGCGACGTCCCAGAGTCATTACTTTCTCCTCTTAGAATTTATTGCAAACGAGTTGTCAGGCTTTGGGGAGCTTAAATTTTGCACCATCAACTTTCGGCATAAAATATCGGGAGGAAATGGTTTATATCCTCTCATCAGACCCTTTGAGGGTTGTAATTCTCCCGATGCCAATTAGAATTAGACAAATCAACCGGGGGAGACACCAAGCGACCCCAGACTTGTCCTGAATCGCCAGTCAAATCCCGAACCTTTACACCATGGCTGACGGAGTCCAATTAAGCAAACGTTTTTATCTGTACATTGCCAAGATTCGATGAGAGCTATCTTCCCCCATCAAGAGAAAACCGTGGACATATACGGTATCTAAGCATATCGGACACCGCCCACAGAATTCTAAGTATTCTCAGAAATCATATCCCTCCACTAAAATGCTATGTGATGCAAATTAATTTACTGAACAGAAATATTCCAATAACGTTGGCTATAAACCGAGCATCTGTATTTAAAAATCGTATTTTCCCACTCACCAACGTGATGAAAATCAGAATGTATTTCCTCAAGGGAAAATCACGTCTCCGGTAGCCTGGCTGAGACGCGCTCTGCCACGGGCCCTGTCACACCTCAGCATCCTCGCCCCTGGGGCATCTGTCCACGGGCCTGTCCTCACCTGCTCCGCCAGTCTGTCCGCAGCGACCCATGAGCGCCTACCTCGTGCCTGCCCCTGGTGACACAGCCATGGGAAACCCAAAGTCCCCTGCCCTCCCCAGCTTACATCCTAACGGTTCACAAGGTGGGGACATGGGATATTTGCGAGGTTCAACAGGGCCGGGCACTGAGGAGAAAAGCAATGCAGGCAAGCAGGTAAGTGTGGGTGGTGGGAAGGTTGCAAGTTCGTCCTGGTGCCCAGGGAGGCCCTGCAGCTTGAGAAATTATCTGGAGGGCGAATGTCCCCATGCGCCCCCGCCATCTCTCCCTGCGGCCACCACACAGTGTCCTCTGCCCCCCTACCCCCAGCTGCATGGGGTTCCCGTGTGGGCCGTGCACAGGGATGAAGCCGTCAGAGGGAGAATCTGGAATCTGTTCCTGGTTCTCAGAGTAAGTTGTCGCACATGGGAGTGACGTCGGACCCCAAATCCATCTCCCTTCTGCTGGAGAAGGAGAGCCTAGGGAGTCTATGATGGGCTAATTTGGGCTACACACACCCCCAAAAAATTCATATATTCAAGTCCCATTACCTCAGATCATGGCTTTTTGGAGACAGGATTCTTACAGAGGTGATTACTGGAAAATGAGGTCAGGGCGCCTGGATGGCTGAGTCGGTTAAGCATCCGACTCCTGATTTCAGCTCAGGTCATGATCTCAGGGTTGTGGGATTGAGCCCCTAGTTGGGCTCTGTGCTCAGCGCTAAGTTGCCCCTCCCCCCGCTCACGCGCTCTCTTTCTCTCTCTCTCTCAAATAAATAAATCTTTTGAAAAAAATAAAAGGAAAGTGAGGTCGCGAGGGCAGGTGCTGAGCTAATCTGGTTGTCCTTGTAAGGAGAGGAGGTTAGGACACAGACACAGGCAGAGGAACGAACGTGCAGGGACCCAGCGAGGAGATGCCCGTCTGCACACCAAGGAGAGAGGCCACAAGACAGCCGACCCGGCTCACACCTGATCTCAGACTTCAGCCTCCAGAACCGTGAGACGAGACCGCTGGGCTGTGGAAGGTGCCAGTCGATGGGGCTGTCGTGGCCACTCCAGGAAACACAGAGCGCGTTTCCACACGGGAAACAGGGCATGGTCGCGGCGGTAGCCGCAGGTGTCAGTGGCTGTCTTCTCGCCTCTGCCCGAGCTCCAAACCCCAGTTCCGTCTGGGGAGAGCTGTCTTTGCGGATGCGGCAGGGGGAAGCGGGCTCCCGGATCCTATCCTGAGTGTTTTCCTCCTACGAGGCGTGTCCTCACCAGGCCGGGCTGAGGCCGTCCGTCAGCCTGCAGTCCTGCCACTTCAGCTCAGCGTTCTGAGCAGGGAAAAGTTTTCAAATGACTCCTGAGCAGAGTAATTTCATTTGCTGTGAAGTAAAGTTAAAAGTAAATTGCACTAAATTAATATTGATTCAAATTAAGCCATTTATCTCTTTATGCATTTCAACTCCACATCAAATACAATCATTGCGTAAGCTGTTCCGCGGCAAATAGAATTACAAGTTAAATTGCATCTTGCGGTGGTTTCCCTTTTCTGGGAAACGAAATAAATAAGTAAACGTGCACACACACACAGTCCAAAGCTCACAGCCGAACCCGCAGTGGTTTTCCAGCTGAATGAAACAGGAGGCTCTGTTCACAGGGATCAGAGTTGCAAGGTGGCTGGATTGCCTCACCTTCGGACGCGATGCTGTCCTTTATTGCTCTGAGAACGTTTCCCCGGCTCTGGGAGGCTGCAGGAGCCGCGTGTGTGCTTTCCGGACGCAGGCAGGAGATGCTGACCTACGCCCCCCGTAGCCGAGTCTTCGAGGGGCTCAGTCTCTGCTTGGCAGTGAGCAGGGAGAACAGCTTGTCCTCCCGTCCCACGTGCTGCTTCCGATTTACTTCTGCGCTCCTCCTCGGGCGCGGGGCCCTAGGAAAGGAAAACAGCTCGGTCGGGGTGGCCGAAGCCCCGAGTCACAAAGTCTGTTCCAGGCTGTTGGCCCCATCAGTGGGTGCACACATGTGCACACGCACCACACACACGTGCCTGGCCTCTCCCGTTTGAAGACCTGGGACGACACAAATCAGTATACGATGTTGGAGGCCAGTGCCAGATTGTCCCTACTGCCCAAAGCCCAGCCAGCCGCTGACATCACCACCGGCTCCTCGCTGGTGTGCCAGCAGAACAGCTAGGCCGGACCGTGAATAGTATCAGGGACACTTGTGAGCGAAGGCCTTCCTGCTCTGCAGAAACTAAAAACCTGATCCTCCCGGAGAAGCTGTAGGGATCCCTGGGTCATGCCCTCCGTTGGTCTGTCGCCTTGCGATCAGAGCTCAGTTCTTGAGCTCCCTTCTGGCTGCGCCGAGGGGACCCAGGAACCAGCCTAGAGCACAGCAAGGCGAGAGGTGTGTCTCCACCTGCTGGAACAGGGCACTGCAGACGGGGGCTTAGAAACCACTGGAGTCTGTCCCAGGTCAAGGTGCAGGTAGGACCTGGACTCCTGGAATCCTGGTGCGAATCCGTCCTTGGGAATCAGCTACGGAGCCCACGGTCTGTGCATATCCCCAGGGCGGCTGCTTCCCCCATTCTCCTACAGGGGATTCGAATGGTCTCTACTCCCTGGGCTCGTCTTAAAGCCACCTTTAAACTGCTCGCAAGGGCACAGGATCCTTGAAATCAGGCGGCTATGCACCAGGAGTAATCACACAAACTGGGCATAATAATAAGTCAAATTTCTCTGCCTCTTTCTTTTTTTATCAACTGATTCCGTTGTCCTCACCCTGGAAGCATTGAGACCAGCGTGGCTTGAGGAGGCTTCTAGCTAATGTGTCCTCCTCTCCTGGCGAGCACGGTGTGGCTCAAGGACAAGAAATCACCAGAGCTCCCTATTACATGAGGGTCTTAGCTAGGACCTGGACACAGGACAGCTGTCTCTTTACCGAGGGACCATTTGCTGGTGGTTTGTCTGTTGGCACAGCTCCCTCCCCTCCAGACAGAGAGCACTGCCTCATAACGTCCTAACGAGAGTGTGCTTACCTCCACGGATAATGCCTGGTGTCACCTGGGTAAACGGTCAATTGATAATGAATCCATGCATGGGATTGGCTGGTCAGGACAATCTGCTCTTCCTGGAACCCAGCCCCCACCCCAGCATGATCAGGCACCGGTGACGGGGTCCAGTCCGCAGGCCTGAACTTCCACAAGAACTGGGGCCTGTCCCCTGCTGTCTGCCCAGGATGGACCTCGTTCCCCACCAAGGACGTCTGTGTGGCAGCCCTTCCCCCCACCCCCAGCTCCAAAACCATGTGGGAAGCAGGTAAACCAAGTGCTTTGAACTTTCCAGGGCAGAGCTCAGGGGCACAGGACCTCCGCCCCCCACCCCAAACCCGCACACTCCCCAGATTAGATAGAACAGAAGGGAGCCTGAACTGCAGCCCAGAAAGAAACCCAGCCAGCGGTGATGACGCTGTCGTTCATGGCAGCCAGACCTGGCGTGCGCCTGTCCTCCTCCGAGAGCACACAGTTGATTAATGGCATTTGGAAGATGAATGCTAGGAAAAGCAGCCCAATGCCATGAGACCTTATCTTGGGTAATGTCTCTCCTGCAAACTGCATCCTAAAGCACTTTCCTGGGTTACAGGAATGCTGTTACCGAGGAGCGGCAGGCAGGCCCGAGCGGGCCGGCGGAGCGGCACCGGGAAGGGGCCAGGCGAGGTCTGGGGAGCTGGAGTGTCCAGCCCTGGCAGGACAGGGGCACACAGCCCTGGGGTGGGAACTGATCCGGGAAACATCCATGGCATCGAGCTGCAGGATGAGGAGTGGGGCAAGGGGGTGGGTGGGAGCCAGGGTTAGGGGGTCGAAGAAAGAAGGAAAAACCCACGTGTGGCTCCTGCCTTCTCCGGGTCAGACACTGGGGGTGCTACTTACCGTGACATTTTTCGTAGAAGTCTCCAAGCAACCTGGAGAGACCCGATTGTCACAGAGCAGTTATGACTCCTGCCAAAGCCATTGTGCTGTGGGGACACCTGAGAAGCTGAGAAACCAAGCAAACCGTCCAGGGTGAGGGCTGCCCTCCTGCCTCCAGCCTCAGGCTGTTCCCGAGACTGCACCTCGTCCAAAAAGCTTGTGTCTTAGTTTCCCGTGGCCGCTGTAATGGATTATCCCAAAGTTGGTGGTTTAAAACAGCACATTTATTCTCTTGTTGTTCTGGAGGTCATAAATCCAAAAATAAATCCAAAACCACTTTCACACGGCCAAATCAAGGTGTCAGCAGGGCCACAGTCCCTCCAGAGGCTGCAGGGGAGAATCGGTTCCCCGCCTTTTCCAGCTGCTGTCCACGCTTGTGACCTCGTCCCCCCTTCTCAAAGCCAGCACTGCAGTAGCCGGCTCCAGGCCACGTTGCTCCTTCCCTAGTCAGTTCTTCCCCAACCCCGTCCACACAGGCCCATCGGATGATTTTAGTGTCCACCTAGATAATCCAGCGTAATCTCCCCATCTCCAGATCCTTAACTTGGCCGCCTCTGACAAGTTCCTTCTGCTATCAGAGAGCACTCCCAGATTCCAGGGATTAGGACGTGGGTACTGTTGGGGGGATTCCTCAGCCCAGCACACGGGCAACCCCAAATCTTGGCTACGAGCCATTGATTTCCATCCTCCAGAGAGGTCCTGGTCATGCTCCCCCCCTCCACCCCCGTGTCTCTCCAGCACCATCCCCACATCTTCCCGGGGTGTGAAATGCCACAAAGAATTCAGATTTTGCTTGTAACCTCTCCTGAGTCAAAGAATTACACAAGTACGGTCAGCTCTGCGGTGAGGTGACATCTGGGTTCCCACCAGTCGAGGCTTATGCAGGAATGAGTCCTCACCCCACAGGGTTTGTGAGGAATGGGGCCGGGGGTGACAGTCAGGAACCTGGATAGTGACAGTTGCAACGACATCCAGGAGCGCCCTGTTCTGTAGTTACAAAATACACAGATACCACAGCCAGTGCAGCTCCTTAGCTTGGAGAAGCCCCGCGGGGGCTTGTGGACGTGGGCGGTGGCAAGGCTGCCTCTCCGGAGTGACTGTGGGGGCGGAAGGACGGTTGTCTGAAGTCACACGGGAAGGTGTACCAGCTGCCAGGGACGGGCGTGGCTCCCGGCACACGCGGCGTACGGAGGCGGGCATGGATGCCGGCTCCGCTCAGCTGGGTGCAGAGAACGGCATCTCCTCCACCCCTCTGTCTCTTCCAGACAAATTCGCACATAAGCACACCCGAAATTCGGGATTGCATCCTGCTCCAATTGCTCTCCAGGCTCATTGGAACAAAGTCCTGTTTGCAAAGCCCACGTTCGAGCAGAACTGACTGTGGGAAGGACAGCAAGGGGGCCTGCATCCGCTCTTCTACCTGGTGGGGGGTTGAAGGTGAACTGAGTTCCTTGGAAATCGGGGAGCTGGAGGGGAGCAGGGTGTGCGTGCTGGGGGTGGCGTGTGCGTGCACGTGCCTGCCCGCACACACGCGCACCTGCACACATGCATGAGTGGGAGGTGCTCAGAACCACCTTGTTCCTTCCCCAGTTACACCTCCCAAGACCTCACCACCTGACTCTGCTGTGACTTATTCTCTCTGCTTATAAAGCTTCCTCCATTTCTTAACATGCCCCGGAGGGACGAGGCCCTCGACTTTCCTGGATAATATGAGCCCATCCAAAGGACCCAGGTGGTGAAAACTGCAGACAGAGTCAGAAATGCAGCCACAGAAGAGTGGGGCATGGCCCAGATACGGAGGCCAGGGTGATTAAAATGACCAATGTGTCAGGCACGAAATAGTAGCTCCTGATATCGACCAAGCGTCGAGAATAAGGCCCCTTATATCACCACAGGAAATGGGCAATTTTATGCCAACTCGGAGCAGCGTGTCTTGAGGTAATGGTGGGTGTAATTCATGTCGTTTGCACTGCCCCAGACCTACTTGCAGAGAGAATTTGAGCCAGACCTCAGGTTTCCTGGCTTCTGGGTTTTCAAGCCAGACCCTTAAAATATATACTGAAAATGCTAAAATATTTGCTTGGCTCTAAGGGGGATTAAGTACCGGTGAAAATGGCCGGACTGATGGTCCCCGGAGATAAGAGTTGTCCTCTTTACGTCTGGATGAATCAGCCTGGACTCAGTCCCTGGTTCACACCCCCTGCTCACACACACACACATGCACACACATGCATGCATCCTGCCCCTTTTTTGTTCTCACCCTTCACTCCAAATTTACTTGCCCTTTCGAGCCGCTCACCTGGGCAGGTGCCAGTGAACGCCTGAGGTGATCCCACCAAGCAGGAGCTAGAAGCTGTTAGATCCCGTAAGGCTGTCCCTGGAGTGCACCGTTCCTGCAGCCAGCGCTCCATCCCTGGAGCAGAAGACCTGGCTCCCAGAGCGGAAGTGGGAAGGCTGTCTCCCAGAGGAAAACTTAGGAAGTAAGACTTAGCAAAGCGATCCAAGGAAGAAGAGGTCTGGTGGTCTATGTTACTCTTGAATGCTCTGAAACAGTACATATTTTTCTGTTTTGCTTTCGGTTTCTCCCGTGAAGCCATGTTATAAATACCTAAAAACAAAAGAATGAACTTTTAAATATGACCCCAGGCACCGCTGAACAGAAATAATCACTGTCAGCAATTTGGTGCATTTCATTTCACTCCGTTTTCTAAGCATATGCACACCTGTGTAACCATTATACATTCGCACACAAGACTTTCAGTGGGGACCACATCGTAAATAATTTCGTCATGAGACTTTCTGCATAACGTTCTGTTACATCCACTTCCCAGTAGATTGGAAACACGCAATAGTGTAGTTTTACTGTAGAAGCTCTCAGCTAATAACATGCTGTAGCCATTGTCCCACCAGTTAAGTAGTTTTTAAACCATAGTTTAAAGGTGGGCCTCCCGAATTTTTCAGCTGCTCCTCTGTTGAACACATGGGTGACCAGCAGCTCTGAGCCACCCCCTCCCTTGCAGGAACGCCGCCGCTGCCACGAGAGTCCCCCGCGGGTGGCACAGGTGTGATGGGTGCTTTAGGACATGTCGTCCACAGCAGTTTGCCAGAGGAGAGCCTTCCGCTAAATGGTCTTCTCGGAAGGCTTTGCTGACCTCTGTTCCCACCAGCAGGGCATGGTGGTGGGGCTTCGCTCAGCCTCTGCAGCCCCGAGGAGTATTTTCCTTCCTCCGGCCAGCTGGAGAGCACGTGCACGCAGGCGGAGCTGAGTTATGTCGCATGCTCTCGGGCAGTGCTGAGGGCTTCTGCGCATTCTTGCACCTGTTGGGCTGTGCTGTGTCTCCCTGACTTCGTCTGCCCCAGGGTCTCTTGATTCCATTTTCTGCTCTCTGGCTAAGGCCAAGCCACCATTGCCTCCTTGGTTCAAGCTCCGTACCAAGCCCCTCCATCACCCTCTCCCGGCCCCTCCGCCCTCACCTCTGTCTGGTGCTGCCTCCAGCAGGTGTACACTCTCGGTTTACTCCCCATTAAATCCCTGAGTTCAGCATGATGCCCGGCAGGTGCTTAATTACTGTAGGCGAGTTGAATAAATGGATCTTGGGGTCTGAAAGCATGGCTGCAGCCTCAACAATGACCAAGAGTAAAAAGCCAACTGTTGTGGGTTGAATTGTGTCCCCCCAAAAGGAATGTTGCAGTCATAACCCCCAAGACCTCAGAATGCAACTGTACTTGGAAATGGGGTCATTGCAGATGTCATGAGTTGAGATGAGGTCATGCTGGAGTAGGGACGGCTGATCCAGTGTGACTGGTGACCTTATGTGAAGCGGAGAGAGATGCTCAGGGAAGACAGCCGTGTGAGGGTGGGCGCAGAGATTGCAGGCATGCGTTTATGACCAGGGACCACCAAGGGTGCCCAGCAGCTGGGAGAGGCTCCCCAGGGCCTCCAGGAGTCAGCTCTGCCAATACCTTGCGTTTGGCCTCTTGTTTCGAGCCATGAGTCCATGGTTATTTGTCACGACAGCTGCAGGGGTCTCGTATGCCATACCCGGCCATCCCTTAAAAGACAGCGCATGCGTATTTCGGGGGGGGGGGGCACCGTGACCTGCCAAGGGTGCTGAAGGCGCTAAGCTGGGAAGACGCACCACACTCATCAGGCAGGCTGGCCTCTCTCTGGAGCTCATCCGGGGAGAAGCTGGAAACGAGAAACACCCAGTCCCGTGGGTGGGGGTGGGGGAGCTGACCTGGGCCACTGAGGCCTCAGGGCCCCTTCCTTCCAGGAGGCCAAAGGGGCTGTCTGCTGTGTCCAGGGACGCTGGCCTCCAGCCTGCCACCCAAGGGCTGCTTGTTTCCTGTCGAATATTCGAGCCGGACTCTGGTTGGGTGGCTGGCTCTGCAGGGAGGACGTGGAGGCTTGTTGCAGCATGCCCCCCAAACCTGCTTTCCAGAGTGAGGAGCGAGCACGCGCGTTATCTGTGCCTCATGCATATGTATTTATGGACGTTGAAGGAGGCCCGTTGAAGAAACGCGCGCTTAGCTGCTGCACACGGTGTTTTATTGCCCATGCAGGTCCTTTGTAATATCCTCTGGAAATTCACATTAAAGGAGATTTCAAACCCAAACGACTGACCCGGCGAGCCCTTACGGTCCCTGTCTGTGAGGAGGTTTTATTTTATAACAGTGTTTTATTCAAAGTTGTGCCTGCGGATGAGATTGCCCACGGAGGCGCTAGCATTTCTGCGATGCGGTATTAGACGTATTATTGGCCGATCAACCATCGTTGCCTCTGTCGGGACAATTTCCCTTTTATGTTCTGGGTGCTTAAAAAGCCTTAGAAGATCCTCAAGTATTTTTTAGCCAAAACGTGTTGCAGATTTTCCCCCCTTTTTGAAAATGAGAAAGGCGATGTAAATCACGTCTGAAAGCAGCCCCTCGAGCTTCAGTGGAGATAATGCACATGGAAGCAGGAAGACGTGTTCTCTTCGCCTCAGTGCAAGACTGTGTGCACACAGGAGCGTGTGTGAGCCGGCTGAGACCAGGGTCCACTGAGATTTAGAGAATTTCCTGGTGTGGGAACCCCCTGCCCCCATCTGATGTCAGAGGATTGAGAGGAGGGGGCAAAATAAAGTTTTCTCTTAGGGAATGGAAAAATAATTTCTGAAGTGTTTCCTGTCCCCCACCCTGCCCGCAAAACCCTGGTGCTGTGGATTGAATTGTGTCCCCCCAACCCCTGGAAAGATGAAGCCCTACTCTGTGTGGCTGGATTGGGAGCTGGGGTCTCCAAGGACGTAATTAAGGTAAACTGAGGTCGTAAGAGTGAGGCCCCGATCCTATAGGATTGGTGCCCTTGCGAACTCTCTCTCTCTCTCTCTCTCTGCATCATGGCAGGACACCGTGAGAAGACGGCCTTCTACAAGCCGGGAGGGAGGTCCTCACCGGGATCTGAATCTGCCGGCACCTTGATCTGGGACCGCCCAGCCTCCAGAACTGTGAGAAATAAACGTGGGCTGTGAAAGCCTTTGTGTCCGTGGCGTTTTGTTACGGCGCCCGAGCCGACAGAGACGCTGGCTCTGGCTCACGCTCCCTGGGGCCTGCCCACCCTGGCCCCTCTTGAATCCTGGCCAACGTGGGTATGTGGACACCTCTGAGCCCCCGAGCCCCGTCTGCCAGCAGCCTGCAAGCAACAGCTGCCACCGTGGAGACAGATGGCGGGAAGGGATGGTTACAGGTCCGGCCTCACTTAGTACACGCTCGCTCTTCACTCGTACATATTTCCCCGCTTAGATGAACACCAGAGGGAGAGGACGTCCAGTCCATGCCCTTTCGTCCCTGTACGAAGAGTTTATTTAAGCCAGTGAGTCGAAAAGTCAACATGGAAGGAAACAGAACCAGAAGGGCACGGGGGGAGACAAGCCCTTTCTCTGTTTCATGGCACAGACAATTATGCAGGAAAGTGACACCGTTGGCTCAGGCGGGGATCGGCCCTGAATGGCTGATAATGTCTCTGATTCACCCTCTGTGCTCCTTTGGCCACAATTTAAAAATGCAGAGTATGTCCAATGAGAGTGGCCCCTTGACCTACACGCCGGAGAAAATGAGAACCAGGTAAGGGTCATGGAAACTCATGCTCTGGGGCTGTCTTCACGTGTTCTAGGCGCAGGCTTCTCCGACGAGAGTCTTAAAGATGCTGGGGGGTGGGGGCTGGCCCTCATTCGGCCCCACGGCAGCTCGCCCCCTGGACCGAGCCCTGGGGCAGGTGTGGTTTCGTGCTTCACCTGCAGGGGAGACGCTGGTTGGCATCAGTAGTGCTGTCTTCGTGCTGAAGGATGCAGGAAGGTCTGAGCGAGAGACTCCATAGTATATAATAAAAAATATTCCATCTTTGTCCTGGGTTTCTGGCAGGAGCTCCAGAAACCCTTGGAATGACCTAAGTGATAGGAGTGTCTTTGTTCTGCTGGTGAGCTGACTCCGGTATGCCCCAGGGGGTGTCAGGATCGGGGCTGCTCACCAGGAAGACCAACTACGTGGTTCTAGGGCTGGGGCTTTGAGCCCACCAGATCTCCAGGAGGGGAGAGGGCCTGGAGGTTGGGCTCCTTCCTACGGCCAGTGATTTAATCAATTGTGTCTCCATAATGAAAATTCAAATCACACCCTGGACACCCAGATTCGGTGGACCTTCCTAGCTGGTGGACACACAGATGTGCCCGGAGGGTGACACACTCAGGCTCCCTGGGGAGAGGGCCTTGAAGCTCTGTGCTCCCTCCCAGACCTGCCTCTGTGGGTCTCGTGGTTGTGTATCTTTTACAGTAGCAGAACTGTAGCATGGTGCTTTCCCGAGCTCTGCCTCGAGTGAGGGGTCTGCCTCAGGAGCCCCTGAACTCAGAGCCCGTTGGTCAGAAGAGCCGGTGGCCTGGGAGCTCCACCGGCAGCTGCATTGGAAGGGGAGCCCCCTGGGGGGAGGATCCAGCCCTTCATCTGCGGGGTCTGACGGTGACTCTGGGCGGTGCGTGTCAGACCTGTATGGCAGGCCACCTGGTTGGGGTGGAAACACAACAGACAGAGCAAAGGAAGAAGGAAGCTCTGTGGGGGTAAATCCAGCAGAAGGGGCTGGCTTATCTTAGGGGCTGCTGCCATTTCCACAGGGGGGTCTCCATTCTGAGAGAGCATGGCACTGCCTCCCCGCCATTGACAAAGTCACTGGTCACATTGGTCATCGTGTTTCCCCATCATCGGAGCTAAGCCACTCAAGAGCAGAAGTGCTCAGATTACTGTCACAAGGAAAATAGTTCTGGAAAACCAGCTGTGCCACTGACGGCTGCTGGTGGGGCTGAGACGTGGTCCGTGTGTCCACCAGGCGCTGGGGCTCGTGGAGCTGCCTTGGGGGCCAAGAACCCTGATGACATCAGTCCTGAAAATTTGATGATGAGTGCTTTGCCTGAGGAATTCGGATAGAATTTTAAAGAACAAAATCTGCATACACACCGCACAGGAGCCCAACTGGGGGGACGACAGGGGTCTTACTCTTGACAGCCACGTAAGGACACACAGGATGGTGGTGAGGTTTTGACTTTGGAATCAGGCAGCTTCAGATCAGAGCTGCGCCCTCTGTCCGCTCGGTAAACTGGGGTGCCCTCCCTGACCTCGGGGGGCCTCCTTGTGGGTATCGTTATCGTGGGGTCAGTAATACTACTATTTCCCAATGCGTGGTCCTGTCTCAAGGACTGGGGGAGAGGACCTGAAATCCTCCTAGAACCTGGTCTGACAGAGGGTGAGCGCGTAGTAACCGCTAAGTGTGTGACTGGTTCTACCTCCGTATTTAAGTTGGGAAGACCAGATAGTAACCCAAGCCTGGATCTCAGTATTGAGCATGGAAATTATCATTCAAAGGCAGGAGAGAGCAGGGAGCCCGAGGAACGGGGCGGGCAGGAGACACCGAAGGCATCCGTCTGCTGGATTCTCTTTCTGCGTTCTTCATGCCCACTCCCCACAGGGCACCAGCATTTCCAGCTGCGGGGTGACATTTCCAGGTCCGGTAAGAGCCAAGGGGAGTGGAGGCCACAGACGCAGGTGCGGAGGGAACCAGCTTCCCCGCCTACCCCCTCCCCTTACAGGGCCGTCCTAACGAGCAGCTTCCTCCCTCGACTTTCTCCTCCTGGGCGCCCACTCCCTTCCTGCGAAGGAGAGGCTACCCGAGGATTCCGGAACGTGGCTCGGTGAACAAACTCCTGGATGAATGGACAAATACCTACTGCTGTCTTCATAGTCACGGGGGAGGGAACATCTAATTCTTTACTAGGCCAATAAATTCTGTGTCCGATTTATCTTCCATCAGGCCAGCATTAATATTAAAATCCTCCATGAATCATAAATCTGTCATACATCAAGAAAAGCAGCACCAGGACATCAAAAGAGCCCTCATTAACAAAAACGGAATTAGTCCTTTGAGGACCCTACTCGATGGCCAAACAGAACATTTACAGTCTGGTCATCGTCCTAATGGGCCATGCTCTGTCGTTGGGTCAGCGTTCTGAATCTAAATTGGCCAGTGATGGGCTGGTAATCGCTGTCCCGGGTGCCCAGGGTGACTTGGGGGCTCAGACTCTCCACACAGAAGATGAGTGAGGAGACGCACGAGCGGGTGGGTGAGAAGGAGCCCCTGGAGCCCGACTCTGCAAGAGGGACGCCATCACCTTGCGGCTCAGCGTGACCCACACTGCATGCTATGTGCCTGTGCTCAAGAGTCTGCGTCCACGAGGTCGCCGCCAGGGAGAATTACGGCTCCCTCGGAACATGCCAGAATGATCCCAGCAAAACCGTCCCCTGGGGGACCCAGACGAAAGCTGCCCGCCGCAGCACAGGCCAGAGGTTGGTCTTTGGGAACCTGCCCCAGGGGACATGCACCACTTTTTCTTGGAAGTGGTTTCCATGACGGCAGATCCTCATGTGGGTTTTATGGAAGTAGAGGCCAAGACCTCCCGGCTGATTGTGGGGATGGGGCGCCGGTTCCCCTGGAAGGAACTGTGCCTGGCCTCCCTGTGGGGCTCATGAATGACCTCAAAATGCAGCTTCTACGTGGAGAGTGACAGCCCCATTCCCAGAGCTCGTCGGGTCCCCGGCCTAGATTTAGGATCTCTTCCGGGAGTAGCCCCTGTGTGTCGGAAAGTCAGCTCTGTTCGTGTGGAAAGGGAGTTTTGGTCCTGTCTTGAGAGTCTCCCTTGTTTCCAGAAGCAGCTCACGAGGTTTAGGAAACAAACAGAAGTTTATAGTGAAATCTCAGCAGCTGCCTTGGCCTAGATGGGAGGAACTGAGTCACTCGTGATCACAGAACCCTGAAGAGGACGTTCCCAACATTTGGGGAGAAGCCATTCCAGAGTTTCCTCCATGCATGCATTATACGTGTGCGTGTGCGTAAACCCACAGCGGGACCACCACCATCTGCCTTCCAAACGTGTGGGTAACTGAGGACGGACAACGGGTGTCAGGCCGTGCTAGCGAACATTCTTTCCTCCAGCTTTACTGAGATATAACTGACACAGAAGTGTGTGAGCTGGACGTGCACAGTAACGGCGGTGACACGTGTGTATCGTAGAATTATTACCACACTAAGGTTAGCCAGCACAGCCGTAACCTCACGTTACCACCTCCTTTTCTTTCTCTCTCTTTCTCTCTCTTTTTTTCTTTCTTGTAGTGAGAACATTTAAGATCGACTCGTTCAGCAACTTCTGAGTCTAGGACACAATATTATTAATTATAATCACCACCCTACACATTAGGGCCCCAGAACACGTCCATCTCACAACTGGAAATCTGTACTTTCTGACCAGCATCTCCCTATTTCCCCCAACCCTCCACCCCTGGCAACCACCACTCAACTCTGTTTCTACCAGTTGGGTTTTCTTAGATCCCACGTGCACCTCATACCGTATGGTATTTGTCTTTCTCTACCTCATTTCATCCAGCATAATGTCCTCAAGGCCCGTCCATGTTGTTGCAAATGGCAGGATTTCCTGCACACACACACACACACACACACACACACACACACACTTTCTTCATCCATTTATCCACCGATGGATGCTTGGGTGGCTTCCCCTTCACCCTGCGACTTGGCTCCTGGACCCCTGTGCTGACGCAGCCTCAGGTTTTATTAATGACCGAGGGAACACTTTGTCGTGCTCGGTGCTTCCGAGGTGCCGGCTGTATTCACCATGTCTGTCCCTTAATGGCTAAGCGACCAGGACAAGTGCATCCCCGTTTGAAGGTGGGAAACAGGCATGCCCAGGATCACGTAGCTAGTGAGTGGTTATGTGGCGTGGTGTGTCCAGGCCTCTGGACTCATTTTGTTTCTCTCTTTCCATCATACCCAGCAAATGCACCATGTGAATCCCGGTTAGCTGCTCTCTGCAAAGGGGCAGTGGCGTCTGCCGGGGTGAGAGTGAGGAACCCCCTGCTCGCCAGCAAATCCTTTCCTGCCCTTTGGGAGACTCCTGTCGGCGGCAGGCAAGGCTGACCCAGAAAATTACCCTGGATGCCAATGGACACAGGAGGGGCGGGGCTGTCGTGGGGGCCACACGTCCACATGGAAGGTGGCAGAGCTGGCGAAGGAAGGGGGACAGGTGAGCGATCGCTGAGTTGCACCCCCAGCTCTGCAGCCACTCCACGACGGGCATGCATGGATATGGGGGGCACTGCAGAGACAATTGCCATCGTTGGCCACTGTGAAGAACGTGGGTCACCTTTGGGGAAAATCCACCATCCGGAGGAGGGAGTCTGTCAGAGGGGAGACCGGGTCACGGGGGGCTTCTCCATGTCCACTGGCAGCTGCTGGAGAGTCAGACCAGGGCTCGGGGACCAGTCTGGTGTGACTTCTGGTCACCTGCTGGCTGCCTGGAAACAGGGCCTCGTGCCCTGGACCCTCCCAAGTGAGCAGGACGCATCCTGCTGGCATTTCAGCTCTGCAAACACATTAGCTCACCCTCTAACGGGTTTTTGTTTGACCGAGAGGAGGGAGCAGCTGTTCCTGTGGCAGGAGGAGGAAGGCTGTGGCTCAGAGGGCCCCGTGGCCCCTGCCTTGTCTCCAGCACCTCCCATTCCCCAACACTTTCCCGGCCCTCCTTCCTGCCCCGCGCCAGGCCTCTGCTCAGCCTGCAGGCTCACACGCTTCTTGTAGCGTCTGCCGGATGCCGACAAGGCTCGGAACCCCGGAGCCTCTTCCGAGCCAGTGTCCCGGCCAGCCCTGCTCCTTGCTCCTTCTTCGCAGGCTCCAGGCATTCAACTCGTATTCCTGAAGGGCAGCCGTGTGCCCGGGCCCTGTCGAAGGGCTTGAGAAACAGTGAACCAGAACTGGGAACCCCCTGCCCTCTTGCAGCGCACACCCTGGTTGGGAAGACAGACCGTGAGCATTCCGAACAAAACGAGGAAGTCCTGGTGCAGGTCAGGGTGTGCGGGGCACGAGGGGCTGGCGGTGAGTGGAGCGAGACATGGTGTGCCCAGAGCAGGGACATTGATCTATCGAATGGGTGGTTGTTACAGACTGAATTTTGTGTCCCCAAAACTCCTATGTCAAAACCCTGACCCCCAATGTGACTCTCCGGAGATGGGGCCTTTAAAGAGGTAATTAAGGTAAATGAGGTCATACAGGGGGTCCTAATCCAATAGGACTCGTATCCCTTCCAAGAGGAAAGCAGGACACAGACACACACCATGTGAGGACACAGGGAAAGGACAGCCGTCTGCACACCAGGGAGAGAGGCCGTGAAAGAAAACAGTACCGCTACACCTTGCTCTTGCCTTCCCGCCTCCAGGGCCGTGAGGGGTACCGTTCTGCCATGTAAGCCATCCAGCCCGTGCTGCTCGGCTGTGGCGGCCCGAGCTGCAACCAGGTGATTGAGGAGAGAGCATCTAACCAAAGCCTGGAGGAAGGAACGGAGCTGACCACGAGGCCATGCGGGGACGGAGGGAGCTCTCGGAGCAGTAGGGAGGAGCTGGCAGGGCTGCGGAGGGAGAGCAGGGGCTATGGGGCCAGACCAGCTGGACCTTCAGAGGCATTTGTGAAGCTCTGGGCAGCCACAGAGGCACGATCGTACCGCTACCACGCAGCCCTTCTCTCCTCCACGATGCTGAGAGCTTCTTATTGATGGATCCAGGCCGTCCTCCCCCCCCGGCAGCCCCAGACTGACTCTGGAACCAAGGAGGGCTGCCCCCCGCAGAGAGCCCCTGTGTGAGTCATTGTGTGAGTCACTGCGAACACACAGACCTAGAACCACAACCCGGATTCCACAGTGACCTCTGCATAATGGGAGTCGAGGTGCACAGGGCAGGGGGCACGGCGTGGGAGGGGCCGTAAAGATCACATTTCTCCCACCTGCGCTCTGAACCACTTGAGAAATGATATAAGAAGCAATGTTAAGACAAGAGGTAGAGACCATACTGGAGAATGTCACCTCCACCTGTCACCATGGAAACATCAGGAGAAAAGAGATTTCCCTACCCTCCACCCCGACCCCTGACACACAGCATGGAAGGAAAAGCAGGGGAGAGGATTCCTCTTCCCCCTCCCAACCCCCACCCTACAAAACACTGTGGTCACTTTGGGCCTCTTCACTCAGGTAAGAAATCATGTCCTGGGTCCTGGGAAGGTCTTTTCTCCCTCTCTCTCTCCGCCTTCAGCTCTCCAGGTGGGTGGGCTCCCCCGGATGTGTCCATGAGACAGCACCATCCGTGGTCCTTATTGATGGCGGACCCCCGGGCATCACTCACGAGCTGCTCTGGCAGGGTGTGTGGTGACGAGTCAGAAGCAGCGTCCCCGGCCACCCCTGCATCCAGCCACCTTTGGAACCACCAAGACAAAGGGAGGTGACACATTTCATTTCTCCAGAACCTTCCACGATGGGAGCCCTGTGTGGGTGGTAGCTGGCCCTGTGTCCTAAGCAAGGGAGGACAGAGGACAGTGCCACGCACGGGCTGACGTTCTGCACGAGTCTGGTGCAGGCACAGATGTGCATCTTTCCACCTGCCTGTCCTGCGTTTTGTAAAACAGGCCCAGCCTCCTCCCCCCACGCGGTCGCTGCTGGCACCACAGACGTGAGGGAAGTCAGGGTGGCAGAGTCCTTTGAAAACTGTCTGAAGCAAGAAACTAAAAGCACAAACTATCATTATTGCTGTCAGCACCGCTAATCCTTTCACTGGGGATGCCAGGGGTCCTGGACGGAGAACAGAACTCGGAGGTGTGATTAGCTAAATTTAACTCAGGACACAAAAGTCTGCAGCTTTGAGCTTCTCGCTTTGACAAACGATGAGCTTGGAACCGCTGCCGATCTTTTGATTTCATTCCCTTGGTGGCCGAAGGAGCCAGGAGAGAATTACTTTCAGACAAGGATCTTAGCTGTTTGCATAGCACACATTTCCATGAGGCTGCAAACGCATGCTTTATTAAATTTCCTTTGAAATATAAGGCTTTGATTTAGGGGCAAGAATGTTTCCTATGCCTTAAAAATGCCATGCAAGTGAACACCAGAGCAGAACGTCCTTGCAGGGTGAGAACCAGGCAGGACCCCCTGCTTCCTCCCCAAGCCTGGGCGCAGAAACTCTGCTTTGCGAGAGCTACGGAGAGCAGCGGGGACACACTGGGTTAGTCTGCGGGGGTAGCCTGGGCGCCTAAATGGCAGATATTTATTCCCAAACAGTCTGGAGGCTGGAAGTCCAAGATCCAGGTGTTGGCCGGGCTGGTTCCTCCTGACGCTTTTCTCCTTAGCCCGTGGATGGCCGTCTCCTGTTTCCTCGCGCGATCATCCCTCTGTGTGTATCTGTGTCCCCCTCCTCTTCTTATAAGGACACTGTTCCTAGTGGATTAGGGCCCACCTTACTGATCTCATTTTACTTTAATCACCTCTGAAAAGTCCCACCTCCAAATACAGTCACATTCTGACTTGCTGGGGGTTAGGAACTCCAGCAGACGAATTTGGGGGGGTGCCCAGTGCAACCCACGGCACCTGGTGTCGGGGGTGCAGAGCAGTAATGGAAAGCCAGTGGGGTGAGTACAGCTGGCCCCCCTTCCTAGGTTCTGAGGAATCACATGTCCAACTTTGCATGATGCCCCACCAGCAGCACAGCTCTCCGGTGGCCTTGGGTCTCCGTTCACTTCTACTTCCCACCTCGCTGATAACATGGAATAGGCTCTCATCGAAGTAGAAGAACCACCTGTTTTCCTGGCAGGGGGTGTTTGACCTGAGACGAGGGTCTGGACAAAGGCCCTGCCTCTGCTTGTCCATCACATCCTTGAGACTGGTGTGGGTAACTGCTCCTTTGCGGTCAGGAAAGGGATAGGGGTGGCAGGGGACTCACCCACCCAAAGGGCTGACTCCAGAACAGGGGCAGTGAAGTCCTCAGTCATTAGCAGGGGAAAACACCACAGCGGGACCCAGGCTTTCCGAAAGAAATCAGCCAGTGAGGTGGGTTCTCCGTCCTCTGTGCCCGCTGGGACAGCCACCCAAGGGGACTCAGCCAGCATTCAGTCATTCTAGGCACTGCAGTCCTGGCCGGGGACCAGGGTAGGACAGGAGTGCACGTGTGTGTGTGTGCATGTGCGTATGTATACACATGTTTGTGCATAGATGCATATGTATATATGCATGTGCATGTGTGTATGTGTGTGAGTGTATAGGTGTGCATGTATATATGTATGCGTGTATACACGTGTGTGTGCATATGTATACCCGTGTGTGCACACATGTGCATGTGTGTACATGCATCTGCGTGTGTGTGAGTGTATAGGTGTGCAGGTATATATGTGTGTGTATACACGTGTGTGCGCATGTGTGTGCACAGATGCATATGTGTATATGCATGTTCATGTGTGTATGTGTGTGAGTGTATAGGTGTGCATGTATATGTGTATGCGTGTATACACGTGTGCATGTGTGCATATGTATACCCGTGTGTGCACACATGTGCATATGTGTACATGCATCTGTGTGTATGTGAGTGTATAGGTGTGCAGGTATATATGTGTGTGTATACACGTGTGCGCATGTGTGTGCACAGGTGCATATGTGTATATGCATGTGCATGTGTGTTTGTGTGTGAGTGTATAGGTGTGCATGTATATATGTGTGTGTATACACGTGTGTGCGCATGTGTGTGCACAGGTGCATATGTGTATATGCATGTTCATGTGTGTATGTGTGTGAGCGTATAGGTGTGCATGTATATATGTATGTGTGTATACACGTGTGCACACGTGTGCACATATGTACGTGCATCTGTGTGTGTGAGTGTATAGGTGCGCATGTATATATGTATGTGTGTATACACGTGTGCACACGTGTGCACATATGTACGTGCATCTGTGTGTGTGAGTGTATAGGTGTGCATGTATATATGTATGTGTGTATACGCATGTGCGCATGTGCATGTATACACGTGTGTGCACATGTGTGTGCACAGGTGCATGTGTGTATATGCATGTGCACGTGTGTATTTATGTGTGAGTGTATAGGTGTGCATGTATATATGTATGTGTGTGTACACGTGTGCACACGTGTGCACATATGTACGTGCATCTGTGTGTGAGTGTATAGGTGTGCAGGTATATATGTATATGTGTGCATGTGTGCATATGCATACATGCGTGCATGTGTGCACACATGTGCACGTGCATGTAGGTTGCACCGTATGTGCATTTGTGCATGTGTGTATGCATATGCGTGCTTGCGTGTGTGTGTGTGTGTGGGCGTGCACATCCCCTGGCTTCCCGGGGAGACTTCAGTCACACCCGCCCCCTCAGAACATCCTATTCTGACAGCCTGGAGGCCTGTTAGCCTCCTAGCAGACAAAGCGCTGAGGTGGGAGAGATTCAGAGAAGAGTCGCAGTCAAACACAGTAACAATAACGCTCTTTGATGAATGTTCCCCATCAAACCTCCGGAGCATAAGTCTGAGAGTGTTAAGAAGGCAATTGTCAGGGAAAAAAACTGCCACTTATCCCTTTTAACCTATAGGCTCCATTTAGCCAATTAATCTTATTTAAAAAAGGACAAGCAAACAATTTAAGTTTATGTGGTTTTGGTTTTGATCATTTTTCTGCTGTTAACAGACAGGGTCATTCTTCCTGATAATTAAGACTCTTATAGTCAATAAGCCCTCGCTATTAAATGTAACTAGTATTGATGGCCCACACAGCGGTTGCCATCTCCACTGCCTGCCGCGCGCTGTCCCTCTGTGCCCACGGTTCAAGCACCGCTCCTCCACGCCTCCAGCCTCATTAAACACCGAGTCCTTATGAATCACAGGTTTGGGCTTCTGTGACCACTGGAGGAGCAAGGGGTCGCTGATGCACGGTGCTTCTGGTCACCTGGTCTCCGCTGGGAAGTGAGACGTGGAGGCGAGTTGTTTAAGTCAGACCCAGAACTATTTACAACAAAACAAAATAAAACCCTTTGAGCCCTGCTTCTTCCTC